>NC_068284.1:31442140-32042140 GCF_025860055.1 Xyrauchen texanus | reverse complement strand
TACAAATGGCATTTTACAGCATGTATTCTGTAATCTGTAGTGGAATACATTTCAAAAGTAACCCTCCCAACCCTGCCTGTAAATCACTAATACGCAGTTACAGTATTTGAAATTCAGCAAAGCCTGGAGCCTCCATATGTCTATTTCACTTCATATAGAAATAATGATCCACTTGCAATTTTTTTAAATGAAGTATTTGCATACCAAATTATTGTATAACACACCATTAATCCAGCCTGTGTTCAGAATGTCTAGGTTACTGTTGTATCCCCCATTCCCAGATGGAGGGAATGAGACGTTGTGTCTGTGAAGTGACACTAGGGGTCTCTCTTGAGAGCCTCAGTTGCCTATGAGCTTTGAGAAAAGGCCAATGAGAATTGGCGATTAGAATTTGCATGTACCTCCCCCGGAAATATGTGTATAAACGGTGGGAATTGTGCATCTGTTTCATCAGGTTTTGCACTGAGGAGCCGAGAATAAGGTACGGCCGTTACAGTGGTAGTACAGTGTTGTGGCAAGAGGGACACAAAATCTTGTTACCTCCATCAGGGAACAGGGGTTACAACAGTAACCTAGACATTCCCCTTCTGTCACTGACTCTATGTTGTGTCGGTGCAGTGACACTTGGGGTTCCTATCCAATAACGGCATGACACTGAACCGTGTTACGTGAACTGCTGATGCGGGTGCAAGCAAGCTCTAGCATGCCAAAGGGGCAGCCTGCGCCAGGCTGTGCGTAACCTTCCCCAATGCCCCATAAAAACGTCATACTCATTTTAGGTTCACGGCAACCCTCTTCTCTTGAGGGGGGGAACAAGAAACGTGCCAAGAATGGGAGTAGGCTGCACCAGCCGCAGCCTTTTCTTTCTCTATGTTCACCATAGTGGCTGGGGCCATCTAATGCTATAACACCCCGCGGAGACAACATCCTGACCAGGCTGGGGAGGTCACATGTGGCAATTACGTCACATGGGCTTACAAGCCACACATGGAAGTGGCGCGGTGGTAGGTCTTACCTGGTGAGGGAGGAGCTCTACAAACAAAGTGAACGGGACAGAGGGAGCTACCCAAGGGAGACGCGGGTCCGCCGACAGGGGGACCGTACCGTGAAAAATACAACACAGGGGGTAATCGTGATGACCGATACCTGTGGAGCGCCTATTCCAGTACAGAGTAAGCGCCACCCTTACCCGAGGAACCAATTTTCGAGCCGTGAGGGCAGAGGGAGGGACGGGGAGTCCAACCCAATGCTCACAACGGCCCAGGCAAGCATGCTGGATATCAGCGCGTCAGGCTTAAACTGGGCGAGCAGACCTGAAGGTGGCTGCCCAGTCGAGTTCTCAGTGTCACACACCACAACAACCTTTAATGCAGCGGCGATATTCTCATCCAGCTCGGGGTGACATCAGACTGGCCGTTGGGTGAGCCAGTCTCGCATCGGACTCGGATGGGTCAAACGAGAGTGCTGGGGGCAGGTAGTTCATGGGGATTTCCCCACATCACATTCATCGTCAGCCATGCCGGCCTCAATCCTGTTGGAAGAAGGCGCAGCGTGGGGGGCAGCTGAACTGGCTTTCCCTCAGAGGAAGGAAAGCCACTTCAGCCACCCCCCACGCCGCACCTTCTTCCTAGGTGTCTTCTTCCTACACGATCGCAATGTTGCCATGGTCATGTTCTCGCAATGAGAACATGAACCATTCATAAACGATGTGATCGCAGCCCAGACACGTGAGGCAGAGCCCATGACCGTCAGAAGCAGAGAGATATCTGCCGCATCCAGGAACTACACAAAGGCGGAGATGCGTCTTTAAAAAGATGTTCAATGCCAATGTGTTACTCTTTTAGAGAAAATACTCTTTTAGAGGGTGTTTGCATTTTTAGAAGAGCAGTCAAAGCACCCAGGGGCGTAGACTGCAATGGCGTGCAAAGAAGAGAAAGTCGCTGGTAACACGCCTTAAGATCCAACAGCAAAAGCTCTGTAGAGGTGCTTAGTGGGACAGTAGTGGAACAGTAGCTTGCTGAACACACAATCGCTCGGCTCCGATGAAAACATCTGACTAAACAGATGCACGATTCCCTCCTTTTATACCCGTATGTCCAGGGGAGGGACATGCAAATTCTGTTCACCAATTCTCATTGGCCTTTTCTTAAAGCTCAGAGGCAAATGAGGCTCTCAAGAGAGACCCCTAGTGTCACTTCACCGACACAACGTCGAGTGAGTGACAGAACTACATTAAAATATTTAATTAATTATAAATACTTTGCTAGTCACCACTTACAGGTGAAACTCGAAAAATTAGAATATCGTGCAAAAGTTCATTAATTTCAGTAATTCAACTTAAAAGGTGAAACTAATATATTATATAGACTCATTACAAGCAAAGTAAGATATTTAAAGCCTTTATTTGATATAATTTTGATGATTATGGCTTACAGCTTATGAAAACCCCAAATTCAGAATCTCAGAAAATTAGAATATTGTGAAAAGGTTCAGTATTGTAGTCTCAAAGTGTCACACTCTAATCAGCTAATTAATCCAAAACACCTGCAAAGGGTTCCTGAGCCTTTAAATGGTCTCTCAGTCTGGTTCAATTGAATTCACAATCATGGGGAAGACTGTTGACCTGACAGTTGTGCAGAAAACCATCATTGACACCCTCCACAAGGAGGGAAAGCCTCAAAAGGTAATTGCAAAAGAAGTTGGATGTTCTCAAAGTGCTGTATCAAAGCACATTAATAGAAAGTTAAGTGGAAGGGAAAAGTGTGGAAGAAAAAGGTGCACAAGCAGCAGGGATGACCGTAGCCTGGAGAGGATTGTCAGGAAAAGGCCATTCAAATGTGTGGGGGAGCTTCACAAGGAGTGGTCTGAGGCTGGAGTTACTGCATCAAGAGCCACCACACACAGACGGGTCCTGGACATGGGCTTCAAATGTCAAACGTCTTACCTGGGCTAAAGAAAAAAAGAACTGGTCTGTTGCTCAGTGGTCCAAAGTCCTCTTTTCTGATGAGAGCAAATTTTGCATCTCATTTGGAAACCAAGGTCCCAGAGTCTGGAGGAAGAATGGAGAGGCACACAATCCAAGATGCTTGAAGTCCAGTGTGATGTTTCCACGGTCTGTGTTGGTTTGGGGAGCCATGTCATCGGCTGGTGTTGGTTCACTGTGCTTTATTAAGTCCAGAGTCAACGCAGCCGTCTACGGGACATTTTAGAGCACTTCATGCTTCCTTCAGCAGACAAGCTTTATGGAGATGCTGACTTCATTTTCCAGCAGGACTTGGCACCTGCCCACACTGCCAAAAGTACCAAAACCTGGTTCAATGACCATGGTATTACTGTGCTTGATTGGCCAGCAAACTCGCCTGACCTGAACCCCATAGAGAATCTATGGGGCATTGCCAAGAGAAAGATGAGAGACATGAGACCAAACAATGCAGAAGAGCTGAAGGCCGCTACTGAAGCATCTTGGTCTTCCATAACACCTCAGCAGTGCCACAGGCTGATAGCATCCATGCCATGCCACATTGAGGCAGTAATTAATGCAAAAGGGGCCCAAACCAAGTACTGAGTACATATGCATGATTATACTTTTCAGAGGGCCGACATTTCTGTATTTAAAATCCTTTTTTTTTATTGATTTCATGTAATATTCTAATTTTCGGAGATTCTGAATTTGGGGTTTTCATAAGCTGTAAGCCATAATCATAAAAATTATATCAAATAAAGGCTTGAAATATCTTACTTTGCTTGTAATGAGTCTATATAATATATTAGTTTCACCTTTTAAGTTGAATTACTGAAATTAATGAACTTTTGCACGATATTCTAATTTTTCGAGTTTCACCTGTACAACCTCTTTCCAAACCCCACTCCTATTCAGCAAGAAAATGTACAAATATTTTCTGCTAATTACACTAAGTGTGTTTGAAATAATCCTTATGCCCTTAAGAGTCTTTGCTACAATCGTTGTAAGTGTAACTACTTTTTGGGATGACAGCAGTACACTGATATGAGAGAGGAAAGTTGTGAAGCCATAAGGCAGAACTTTGAATTTACTGAATCTGAAAAAAACTTTTATGTTGTCTTCTATCTCACAACCAACTTCAACTCTTTTTGTAATCTGTTGTGTTTTCACTCTGAAATTACTTCATGGCTAGGCACACCCATAGAAGAACTCTAACAAAACACCTGCATACTTAGCAAAATACGAACACCTGTTATTCACAAAACTCTAACATGATATCATGGGAAAATCAAAAGAAATCAGCCAAGACATCATAAAAAATATTGTTGACCTCCACAAGTCTGTTTCATCCTTGGGAGTAATTTCCAAATGCCTGAAGGTGCCACATTCATCTGTACAAACAATAATACACAAGTATAAACACCATGGGAACACGCAGCCATCATAACACTCAGGAAGGAGATGCATTCTGTCTCCTAGAGATGAATGTAGTTTGGTGCGAAAAGTGCAAATCAATCCCAGAACAATAGCAATGGACCTTGTGAAGATGCTGGAGGAAACAGGTAGACAAGTATCTATATCCATAGTAAAACGATTCCTATATCGACATAACCTGAAAGGCTGCTCGGCAAGGAAGAAGTCACTGCTCCAAAATCGCCCTAAAAAAGCCAGACTACAGATTTCTACTGCACATATGGACAAAGATCTTACTTAATGGAGAAATTTCCATTGGTCTAATTAAACAAAAACATAACTTTTTGGCCATAATGACCATAGTTATTTTTAGAGGAAAAAGGGTGAGGCTTGCAAACTGAAGAACACCTTCCCAACCGTGAAGCATGGTGGTGGCAGCATCATGTTTTTGGGGTGTTTTGCTGCAGGAGGGACTGGTGCACTTCACAAAATAGATGGCATCATGAGGAAGAAAAATTATGTGGATATATTGAAGCAAAATCTCATGAATCCAGCCAGGAATTAAAGCTCAGTCGCAAACGGGTTTGTCAAATGGACAATGGCCTCAAGCATTCCTCCAAAGTTGTGGGAAAATGGCTTAAGGATATCAAAGTCAAGGTATTGGAGTTACCATCACAAAGCCCTGACCTCAATCCGATAGAAAATGTGTGGGCAGAACTGAAAAAGCATGTGCGAGCAACGAGGCCTACAAACCTGTCTCAGTTACACCAGTTCTGTCTGGAGGAATGGGTCAAAATCCCAGCACCTTATTGTGAGAAGCTTGTGGAAGGCTACCCAAAACATTTGACCCAAGTTAAACAATTTAAAGGCTACCAAATACTAACAAAGTGTATTTACGTAAACTTCTGACCCACTGGGAATGTGATGAAAGGAATAAAATCTTAAATAAATAATTCTCTCTTGTGACATTTCACATTCTTAAAATAAAGTAGTGATCCTAACTGACCTTAGACAGGCAATGCTTGTCAGGGAACGTTTTCTACGCTTAATTGTCAGGAATTGTGAAAAACTGAGTTTAAATATATTTGACTAAGGTGTATGTAAACTTGACTTAAACTGACTTCAACTGTATGTGGCATAAATTACACATGCGCACTCTGATGTAAACGAAACCAACATGTACTAGAAGAATGTCTGGGCGGAACTCAGACGACCATTTATCCACCTTCTAAAATGGTTAATTCAGAAGTGTCAAAGTATTTTGGGAACCAAAAATTGCAGAGGGAGTTTTGGTTGAAGATGGTTTTCCTTTGTGTAAAACATATGTCAGAAAAGTGGCAGTGAAACACCAAGCTCTCCAACATGTTTGCTCATCTGAAAAACAAACATACTGTGCAATTCAGTGAGAATAAAGGTAGTTGTGACAGTTTTTCCAAACTAATTTTGGAAACTGAGAGACAAAACTAAGCGACAATTAGCTTAGTTATAGCTAAGATGATAAAGAATGTGAACTGTTGTTGTAATTTGCAGATAATGTGTAGTTTGCTAAATCTCCGCTAGCTACTCAGTAACATTTGCTTCAAGTAAAAACAACTCAAATACAGTTGTAATCAGCTAATACTAAGTCATCTAATTAATAATGACAATGTGGCACAATGATGATTTCAATATTATGTTTAATCGTATGCTGCCATACAGTGTGAGGAAATTTGCAGTATTTTTTATTTGAAGCTAGGGTCTAGCTATATTTTATCAAATGGCTTGCTATCAAGCTACCATATTGTTGTAGCTGATTCGTTTTTTTAATGTACATGGTTCTTTTAAAAGTTCTTTGTGATCTGTTTATTTAAATGGTAATTTTAATAAAAAAGTAATTAAACTCGTAATACAGAGCAACAACGTTTGTTTATCTTTCAACAAATTTTTTGTAATGTCATGTAATTTGTAAAGGTTCATATTCAACACCATGATTGTACCGTATATACCGACATAAAAGCTTCAGTAATTATTATGATGTGAGAATTTTATACCATCATATGCCTATTTATAATGACATTTTATTTTTATAATTTTTGTCTAATTTGATAATACTATCAGCTAAGGTTATCATGATACTAAAATTCCAGTAGTCAATACCAATACCAGTGATATTTCATGATTCTTGATATCAATTTTAATGCCAAAAAATCATACGCAATTGATCACACTCCTTTGTTTAAAAAGGTAAATATTGATGTAAATATTAACACATTTTATTAAAACAATGGCATGCATCAGTTTTACTACTCATGAGTCTCAAGACAGGTAAACCGTCAGTAATTAATTTAATTACAATGAAACACATTACAAGCAGTAGAACAAAGTAGAAAACAGTGCTTTTCAGTTCACATTATCGAACTATAGAAGGATTATTTAAGCTACTACAGTTATCTAGCCAAGAGCAGTCAGTGGTTTTTCTCTTTTTCTTGATCATATTGCTGTTTGAGTAATATTAACAGCTTATTAGAGAGCGGCAAGTCTTTTAGGCTACATTTACACTGCAAATCCTAATATATAGATGCAATATTTTGACACATTTCCAATTTTTGTCCTGGTTGAATAAATTCACTTAGAACAAGATGGGCCTTTTGACCAAGACTGACCATGCATTTAAATGTTCACTTGCATTGCCACATTACTACAAGTGCTCATCACAGAGCATGTGAGCATTTTATAGCAGCCACCTGTCAATCATACAGCATGGGTAACAAATTAAGTTATTAAGTGCTTTCAATACTTTAAATATTATTTACAATATTTTTACATTTTGATTTATATTAGTATTGACTTGGTACCAAAACACTGGTTATTTTGATGTTCCAACTCTCAGCTACCAATGAGAGTGTAGTACTCTCAGCAATCTTAAAACATTTTCCAAATTTAAATTCATTCAGCAGATTTTGTGCAACAAAAAGTGCAGAAAACATGGAAAAGACTGCTGATTCAGTGCGGGACTACTCGTTGATAAATAACTAATTTTTGCTCTTTCAGTGTGCTCAGTGCACATGATTAGCGGTTGCATACCATGACCGAGATGTGCAGGATACGAAGTTCCTCCTCTGCAGAGTCACTAGCAGGGTAAGATGTGGCCGCTGGGCCAGGCAAGTTCTGATTGCCATCCTGATGGTGGATGTGGAAAAGCAAAGTACCATTTTCCAACCACTGCTGCTTCCAGCGCACCAGCGGAATGTCCTCCGAGTTCCCAGAGATCTCTGTCAGCACAAACAGAACAAAAAACAACTTAGAATGAACTACTTGTATATACAGTATAAGAATCAGTTCTCCAAAACCATATCATTGATTTATGATTAGTCATCATATAATTTATGATCATATGTTTGTTTTGATGGTAAGTGTGCGGACCATTTGTGACGATGATATATTGGCAGAGTAAATCTAGCCTTTTTCTCTCTCTTAATGAACATTATTTATGGTATATTTATATCACTTTATTCTGTGTTAAATTACACAGAAATACTGTAAATAAATAAGAAAGAAAGAAATTCAGTCAATCAGTAAAAGCATTGGAGTTTCAAATACATCTGCTGAGACAGTGACAGCAAATTTGGCACCCTACTCTCTTTTGACTGCCATAATCAATCTCTCTCTATTTTTTCCGCCTATTTCAGAAAGTCAACATAATAGCATATTTTTTTTAGTGAGTACAAGGGAACACTAATAACATTTGGTATTGTCTCCAATTCACCATGGTCACTTCAAACAGAAATGTGAATTGTACATTTATATTTACATTTAGTAATGTATCAGACATTTTATCCAAAGCGATTTACAAATGAGACACATAACAAGCAATTTGTCATACAAAGTATAACAACATCTGCAGAATAGAACTGCCATGTTCTCACAGTGGCTGGTGTTGTAAAGATGCTAACATAGAAGAAAGAGACAGAGAAGGATTGTTTTTTGTTTGTTTTGTTTTGTACATTAAGTGCAGGTTAAGTGAAGTAGTAAGTGCTATTAGTGTGGTTTGGTTAAGCGTTCATGAACGAGACATGTTTACAGCTGGTTTGTGAATGTTGAGAAGGTGACAGCAGATTGTGACAATGTTGGAAGTTCATTCTACCAGAGAAGGGCAGAGAAAGTGAACGATCGTGAAATAGACTTTGAGCCTCTTTGTGATGGGACCACCGGTGCTGTTTGTTCACAGACTGCAGAGAGCGAGTTGGAGCACAGACCTGAAGAAGTGAATTGAAGTAAGAGGCTGTGATTCCATTGGCTGTCTTGAAATCCAAAGTCAAAGCTTTGAATTTGATGCGGGCAACTACAGGTAGCCAGTGGAGTGAAATCAAGAGTTGAGTGACTTGAGCCATTTTTGGCTGATTGAAGACCAGGCATGCTGCTGCATTCTGGACCATCTGCAGAGACTTAATTGTGTTAGCTAAAAGGGCAGCCAACAGAGCAGTGCAGTAGTCCCGTCTTGAAATTACCAGAGCTTGGACCAGGAGCTGTATAGCATATTCAGACAGTAAAGGTCTGATTTTCCTGATGTTATGAAGTTCAAAGGTAATAAAACATTTTTTTATTTTTTTTATTAATTGTATTAATCAGTCAACTAAAGCTAAATATGTTTTTGAAATAAAACTGACCTTCTATATAAACCTAAACATGTGTGGACTGCACGTTTAACAAAAGTCTTGGTACATACATTGAGCAGTGTGTAATGGTATGCAGGCAAAATCAGAAATGTTTATGTCATGCAAATACAGTATACAAAGTATGCTGTGACTATAAATTATTGATATCACTCCTAACATGTTTAGCAGAATCAAAGCAATCCCACCAGCATTCAAACTTCACTTATAAACAATATACAAGATAATTTCAAACAAACTTAGGTCTGGTTAATGTATGTAGAGGCAGACGACAAGGACACATCAATGCAAATATATGCATTAATAGGAAGGAAATTACTGAATGTTAAATTATCAGAGGATTTAGGCAGAAAAAAACATGTAGAAAGGGTTTTCCTTCTATTCTAATCAGATGTGAGTTTTACAGCACAAAGCAAACATAGTGCATCCAGAAAGTATTTACAGCACTTTACTTTTTCCACATTTTGTTATGTTACAGCCTTATTACAAAATTGATTAAATTCATTATTTTCCTAAAAATTCTACAAACCATACCCCATAATGACAATGTGAAAGAAATTTGTTTGAAACTTTTGCTCAGCCTTTGCTCAATACTTTGTGAAGAACCTTTGGCACCAATTACAATCTCAAGTCTTTTTGTGTACGATGCTACAAGCTTGGCACACCTATTTTTTGGGCAGTTTCTCCCATTCTTCTTTGCAGGTCTTCTCAAGCTCCATCAGGTTGGATGGGGAGCATCGGTGTACAGACATTTTCAGATCTCTCCAGAGATGTTCAATCGGGTTCAAGTCTGAGCTCTGGCTGGGGGACTCAAGGACACTCACAGAGTTGTCCCATAGCCACTCTTTTGTTATCTTGGCTGTGTGCTTAGGGTCGTTGTCCTATTTTAGATTAACCTTCGCCACAGTCTGAGGTCCAGAGCGCTCTGTAGCAGGGTTTCATCAAGAATGTCTCTGTACATTGCTGCATTCATCTTTCCCTCAATACTGACTTGTCTCCCAGTTCCTGCCGCTAAAAAAAATCCCCATAGCATGATGCTGCCATCACCATGCTTCACTGTAGGGATGATATTGGCAAGATGATGAGCAGTGCCAGGTTTCCTCCAGACATGACGCTTGCCATTCAGGCCAAAGAGTTCAATCTTTATTTCATAAGACCAGAGAATTTTGTTTCTCATGGTCTGAGAGTCCTTCAGGTGCCTTTTGGAAAACTCCAGGGTAGGCTGTCATGTGGATTCCGTCTGGCCACTCTACCATACAGGCCTGATTGGTGGAGTGCTGCAGAGATGGTTGTTCTTTTGGAAGGTTCTCCTCTCTCCACAGAGAAATGCTGGAACTCTGTCAGAGTGACCATCGGGTTCTTGGTCACCTCCCTGACTAAGGCCCTTCTCCCCCAATGGCTCAGTTTGGCCGGGCGGCCAGCTCTAGGAATAGTCCTGGTGGTTCCAAACTTCTTCCATTTATGGATGATGGAGGCCACTGTGCTCATTGGGACCTTCAATGCTGCAGACATTTTTCTGTATCTTTCCCCAGATCTATGCCTCGATACATCTCGGATGCTGTCTCGGAGGTCTACAGACAATTCCTTGGTCTTCATGGCTTGGTTTGTGCTCTGACATGCACTGTTAACTGTGGAACCTTATATAGACAGGTGTGTGCCTTTCCAAATCATGTCTAATCAACTGAATTTACCACAGGTGGACTCAAATCAAGTTGTAGAAACATCTCAAGGATGATCAGTGGAAACAGGATGCACCTGAACTCAATTTTGAGTCATGGCAAAGGCTGTGAATACCTATGTACATGGGATATTTTTTTGTTTTTTATTTGTAATAAATTTGCAAAGATTTCAAACAAACTTCTTTCACGTTGTCATTATGGGGTACTGTTTGTAGAATTTTGAGGAATATAATGAATTGAATCCATTTTGTAAAAAGGCTGTAACATAAAACAATGTGGAAAAAGTGAAGTGCTGTGAATATTTTCCAGATGCACTATATGTTCTTGACATTGAATAAACTGTTTCTGACATATAAGGACAGATAAAGCTTTGAAATTGAACAACTTGTCATTTTATGACAGTTTATTGAATTATGAGCAGGGTAGTATACTGAAAATATGTTATTAATTTTTAATTAATATTCTGGAATTCTCTTTTTTGTTTGTGTGGTTAAGCATTTGTTCTTAAACATGGTAATGTGCTCCTAAAACAAATTAAAAAAGCAAAACTTGTAAATTGTGCAGCCACTTATGCATTATTAATATTTTACACAAAGGAGACTCAGAAAACATTTTAAAACAGTGCTCACAGACTGCAAATTGAAGGAGAACCCCTGACCCACTTTCTGAGTTGTATATTCACAAGCACAAGCTTAAGTGACTCTGCACTTTATCATCACTAGACTTAAGAATCCTTCAGACCCAGTGTAGAATGACTTTTATAAATGAAACAACACATGTGACACAATACTAACAGGCATATTACAAGAATACATTACTGCTGTTTGCAAGTTTCTGCGTTTTTTATGTGATATTAATATAACCCTTAAATGCATGGGTGTTTCACCAAACATTTTTACATACTCTGGACTATAGAGACCAGGCACCTACTTATGGAATTAATTTTGTGCCATAATTAAACAAACAAATGCAGCATTTTGCAAACAAACTCAATCTGCTTTGCAAAGGAAAAACCGACTCGCAAACAAACGCGATCTGCTTTGCAAAGGAAAACTCGACTCGCAAACAAACAGAAAGCAATGTGCAAATACAAAGGTCAATTTGAGTGAAAGTGAGCAGAGGAGTAACAAATATGTATAGTGTTTTACAAATATAAATAAACGAGCCAAGATCATATTTTACAAATAAATACAAACCATCCTACAAATTGCTTTTAACCTTTAAACAAATACCAAACCTATTGCATACAAATGCATACCTGTCTGTTACGACTGTGCAGATGGCTTTTTATGAGATCCCTCGGCTCGATTTTCTCACAAATGCATCCAGGCAGATTTTCTCACAAATGCATCCAGGCAGATTTTCTCACAAATGCGTCCAGGCAGATTTTCTCACAAATGCAGCAGATCCTCTTCCAAAACAAGACCAGCAGCCGTGGAGATCCCTGGCGAGGCCATAGAGGGGTATCTTATGTATGGGTTAAAAGTTAAAAGCTGCTGGTCTCCCCACTCCCCTAGGCCTCTCCGAATACAATTGTTCTTCCACCACCTTTAAGAGGTCAAAGCCATAAGGCAGAAAATTCTCCCAGACGTTCCAACAACGTACTGGTTCTATCACCTACATACTCGTAATAATCTTCGGAAATACTACCGTTTCTCTGTTCACGCTCCACTTCATCTGCTAGTGAATTTAACGCTCGGTATTAGCTCTGCGCCGCCATTTTTCCAACACCTCAAAACCATAGACTGTAAACTCAAAACACGTAACATAGCCATAACATGTTATGTTTACCTGTTGCCGAGCCCGTCTTGATGCAGTGATTGACAGGGCGGAGAGGGCGGGGCAGGGGCATGATCGGCTCGAATGCATTTTCAATGTGCACATTGAATTTTGCTACATTCATTGCGTGGACATTTAATGAAAAAGCAATCGCAAGTGTCTTGACTGTGAGTGTAAATGCAATTAAGAAAAATAACATTTGAATGATCATTTTGCCACAGTTTTTGCTTGAACATGTTACACATATCTAATCATTTCTGTAATACATTTTCATTTTAATTTTGCAACTTATAAAGCATTTCAATAATGCATATTAAAAGCGAGTGTATGAAATGGCAAATGTAAATTATGTAATTTCATTTTCATTTTCATTTTGCACCAAACGTTGCTAGAACGGTAATGTAAAATGTAAATTTAAATACAGAATGCATTGCCATTTTACATATTGGATTGTCATTTTGCATATTAAATGTCAAATTGAATATTGCTACCCATATGCTTCCATACCGGGAGACTAACTCTAAATTAATCGCATAGCGCCATCTACTGTTTTGGAAGAGGATCTGCTGCATTTGTGAGAAAATCTGCCTGGACGCATTTGTGAGAAAATCTGCCTGGACGCATTTGTGAGAAAATCTGCCTGGATGCATTTGTGAGAAAATCTGCCTGGATGCATTTGTGAGAAAATCGAGCCGAGGGATCTCATAAAAAGCCATCTGCACAGTCGTAACAGACAGGTATGCATTTGTATGCAATAGGTTTGGTATTTGTTTAAAGGTTAAAAGCAATTTGTAGGATGGTTTGTATTTATTTGTAAAATATGATCTTGGCTCGTTTATTTATATTTGTAAAACACTATACATATTTGTTACTCCTCTGCTCACTTTCACTCAAATTGACCTTTGTATTTGCACATTGCTTTCTGTTTGTTTGCGAGTCGAGTTTTCCTTTGCAAAGCAGATCGCGTTTGTTTGCGAGTCGGTTTTTCCTTTGCAAAGCAGATTGAGTTTGTTTGCAAAATGCTGCATTTGTTTGTTTAATTATGGCACAAAATTAACTCCATACCTACTGTACTGTATATGTATCACAAATTGATCTACAAAATGCCCAGATAGTGTAAAAATGTTAAACATTTAGAGCAAGACAATTATAAATTAATACAATAGAATACATTCTGATATAATTTGATGTTTTATTTTTCACATATCAAAGAGATAAGGTAACAAATATAAAACAGGATTTATTTCTTCTACAATGAAATTCCATGAGATGCAACTGGCAGTCAAACACATACTGAACTACACATAAGCTACACTTTCTTGGGCACTTTTTGACTCTAAATAGATGTACAATTTACATAATTTCAGCAGTACACCCAGATATAAAATAGCCAAAATCATAATGTTCATGTGTTACAATTGCTATGGTTTCCTTCCACTTCCACGTTGAGAAAGAAATAGCATGCATAATATGTGTGTACATAAGGGGTGTAGAGATCCATCGATCTGGATGGATGCACAGATCAAATAACCAACTATGTGATGTCATTGATACAACACGTAAACATCAATTAATATATTTTTTAAGATGAACCTATATTTTGACACTGCTAGCCACGACTGTATGCATTTTTGTGCGGTGATATCGCAACCTTATTATATTAATCTAGTTTATAAGCACTAAATATGCTTCTCATGTGGGACAAGGATGCGTGAAGAGTGATTGATGCCTGAAGTTGAGCTCTGCTTTTAAATCGGGCTTCACCCGATATCGTGGCACATTCGACACATTTGAAATCTACATGAGATTTTGTGCTATGGACAAATTCAACCATGTCAAATGGCTAGACAGCCCCAGCATTCTGAACAGAACTGACAAGGAAAAGAGAAAACACATGCCCTGCACCAACATCAATTCAATGTTCATCAAACGATTGATGATTACATGCATGTGATTTTGTTTTAATATTATTTATTTTTCTGTAATATTTTTTTCAGCAACTGAAGAACCTTTATTGTTGTTGATGTGGATACTGGATTGCCATTTTTCAGAGAGCTCACAAAATAGTTGTTATTATATTTTGTTTGCATTTGTCACATAATAAATATAACTGATAATGTAATATAGGCAAATAATATTGTTATATTGATCGCAGGCCCCTGAGTCGAATCAAAATCGCATCACGGTAGACTTTGAGGTATCGGCAAACATCAAACAGAAAATCAATGCGATTTAGTCATTTGTATGCAAGGATGGATTATGACTTGCAAAGGCCCTGGGGCTAATTATCTCCAAGGGCCCCCCTCCACCAAAAATTGTTGAGATGAGGGGTTGGGTTTGTAGGTCATGCTCAAAAGATCTTGAGTGTTGGGTGTGTGTGTGTGGGGGGGTGTTCATTTTCATGCCCAAAAGGGTTTTCAAGGGCTCACCAAACTAGATCACGCAGCCTTAAAGCCGAAGGCACCCCCGGGCAGTCAAGGGCCACCTGGTAGTCTGCCCCATTGGCCTGGTCGGTAATCCATCCCTGTTTGTATGTAATTTTGACAATTCCTTTGAACTGTGGTAACTCTGCAATTCTGCAAATTAGTGGTAATATGCTTGTTTATCTCGGTAAAAACAGTTTAGCGTACATATCGTACACCCAACAGGAACTCTTGGACATCGGTTCCTGCAATTCTGACATCGTTATTAGCATACTTCCAGAGATCGCTAAACCAACGGGACCTCCGAACATCCCCACACCGACTGGAGGGCTCTTCAGACGGACATGCTAACAACGCGGCAGGGGGTCACAAGTTGGAATTCGAGCGAGGCTAAAGCTAACTCCACATCGACTCGCACTTCCAAGCCTTTTCCTCGCCAATGTTCGCTGCGGATCACCACACACAGAATGATTATGACTGCAACATCATGATTTTCACAGAAACTTGGCTTAACAGCGGAATACCCAACAGCGCTATCGAGCTACATCGTGCCGGTGCCAAAACACTCCAGTGCAACAAGCCTTAATGACTACCGTCCAGTTGCACTCACCCCCATCATTATGAAGTGCTTCGAGATGCTGGTCCTGGCCCATCTCAAGACCTGCTTACCACCCTCACTGGACCCCTTCCAATTCGCCTACCGTCAGAACAGGAGCACAGAGGATGCCATCTCTATTGCACTTCATTCTGCCCTGTCCCACCTTGACAATAGAAACACATATGTGAGAATGCTGTTCATTGACTTTAGTTCAGCATTCAACACCATCACCCCCTCCAAACTGATCACCAAACTCAGTGAACTGGGCATCAATTCCTCCCTCTCTAACTGGATTCTGGACTTCCTAACCAACAGACCTCAGTCTGTTAGATTAGATAATCACACCTCCTCAACCATCACCCTGAACACCGGCGTACCACAAGGATGTGTGCTGAGACCTCTCATTTACTCCCTCTTCACCTACGACTGCACACCTGTACATGGCTCTAACACCATTGTCAAGTTTGCAGACAACACTACGGTGATTGGTCTCATGGTCTCCCCAGGGCAAACGATGCTTGCGTAAGGCATGCAGCATCATCAAAGACTGTTCCCACCCCAACCACAGACTGTTCACCCCACTCCCCTCCGGGAGGTGTTTCAGGTCTCTCCACACCTGAAACAGCAGGTTCAGAGGAAGCTTCTTTCCTGCGGCTGTCACCCTACTGAACACTAGCTCTGCATCCCGGTGACTATAGTTTTTCTTTATTTAATTTTTTTTATTGTAGAACTTATATATACATACATACATAAACTATCAGGGAAATGAAGCATGGTTGTATCTTTTACAATGAACAATCATAACAACAGAAATCAATAGTATGGATTTGCGGACATCAAAATATGAAGTTATATACACAGAAAAAAAAAGAAAAAGCATAAGGTTAAATCATATAATTTATGAAACTTGCACATTTTGTGGATTTGTTGAAGAAACAGCTCCCCATTTATTTTGTGATTTTAGTATAACTAATAAATCTTGGATTGACTTAAGCTCTTATGTTTTTAGCCCCACAAATAGCTATAGTTTACACAATATATCTATGACCTAACATCACATCAAAACAAGTCAAGAGTAATCGAGCACACACTTCAATCTACAATAAGCCAAAGGTAAGCAGGACCCGCCCACATAATTATCAAACAAGAGACAGAAATGAATAAATACAAAGATAAATACATGTGGGAATATTTAAATATAGAAATAAATACATGTGGGAATAAATAAATATAAAAATAAATGAATGCATAAATAAATAAAAATAAAAAAATAATAAAAAAGTTTTAAAGAATAAAAATAAAAAGAGAAAATAATAAATAAAAAGAGAAAATAATAAATAAAGGAAGAAAGTCATACAAAAATAAATTCAGGAATAACTTTCATTAAAAACAATTTTTTTTTTTTTTTTCAAGACATTTATTCCTTTATTTATTTTCTCATTATTACATTTATGGATTTATGTATTTATTTATTATTTTTGCATGTTTTGTCCTCCATAATATTCTGCTAATACACTGCATATATCTATATTATTCTACCACTATTTTAATGAAACTGCTACTACATTGCACACACATGTTGTTAATACACTGTTCATATTACATAGCCATATTTATTCTGCTCTTATAACACTGCAATATATTTCTTGTCCTGCCTTTGTACCACCTGTCTACACTTGAATATCACATTGCACCTTTCTGCTTTTTTGCACTTCTGGTTGGATGCAAACTGCATTTCGTTGTCTTTGTAATTGTACTCTGCACAATGACAATAAAGTTGAATCTAATCTAATCTAATCTAATCTAACTGACAAATTAATGAATAGAGCCTGATATACCTCTTTAAAATGTGCGTAATATTTTATCCATGTTGTATAACCAATTAATTAACCAGTATGAGTTGTAACCAAGGAGTGTCAGGTTTTATTACCTACACGTATAATATCCATTAAATAATGTTATGTTTAGTATCTAAATGTTTGCTGGCGTTTGCAGAGAAAGCTGATGACAACGAATATCATGTCTCTTGTACCATTCTTAAGATATAAAAGTTAATGATCAAATATGCACTATTTTTGAGCGGGTGATTTAAAAGAATCTAAAACAAAGGACCATAAAATCAACTGTCGGAAAAGACAGCCCAGTTGACCATGTGACTCTGAAAAGTCACTTCTGATTAGCAAAGGGCACCTTTGGGGAAACAGGAAGAACAAGTTTTTCTGGACGGCTCTTCTTATCTTGTCTTCTCCTGCTCTTCTGACTGCTCAGACTTTGTTCTGACTCTTCCCTCGTGGTCTTCTCTGGATCTCTTCGGAACCAGATCCATGCCATGTGAGGCCCAAGCAAGCTTGGGACTCGAAGTACTGAGGAAGCTCGTCACTCTCTATGGTTCACACACTCATGAGAAGGCCAACCTCATCATTCATACAGACAATAACTATCCGATCTTACAGATCTTATTTTCTTGACAAAGCTGTTAGTTCAATCAACTCATCTTATGCACTGTCATGGCAACATTGTGAGACCAACCAAAATAATAAATATCTCTTAGATAAACATGTTGTAATGTAAGTAGAGGCTAGCTTCACATCTGCTACAAACTCCAACAGGAAAACATGAAAGTGTGAGGGTTACCGCACATGGACACAGGCTACACAAATATCCCACAGGCCTCAATTACAAATTTACAAGCTCTATACCAGCTTGGTTTCATGAAGACTATGTGACACTGGCAACATTTGTGAAAAAAGAAATTGCCACAAACATGCCTTATTACATGTTTGGCTGCAGTTTCCCAGTGAAATGTCCAGTGAGGGGCACCAAAAGTGAATGAAATGGTGTCGTAATCAGACAAGAATTTTTAATAAAATTCTTGTCTGAGTTTTAATAAAAAAAACGTACCTCCCTAACCTAAAACTATAACCTAAACTTAATCAATTGTGATCTAAAATTAAATAAGAGATAGACACAAAACAGACATCCATACCCTTACCCGTAACCAACACCTAAACCTAACCAATAGTGTTCAAAATGATAAAAGAGAAATGAAAAGCACATTTTCTGAAGCAACCACATAATTTTGTGTTACTTCTTTGACACTCTCGTGACACTCAGCTTGCGTGATTGACTGGTCTCAAGCCACAGTCTTCCGAGTCCAAAGTCCAACACTCAGATGAGCTACCGCTGAAGCTAATCACAATGGAATACGTGTTTAAATATAGGTGAGTATGTAATAAAAGTGTATCATTAAAATTTATAGTTTTTCAAATGATGTGTCACAGTAAAAGTGTTTTGATATAATAACATAGCAGTGTGTGAGTAATAGTGTGAAAAATAAGTGTTAATAAAAGTGGCCTATTCTAACTGTAGTTTAATTTTAACCAAGTAAAAGATTAATATGTAAAGAAAAGTCACCACAGGGCGAACATCCCTAATTTATCATTACACAGGATGAATATTAAAGCGGCCACCCAACACAGGCGAACCTCCAGGTTGAACGTCTATTAAAGCTGAATACAGAAGTATTTACCCTTCACTTGTGCAGCTTGTATTAGTCTGCACTATTTTCACTGTTCTTAGAATTATTGTATCACCAAATCTTGTATGCCTAAAAATATAAGTATTCGGGAGAAACATTATGCTGTATTTTTCCTTTGTTATTTCAGTTGGAAAAACCGCAGTAGTTTGATTGCATGATTCAAATAAATTGGGACATACAGTTATCAATGATTGCCTGGATTGAGTGCTTTCAGGTGGATTTTGTAAATTATTTGCACGTTTTCATTTTTTCATTAATGGAAAAAACATTCCACGTGTGTTTTGGCGGGTGTGGGGGGTTGGGGAGGGGCAGTGGACATGTACAGTATATTGAAGTATTAAAGCAGACAGCACTGAAAACCTTGAAAACCAGAGATAGGAAGGAAAAGGGTAATTTAATACTATATTAATGTTTTTTTTTTTTTTTTTTACAAAACATTTAACATTATAAGTGAGTCACAAGGAAAATAATACAGTCAAAATAATAATAAGAATAATAAATGCATGACATGCATGAACCCTTTAAACTTTTGCCTGATATTTCTGGGTTTTCCATGTCCTTGGGAACTCTGCTTCTGTGATATCAACAATGAGGTAACGATTCATTTCTGTCATTCAAACCAAACCATGTGATCAGGATAGGTGCACAAATAAGTGTAGTACATTTCTAAGATACTAAACTGACTCTTAATCTGAGGAGACTGTAATAATTACAAGTGTGAATGAGCAGACATAACTGTACATGTTGGTGAAATACAGAATTTTCAAAGAAGATACTAGGAACAACTGTAGGCAAAATGTTGTTTGTAGCTAAATTGTCTTTTAAATGTATATTGGGCAACAGCAGGGTAGCAGAAACCAATAGGAGAGATGGAAGGAGAGAGAGAAGAAAGAGTAGATTTGGGTAAAAAAGCTGGTACTATTCATCTCACATTCTCATACAGTGAGATGTGCCACCCCCCCTCCCTACTGACTTTTGCTTACAGAGAGCCACACAGACTCAAATATACAATCTGGCCTTTAGTTAAATATGGCCATTTACACAGTGTGTCTCTGAGGAAAAGCTTGCCAGGGTGTTTGCCGTCACCTCATGTTTATAATGCAGTTACATCAGAGGCTAACATTTCAAAATGCAGAGAGTGGCTGCCTGACGTTGTGAGGGAATTACATTTCACAATGTTCATGTTTAAGATTTAATATCACAATGTCTCTGAACACCCTAAAATATAATATTTTAGACAATAGTTTTTGAACAGATTCATACAGGCTGAAGGACTAATGTTAAAATAGGTTTTTGTGCCCAAGATCACTACACGCATAGGCAATTATGTTGTAATTACCATTGTCTGAGATTAGGCACACTGTGCTTCTGCAAAGGAAAACCTCTGCATTGTAACCAATAGGGATGTGCCCAAAGCACGTTATGATTTCAGATCGGAAGGGCGTGGTCTCAACTCTGTTTGCGGTCTCTGTTAATTGTTTGCGTCTGGAGCTTGTCAAGTGTAACATTAATTAAGATACAACATCATATACACGTTTCACTTCTTGAAATGTCTATGTTAATATATCACACGATTCACACGCGATTTCCATGTATTAATTTATAACCTAAACTTGAACACGATGTAAAATTCCTGACCTGAAGTGATGATATCACGTCGGAGCCCGAATATCCATCTCTTAAAGTTGATCACATTTATATCCACATCAACGATTAAGGTTATTAACTGGTTAAGACTTTACTCCCAAAAAAGTTAAAATGTTCCATAAAGGTTTAAATGCTCCATACTGTATTCATCTATTAGGAATATTCCTCGTTATGTATAATGAATTTTTCTTCTTCTTCTTTAAACTGTGCTAAATTTTTCTTGAACTTTATAAATGCTATATAAATGTAACGTCTAGGTTACGGAATGTAACCTCCGTTCCCTGATGGAGGGAACAAGATGTTGTTTCCTCCCGGCCATGTCGCTGAGGAGCTGACAATGAGGTTCGGCCACAACAGTGGCTCACTGTTGTGGCCGAACCTCATTGTCGGCTCCTCAGAAAAATCCTGAATGAAACAGACGCATTTTCCTCCCTTTATACCTGTATGTCCGGGTGCGGGACATGCAAATTCTGTCTGCCACTTTCTCGTTGGCCTTTTCTCACAGATCAGAGATGCAAAAGACTCTCAAGAGAGACCCCTAGTGTCGCTTCTTCGACACAACGTTGAAGTGAGCGACAGACGGGGAACATTATTATTATTATTATTATTATTTAACTAAATAATGGTGTCCTATCTGTAGGGTTTCTTGGTTCAGGTTTGGGGAATGTACAATTAATATTAATGATTGTAATCAATGATTAATCATAGGGTTTGAACTAGATAACAATACATTCTAAATTGCCCCAAAACAGGGGTTATATAGCCCAAAAGTCTGCTTCAGATATATATAGATAATTAACCACAACAAATTATAATTAATTAGGAATATACATCATATGCAGACAGGCTGTATTCATTTTCAGAACACCTTAATGGAATTAAACCGTACCACAACCAACCAGTTCGTCCAGCAAACCACTTTGCTCGATACTATTGATCAATTCTCCAGAAGGTTTATTCTTAGTATAAGCTTAATTAATCAAAGCACGTTAACTTACTTTGATAATATCAGCTCGTAGCTTTAGATCGCACATTAAAGAGGCTTTGCTTTATGACCAACAAACACAGACAATCAAGCGTATAATTGGGTTTAATACAAGGAACTAGGATATATCACAAACTTAACAAACGTAGAACACATTTAACAACAAACATTTAACATAGAACAAACAAAGTAAAACAGTAAGGAAAATAAAGAGATTACAGGGATAGCAAACTTGTTACAACAGTTAAACCTTAAGAGCCAGCAAGGGAATTACACACTTTAACGCATTTGAATTTAGATGGAATAATACTTGCAAAATGGACCTTTGTGTCGCTGAACAAGACTGCGTGTGTGCGTGAATGTCCTCGTTGCGTCCGTGAGCTGGAGGATTTCTGTTGGTGCTTCCGGAGCATGGATCGCTCGGGGGAAGTTCAAAGCATCTTAGGAGTAACGGTTGAAACTGAGAGAGAGTCCTTTCACCCGGAGGATATCGGACTGCTCCAAAAACGTAGAGTGTTGAGCTTTGTCCGAAGACAAGGAAAAGACTGAGATAAACACCAAATAAAACAAAAGACATGTCTGGCGAGAGTTTGAAGAGAAGTTGAAGAAAACTTGAAGACGTTCAGAGGAGAAAGCAAGAGAGAAGTGTCAGAGAGAGATGTAAGGACAAGAGACAAGAGAGCAAGAGGACAAGAGAGCGATTCAACACCAGATCCTGACTTTTAAGGTAGGGAGGTCACACCTCCTTTGGGAGGAATGACCCAATGATGCTCCTCAGTTTTGGCGCGAGATGGTTCCCTTTGTCTTGTCAAGGCTCGTCATTTGCCTAATTTACAACAGGGTCCGGATGTGGTTTGAATCACTCAAAAGATGGTAAAACATAGCAGAATACATTTTAATGTAACCTTATATATATATTCAGCTAGGGCGAGTCGTAAGGTTTAATTTGATACCAAGAAACTTGTATTTGGTACACTTAAAAGTGAATTTATACTCTTAGACTCTTTATATAAGCCCTCAGAGTTTAACTAAACAACTAAACAATCTTAACTAGTTTGATATAACAGCAGAAATACCCAAGCATACGGGAATAAAACATATTTCCTTAAAAATAAGCCATTTCTGGGTTTTAAATGGTAGGAACGTGTGTGTCTTTCAACCTCTCACATTCCTTTCTCATCTAAGGAGGGGGGTGTGGGGGTTTTAGGACCCTTCGCAAGAATGTGTGCATTGCATTCAGAATTAATGAGTTCATGATTTTCTGTTCATACTCTACATATCGTTAAAATTCCCGATAGACTTACGGAAATTTCACCTGTTTGTAGGCTATATTGATTTTATTTTAATTTATTTTAATATTTTAATTTGTATTTATTATTCATTGCAAAATGTGTGCTTTACATTTAACATTTTGCTTGACATCTCCTTCATTATATATGCACAGAAAAACAAAAATGTCATGCAGATATTAATATCTAAAATACCTGGAGAAACCAACATATTCCAAAGTTAATGTTGCCGACAAATTCAGCTTCATCTGGTAAGAAAAATAATAATAATATGTTTTTAATAATAATTGCATAATTATAATAATAATAATTATATTATTATAGGAACTATAAATGTAAATAATGGTGTCCTATCCTTAAAATTTCCGATAGACTTAAAAATGTTTCATTTAGTTTTGATACACTTCCAGTTTAAGCCCTGCCCACACCCAGTTCTATCCAAATACAGATACAGATACAGATAATTTTGTCATATGAACAGCTGCAGATACAAATACAGATAATGGCTTCAATGCAAACACCCCTAGTTACCAATATGGTGCAATTATATAACGAATGAGGCTGCTATCCCTTCAGCTGACCACCAGAGGGAGCCCTCTCCCTAATACTGACACTGAACCTTTACTTCTGTGGTGACTTCCTGTATGTACCATATAAATAGCCATGCCTAGCCATTGTTACTATGTGAATTATTGCCAGTTTCACTGCCTTAGCAAGCATTATTTCCAATTGCCTGTTTATTGCCTACCTGTTAAGACCATTTTGCCTGCTCTATTGGATTACAGATTTTGGATTACTGTTTTGCTCTGTTTGCCTGGTTGGACTGATTACCTGTTAACGACTACCTTGCCTGCAACACGACTACGTCTTTGCCTTGCGTATTGGATTTGTAAGCTGATTTTCCATACACTTCAGAACATTAACAGACCAAAGTGGATGGAATGAGATTGCACTCAAGACTGTTCAGAGAGGCACTGAACTACAATCTGCAGGCCGAACTCGCATGCAAGGGTGAGGATTCAACACTCTCTGAATTAATTTCTTTGGCTGTTAGGATTGATAATTTACTGCACAATTCACCACGTGCAAAGATGTGCCCCCAAGTCACAACCATCAGTCCATAGTCAAGTCCAGGCATGTCCTGAAGTCCCTGAACCAATGCAGATCACATATACCAGGGTTTCTGATGAAGAACACAATCGTCGTCATCGGGAGCACATAACCTCATCCTGGTCACCCATGGCTGGCTGTCCATGATCCCATCATCTCCTAGAGACTGGGTGAGTTAAAGCAATGGTCAGAATATTGTCAGTCAAATTGTCTGCATGTCACCATCACCATGCCATGTTTCACTACTAGCATTGAAAGTCCTGAAAACCAAGCTCAAATCCAGGTCTCCAGGGGATATTCTGAATTCACAACTATATAGTTCAGCTAAATAAAGGCAACACAACTACCACCTCATCATCCATGGGACTGTGCTTTGGAACTAAGTCCCAATATGGCACTACCTCTGAGCAAAGCATAACCTTTGTCAAGATTTGAAACCATGGCCATGGAAACTTACATCGAGGAGGGCTTGGCTTCAGGGTTCATTCATCCTTCCATCTCACCAGCTGCAGCAGGCTTCTTCTTCATCAAGAAAAAAAGATGGAGGGCTCCGTCCATGCATAGACTAACGAGGATTGAACACGGTAATAATCAAGTACAGGTACCCACTCCCTCTTGTGCCTTCAGCCCTAGAACAATTACGTGAGGCACACATCTATACAAAGCTGGATTTTAGAAGTTCTTACAGCCTGATTCGGATTAGAGAGGGAGACGAGTGGAAAACCGCATTTATCACCACTAGGGAGAACTACGAATAACAGGTGATGCCTTATGGCCTGGCAAACACACCAGCTGTTTTCCAGTCATTCATCAATGGGATCTTCAGAGACCTCCTCAACAGATGTGTCATCTCCTGCATTGATGACATTCTCATATACTCCCAAGATAAAGCACAACACAAAAATGGTCATCTCCTGCCTTCAGAAGCACCAACTCTACGTGAAAGCAGAGAAATGTGAGTTCCATGCTACCCATACAACATTCTTAGGGTAAATAATAAACCATAGAGGTGTTGAGATGGATGACTCCAAGATTAAGGCAATCACGGAGTGGCCAAGACCCAACACTGTTAAGGAACTACAACATTTCCTGGGCTTTGCCAACTTCCACAAGAGGTTTATCTGTAACTACAGTCTCATCTCTGCCCCTTTAACATCTTTGCTCAAAGGAAAACCATCCAAGCTACCATGGAGTGACTCTGCTCAAAAGACCTTTGACACACTCAAGACAAGTTTCACGACCGCCCCCATTCTCAAGCACCCAGATCCTAACCAACCGTTCACAGTGAAAGTGGATGCCTCAGACTGCGGCATCGGAGCGGTTCTCTCTCTCAACACCACAGTAACCCTGGAAAACTATATCCTTGTGCTTTTTCACAGCTGAAAGGAACTATGATGTTGGAAATTAAGAGCTACTCTCCTATCAGAATTCACAATATTAATTTACATTGAAGAAATAAAATAAAATAAAAATCTTAAAACACAATTTCAAACAGAGAAAATACAACTATTACATGTCAAAATCACTTGTGGTTTACAGTCGAATGTTACCAAGTGAAAATTAAAGGCAGAGATAAAACATAACACTTAAATATTTCAGAAAAAGATTTAACTGAATGGAACATATACTGTATTATCAGAGAGACTAAAACCATAATTTTAACCAGCTCAGAAATTAAATAACTTGGCACTTCATACATTGGCATATCATTCATTTTTATACTATGTTAAATTTGCAAAATGTCCAAACACTTACAAAAGGCAAAGATGTGAACATGAAAAAACACATGAAATGTCTGGTTCAGCGTAGATCAAAGTTTACCTTCACCAGCCTGTTCCAAGGTATATTTCCTCTGATGGTGCCAATTTTCTCCCTGAATGAGAATTCAGGACTGAGTAATCAGTCAAAGTCAGTATTATTTTACAAACCTATCCAACATTCCATACATTGAGCACAATGGCTAACAAATGGTAATTTGTTAAGGTTTCAAAGCCATGTTTAATATTTCATGTTGGGTAATTAGCCTTAAGAATAAGCAAGGAATGTGTGCCTTTAAGGTTAAGAAATCACCTGCCTTTCTTAGCGCTAACATATATATATATATATATATATATATATATATATATATATATATATATTGGGCTGTCGATTTAACGCGTTAATTCAGTGCGATTAATTTTACAAAAATAACGCGTTAAAAATATTTACGCATTTTATATGCAATGCAATATATATATATATATATATATATATATATATATATATATGACAAAGATATTAATGTGACCCCAACTGGTCAACTGTAACTTAAATATTAAACCTATGCAATATTCTAATGGCAGCTAGAAACATATAAATTAAAACAAATCTCAGTGAATCTATGTTCACAGAATCTAATATTTTATAATATCCTCCTTTTTCGGTGCAAATAGCTCTGGTTTATAAGAAAATAATGTAGGTTATAGTTTTAAATATTTCATATATTCAGCTTTAGTTCTTAACAAGTTTCTGTATAACAAAGTTTAGTATGCATGAATACACTGCAGAAAAACCTATTCTTAATCAATATCTCAGTCTTTGCAGTAGAAATATCCAAGCATCCATAAAACAAGTTAAATTCACCGGACAAGCCAAAGTGCATGTTTTCAGTGAATGCATATTGAATATAAGTGTATTTAGTCTTGTTCCATTAATATTATTGTTTTAATACATTTACATTTAAAATGTAAAAAGTTTTGCATTTAAAACAATTATTGTATTAGATTGAGTGGTTAGCTTTCTCTATCTTAAAACAACCCAATTTTAGTTTAAAACTTATACCAAAAATATGTTATGCGATGTACCATTGTGACGACAGCTAGACTTAGTCCTATACACTTCACTTTGAGAAACTCTATAAATAATCATTACTAAGCTTCAATGTCACCTACTATTTTTGAAGTGACAAAGGGTGGAAACACATACACACTTTAGAATCTGCTAAACACAGATATTTTCACATTAAATGTTTGAGCAATAAACCTTGAGACTTTGAATAAATTACAAAGAACATGGAGGCATGTAATGTTGACATGGAGTGGTAATTGAAGAACCATGCAACACATACTGTGGAGAGGTTATGGCATAATTTTATGTGACATTTCTTAGTGCCCATCTGTAGCGGACATCCTCAGCTTTATGGTAATTCATATAATTGATTATTAGCAATTTATCTATTTTAAATGATGCTGTGTTGACCTAATAATTCTCCATGCCATGATTATTCTCTTAAACACAAAAAAAAGGATTTTTGTGCTGCTTGTTCAGTTTATTTCATAACCTAAGGCAACACAATTCTTGAACACAACTTGATTTCATTGCGTATTATCCAAATACTTTTGTAAAATGGAAGTTTACTTAATCCATTTGAGTAGGGACTACATTAATGCTTTTTGCGGTATTCTGGGTAGGGGATTTCCATTTCCCAGTATGCTTTACATGGGACGCCATTGGGAGAGTAAATGTTAAAATGAAGTGTTATTTTATGTATTTTTGTGTAAGATGAATTTCCCTGTCTGACGCTCACTTCGACGTTGTGTCGAAAAAGCAACACTAGGGGTCTCTCTTGATTACCGAAAATGCCTCTGATCTATGTAAAAAGGCCAATGATAAGTTGGCAGACAGTATTTGCATACCCCGCCCCTGGACATACGGGTATAAAAGTGGGGAAATACGTCGAGTTCATTCAGAAATTTTCTTCGGAGCAGATGGTCGTGCATGCAGTCAGCTGCGAGTCATACACCTGTTCCTGTTCCTCTGACGCTTTGCCTGCTGTTGGATCTACGGCGCACTTCAGTGGCTTTTCTCCTTTTCCTGGGCGCATCAACATCGCAAAAACTTAAGAGTTTATTTAAAAGAGTGATTTTCTCTATAAAAGAGTATTTTCCTCTAAAAGAGCATTACACAGCGGCGTTGAACGTCCTTTTCAGGATGCGCCTTTATAAAGATTCCTTTCCGCCCCTGTGTAGTTCCTGGATGCGGTAGAGTGCTTTCCGCTTCAGACGGCCACAGGCGTTGTCTCGTGTGTCTGGGCTGCGATCACACCGAGGCAGCATTTGTGGATGGTTCGTGTTCTCACCGCGAGAGTATGACCATGGCAACGTTGCGGTCGCGGCTCGCTTTCAACAGAAAGCATGCAACTCCAGCTGCCCCCTGAATTGCTCCTTCTTCCCACGGGATTGAGGATGATGCGGCTGGTGATGGAGGTGATCTGGGGACGGCAGCGGGTGCAGCTCTGCCGGGTACGCCCCCTCGGACCACCGTCCGTGCTCGAGGCAACAGCGGCTCGCCTCACAGCCAGCCTGCCTAACCTCTGGAGCTCGAGGTGGATGACTCCCCTGGGCGGCCGCCTTCGGGCCACCATGCCCAGGCTGAGGCTGAAGCACAGATCTCCGGCATGCTTGCCCGGGCCGCCGCCAGCGTGAGGCTAGACTTGAACCCTCTGTCCTGCCCACAGCCATCGTGGTTGGATGACTGGTTCCTGGGGCCTCCGCGCCACTCACAGCCGCGCTCCCCCGGTCCCGTTTTTCCCGGAAGTGCATGATGAGCTGATGTCTTCATGGAGGGCACCCCCTCTCCATGCGTCACAAACCACCCCGCTCATCTGCTCTCGCTACCCTCGACGGCGGAGCGGCCCACAGGTACATGGCGATTCCCCAGCTGGACAGGGCTGTTGCGCTTCACCTATGCCCCGAGAACCCTACCACCTGGCGGGTCGCCCTGTGCTCCCCTCCAAGGCGTGTAGGACAACGTCTTCACTGACTGCCAAAGCCTACAGTGCCACCAGACATTCCGCTTCTGCACTGCATGCCATGGCCCTCCTGCAAGTCCACCAGGCCAAGGCACTTAAAGATCTGCACGGGAGTAGCCCTGATCCCGACGTACTGCAGGAACTGCGCTCAGAGACCGACCTCGCCTTCAGAGCCACGAAGGTCACAGCACAGTCACTCGGGCAGGCGATGGCCAAACTCATGGTCCAGGAACGTCATCTGACAAAGTGCGCTTCCTCAACGCCCCTGTCTCCCAATTCGGCATCTACGGCGAAACCGTCGAGGACTTTACCCAGCAGTTCTCTGCAGTGAAGAAAAAAGGAGGCCATCTCACATATCCTGATGCGGAAGATCTAGCTGGTCTACCACCTGCCGTCGTAACTACAATCAACCAAGCCAGAGCCCCCTCTACCAGGCAAATTTACGCCCTGAAGTGGCACTTGTGCAAATTGGTGCTCTTCCTGGGCTGAAGACCCACAGAGGGTTTGCAGGAGAGGCTGGAGGGGAGGCTGTCCCCTTCCACCTTGAAGGTGTATGTTGCTGCTATCGTGGCCCATCACGATGCAGTAGATGGCAAGTCTTTGGGTAAGCACGACTTAATCATCAGGTTCCTAAGAGGCGCCCGGAGGTTGAATCCTTCCCGGCCAAGCCTTTTCCCTCCTGGGATCTCTCTGTGGTCCTCGCGGGCCTTCAGAGACCCCCCTTCGAGCCGCTTGAATCAGTTGGACTCAGGGCCCTCTCTCAAAAGACAGCCCTGCTGATCGCGCTCACCTCCATCAAGAGGGCCGGGGACCTGCAAGCGTTCTCTGTCAGCGACACTTGCCTGGCGTTCGGTCCGGCAGACACATATGTCATCCTAAGACCACGACTGGGCTACGTGCCCAAGGTTCCTATCACGCCCTTCAGAGACCAGGTAGTGAACCTGCAAGCGCTTCCCCTGGAGGAGGCAGACCCAGCCCCTTCAATGCTATGTCCGGGACGTGCTTTGCGTACCTACTTGGATCGCACGCATAGCTTTAGACATTCTGAGCAGCTCTTTGTCTGCTTGGTGGACAGCGGAAAGGGAACGCAGACATATGTAGAGCAGCGGGTTGGACCGAATACCTTTGCAAGATTCTACAATCTCAGGGTTGAGTCAGTATCCTCCCGTGTTTTCTCAGGTCCGAGCTGGTAGAACTCGGTACACGCTGACGGACTGACCGGATGGATCGCTTGCACCTAGCGCCCTTTCCCTCGGCTGAGTTAAAACTGTGCACTTTCTCTCCCAGGAGATCCCATTCATTCGGATCCCTGGATGACTCCTCCCTAGACCTGTGGGTCCACAATTCAGCGGAGGAATTTGCCGACCCAATCCACTGCTGGTACTCAAATCTACCCTGTACTGGAATAGGTGCTCCACAGGTCGGGAGTCCTGCGTGGACTTCTCCTGTGTGTATTTTCCGTGGTACGGTCCCCTTACGAGTGGACCCGCATCTCCCTTAGGCAGTTCCAGCTGCCCTCCGGTCGCTGTGTTGTAGCAACTCCCCCCTTCTTGAGGCTGGATATACCACTGCACCATTTTTGTGATGTGGCCCATGTGATGTATACATTTACTTCCCCCTTCCTGGGCAGGTGTGGTCTCCGCAGGGTCTTTTCCCCCTGAAAGAATAGGAAACTGGGTAAGGCACCCTTCCCACGATGCGTGTAAGGGCCCCAGCCGTTTTTGGCTCTATGCAAGAAACACAGAGAGAAAAGAGGCCCGGTGAGGCTCGGCATGTTCCCAGGTTGGCAAGCGTCGCCTTGTTCCCCTGTTTAGGGTAACCAGAAGGATTCCGATGACTTTTATGGGCATTGGGGAAGGGTACGTGCAGTCTGACACAGCTGGTCACCTTTGCACGTAAAATACCTGCCCGCTTCTGTGTCAGCAGTACACGTACACGGCTCAGCGCATAGCATGATTTAAATTTGAACGTCTAGGTTACATATGTAACCTCCGTTCCCTGATGGAGGGAACAAGACGTTGTGTCCTACTGGCCACGTCGCTGAGCCGAGCCACTGTGGTGGCCGGACCATTTCCAGCTCCTCACGTATTTCCCCGCTTTTATACCCTTATGTCTGGGGCGGGGTATGCAAATACTGTCTGCAAACTTCTCATTGGCCTTTTTTCATAGATCAGAGGCATATTCAGCGCTCGAGATAAAAAGATACTGTATAATGTAATAATGTAGAGATTTAGTAGAGTTTCAATTTTGATGGAGTATGGTAAAGATGGAAACTATGATCATAGGTAGATGTCACACTTGCACACAACGATTGCTCATTTTTAATAGTTTTTAATATATTAAAAGGATACTTTTGAAGTATATTTACTCAAACAATAAAAGTACTGTAACATTATTGTGTGGAAATTAGCAGCATAATTGTTTTTATTACTTTTTAAGTGTATTTAAGTACTGTTAGTGTGATCTTACCAATATACAAAGTTGGTCTTAAGTGAAATTAATAAAAGTAAAACAAAATTAAGAGTCTAAGTCTGTTTTCTCTTAGTTGCTGTAAAAACAATAGGTTTTAGTGTAAATAGAATAGTATATTCCTTACATAAACCATAAAAAAGGTACTGTACAGTAATATGAATTTATATAATTTTCCTGACTAGGCCTACTAGTTGCCATACATCCACAGTTCTTTTTAAAGCAGTAGTTAATGTTGTACCATTCTGCTATACAATCACAATAATTAGTAGTGTCTGAAATCCAGAAATCTCTAGTATATTAACAAATTAACTGTAATAGTATGCTGGCACTTAGGCTCCCAACATGCATTGCAGAATGTCGAAATTATGTGGTTGGACTTTTTTGCTAGTTTATTTTGCTGTTGCTGCTATTGTTTTTGTTGTCACTTTAGTTACTTGTTTTGTAATAATGTTTTTATTTTATTTTTTTTACAGAGAAACATGTTACATGTAAATATATTAGCTTTAATCTGAACTGCAAATGCTTTGCACAATAATAATACAACTTGCAAGTACTTCTACACTGACAAATGAGGTCACAGCAGAGCATTTTCAGCAAATATACACTAATATTTGACATGACTCAAAAAAGCTGAATATTATACATTTTAAACACTGGATTTGTGCACTCAAAGAAAATGTCCAAAACTTAGGTAATGTGACAATGGCAGCTCAATGAGGCTCATCAGCTAGGCACAACCCTGCTATTGCACTACAGCACAGAGTTATCACAAACATGCAGGGGGAGCTACAAAAGACTTATCGCTAGTTTCTGCCTTGGTGGGATGCTGGTAGAGCGTCTGTACATACATTTCAAGTGCGTGTAGGTTCCTTCCATTGATCATGTACACCAAGAGGCTAATCTGAGGACACTGCTTTAAACTCTGGGCTCTGCTGTAGTAGCAGAGGATTTTAGGTTCATATTTAATCAGTTATATAACCACCAGCAATTCAAAGAGTCATATGCCACCCCCAGACCAGCAGGAGCAAACAAAACAAGTCCATGAGTGCCAACACACCAGGGCTGCAGACTAGCATATGAGATGATGGATAGGGGTGGGGGATGATGATTTAAATTAAAAGTTTAAGAACAGAAACTAAAAATAATAATTATATTAGTATTGTATTGCACCAATAAGTGCAATTACCATAAACACTGCATATTTTGTTCCACAGAAACACACACAGACAGTAAAGCATTTAGTTGAGTTGTACTAAGTTTACTGATATAAGAGACAACAAAAGTGTAAAGTAAGAAGTTAATTAACACCTAATCTACATGGTGCAATATAGTTAAAATATTCTGACAGTGTTAACAGACAATTAACAGATATTGTTTTTCTTTTATCAGGCTCTTGGAATTTCTAAAGGCAAACAAGCTTTAGAACAGGAGGGTAACCGATTGCTTAGTCCATAATTCATTGAATTCCATGTCTTTAAGCCTTTGATTCTACTTTGTCATTTCCCTTTTGAACATTTACCATAGATATTGCTTAATATGCATAATTTAACTGTAGTATTAGTTATAAGACATTACAACAAAAATTGTAACAAAAATTAAATATACTCCCTCATTCCCATAAAATAAATGGAATGGTAATTTATAATATAATATAATAATAGAATAGAATATAATGGATTAATTTACACATTAGATATCATGAACTTACAATGAACAATGATTGTTTACAGTATTTAATAATCTTGGTAAATGTTAAATTATTAAAATGCTATTGTTCAATGTTTTGTTTTCAAGTTAGTCCATAATGCATTTACTAATGCATATTATGTTAACATATACAACTTAAAAACTACTACCTTTAAAATTATTGTTCATTGTTTATTCATGTTAACTATTGCCTTGACTGGTGTTAATGAATTCAAGATTATTGTGAAGTGCTACCTATAATATAATATAATATAATTTTATGTATTGTAATGTGATAGAATATAATAGAATATTCAGTATAAATATACAACATTTCTGCCATAGTTACTGCAGTTAGTGTTACTAAAATAAACCCATGTAAAATGTGGTAAGTTTTATTCTCATTTCCTCATCAATGCTGTTTTAAATGTTTGGGCTGTTTAACTCTTTCCCCGCCAGTGTTTTTAAAAAAAAGTTGCCAGCCACCGCCAGGGTTTTTGACGATTTTCGCTAAACTTTAATGGCCCGCAGAATATTTTCTTCCATGAATATATGAAGATGCTATATATCACAATAAAGATCTGAGCCTCTGCTTTTAGGCAAAAAACGATTTTATTTTATCTTCATTTGTTCTTTTTTTATTGCGACGTGAACAGAGGTCGGTTTTGTCAAAAAACAACTTTTTAGACAAAAAGCTGATAAAAAGGCATTTTTATGTCTGATATTTTGAGCTTCTCAGTACTCCACTTCTTCATGTTTGAGACGATCGCAGTCTGTTTCTTTGATCAAAGAGTTGCGTACTCTTTCAAAACATGCGGAGGGGTCTTCCTTACCATATAACACCTAAAACACGGAAACCCGGAAAATTCCGTGTTTGGCGGGGAAGCGTTTTTTCATAAAACACGGAAAATTCTGTGTTTGGCGGGGAAAGAGTTAATATGGTTAAACAGCTTCAGCACCTAGTCACTGAGGGTTCCCGTAGAGAATTCTGTGTGAAATTAAAAGGTGTTGTGCCACAACTCTTACTGGTTTCCGCAATGTTGTTTAAATTTGTCCGCTCTACACTATCCAATTGGACAGACCCTGCTGTCAACTGTGTTGTGTGGATATGTGGCCCAAACTGTGTGGCTCAGTTTGGTAGTAAGGTTTCGTCCATGTTACGTTCCACGTGTGTTTGTGTTTTGCTTTCTTTTTTCTTTTGTGCTCTTTTTCTATTCGCTCTCCTGGGACGTGACACATTGGCTGCTTGTCAGGCGTGACGTCATCGTGTTATGCATCACCTGTGACGTCCACCAATCCCTGGACGCTTCCGCTGATTTAAAAGCCCCATTGAAGAGAAGCGTGGGAGAGCAGCGCCAGATCTCAGCACACATCTATGCGTTGATTGTTGGTAGAATTAAGTTTACGTGTATGTCTTGTGATTATTATTATTATGTTGATACCTACTTGTTGGTACAGAGATGGTTAAACTTGGTTATGCATTTGTGAGTATGACTAATGACTGAAATTGAGCGCAGTTTACCTTGTTCTAAAACAGCGTTGTACGCAGTAGCCCAACTGTAGACCAATTAGAGTGAAGCTTGTAGGCCTATTGTGAGTTGTCTAATCCTCATTCTGTCCTCAGTCCTAATCCTCAATTCTCAAAGACCACGGTAGATAGCATTCTAATTGTTAGTTTAGTCGGAGAGCGGTCGTCATTCATTGTTGTTTTGTTTGTTTAGTTAGTTAGTATAGTTTAGGTAAGGCGTCGACTACGCCGAAGATTGCGGGTTGTTTTCTGCATTTTCTTTTTGGTAGTTAGTTCTAGAAGTTTTGGGTTAAATAGATATGGGGGTTATGTGTTGATTATTTCGTTAATTTGACGACCCTGTTGCTTTTTGGTTATTCATGTTTTTCTTTTCTTTTACATTTACTATATATTTTGTAACGTCCTCACTCTTTGGTGACTGAATAAACGTTTTCAACGTTAAGGACCTAGATTCTATGATTGTTTTTCCACCTGCTCATCTAGCCACAGTACCTCACTTAACTGTTACGCAATCATCCCGCTAACATCTTTTAAACACGTAACAGTCCAACTTTTGGATTGTTAAGCTTTTGGTGTTTCCCACACACAACACATAATTTTTTATTTCTTGTCATTATACTGTTTATAATATTGTAAACGTGAACAAATGGTTTATGTGTGCTGGAGGAAAAAAGCTTATAAATCATTCTAAATAATGTTTTTTGAAAATGTAGAAAAGTTTTCTGTGAGGGTTAGGTGTAGGGGTAGGGTTGGGGTTAGGGTATAGAATATAAAGTTAGTACAGAATAAAAAAACATTATGTCTATGGAAAGTCCCATAAAACATGGAAACCCAACATGTGTGTGTGTGTGTGTGTGTGTGTTGTGTGTGTGTGTGTGTGTGTGTGTGAGCGTGTATTTATCACTTTGTGGGGACCAAATGTCCCCATAAGGATAGTAAAACCCGAAATTTTTGACCTTGTGGGGACATTTTGTCGGTCCCCATGAGGAAAACAGCTTATATATCATACTAAATTATGTTTCTTGAAAATGTAAAAATGCAGCAAGTTTTCTGTGAGGGTTAGGTTTAGGGGTAGGGTTAGGTTTAGGGGATAGAATATAAAGTTTGTACAGTATAAAAACCATTATGTCTATGGAAAGTCCCCATAAAACATGGAAACACAACATGTGTGTGTGTGTGTGTGTGTGTGTGTGTGAGCATGTATTTTTCACTTTGTGGGGACCAAATGTCCCCATAAGGATATTAAAACCCGAAATGTTTGACGTTGTGTGGACAATTTGTCGGTCCCCATGAGGAAAACAGCTTATAAATCATACAAAATTATGTTGTTTGAAAATGTACAAATTCTGAAAGTTTTCTGTGAGGTTTAGGTGTAGGGGTAGGGTTTGGGTTAGGGGATAGAATATATAGTTTGTACAGTATAAAAACCATTATGTCAATGGAAAGTTCCCATAAAACATGGAAACCCAATGTGTGTGTGTGTGTGTGTGTGTGTGTGTGTGTGTGTGTGTGTGTGTGTGTGAGACAGGCGCTAATGTAAACAGACTTGTCTGAGTGCATGGACAATCATGCTCGATCAGCATTTTTAAAATGTGAGTATGCAAGTTTTAAACTGTTATCGTGCTGCTTTTGTGATAGTTTGGCTGTCTCTTTCAGAAAACAAACATATTATATGCCTGAAAAGACTTGCTGTTTGTGTTAATGAAAACCGCAGATGCACCTACTCAGCAGGCGTGGTTATGTGCATGCATGGCAATTTGGCTGTTTTTTACATAAAATAAACATATTATGTACTTGAAAAAACTCTATGAGTAGCTGTTTGTTTGATGAATGACAACCGCTACTAATGTAAATAAATGGCAGCACATATCGGAGCAAGATCGCATTTGAACTTTTTATTTTGGTATTTGGTGACGAGTTGGATGTATGTATAAAAAATAAACTTATTCTGTGGTTTAAAATACTGTACGAGTAACAGTTTGAGCGAATATAAATAACAGATGCTTGACCAGCACAGCCTGTGTCGGCATGAAAGCCGATTTGAATCTGGCAGCTTATAACGTAACTGGCTGTTGCAGAACACAAACGTTTGACGCTACTCTGCAGGGCCCAGTAATTAACCGTCACATATGTGTGATGGTACGTATGAAAGGGTTAACATAATTTAGTCTCACCAGAAGGAAAATAAGCAAAATGTAACCATTTGTTCACAGCCTGCAGCCTTACATTTAATTTGCGGCACAACTGGGGGTTTTCGGAGTACATTTTCAGGGCAGTCAGGATAAAGCACAGCTATGTCAGTGTCTATCACAGACTTTTAACTGGAAAGCATATGAATGAATGCTATCAATAGTGCTGTCATGTTCTCTGTTGTCTTTTGTTTTTGTGCTGTTATTTTGAAGTTTAGTTCCTGTTTCCTGTTGGGTTTTTGTAGTCCTTTGTAGTTTCATTTTATGATTGGTTTTCCCCTGATTAGTTCTTCTTCCCGGATTATTTCCCCAGGTGTTCCTTATTCCCTTGTTTGTTCCTTTTTGTATATAAGCCCTTTTAGTTTCCTTGTTTCCTTGTTAGTTCTTGCATGTGTTATGCTCTGTACTAGGTTTCCTTGTTTTTTTCCCTTTTGTCCTGAGTTTTCCCATTTTGTTAATAAAGCTGCACATTGATCCACAACCTCTGCCTGCCTACGTCACAGAAGAACTAACCCTCAGATGGATCTAGCAGCAATCTTCCTCCAGTTGAGCCGGGCGAACCTCCCTTTGATCGAATACTCACGTATGTTTTGCACCATTGCCAGAAACACTGGTTATGCGGACCGACACCTAAAGTCCATTTACCAGATCGGCCTCCTTGCCCATGGATGGGAGGAGTTGCCAGAGAGTGGTGAGTACACTTGGATTGAGTATGTGGATATGATTTTGGAGAGGTTTGCTCCTGAGCCAACGCCCACGCCTGCCACGGTCAACGAGCCAACACCCACACCTGCCACGGCCAACAAGCCTAAAGCCTCGTCCGTCCAAGAGCCAGCGTTGCCAGCCTCGTCCGTCCCAGAGCCAGCGTTGTCAGCCTTGTCCGACCCAGAGCCAGCATTGTCAGCTCCGTCCGCCCGGAGGAGGAAGAGAAGAGGAAAGGCTTCTGCTCCCCAGCCCACGCCTGCCACGGTCAGCGAGCCAGAGCCCACGCCTGCCACGGTCAGCGAGCCAGCGCCTGTAGCCTCGGCCGTCCCAGAGCCATGCCTGTAGCCTCGGCCGTCCCAGAGCCAGCGCCTGTAGCCTCGACCGTCCCAGCGCCTCCCGAGCCACCCAGGGCTCTCCCTCCCGAGCCTTCCAGGGCTCCGCCTCCCAAGTCTCTCGAGTCTTCCAGGGCTCCTCCTCCCGAGCCTTCCAGGGCTCTGCCTCTCAAGTCTCTCGAGTCTTCCAGGGCTGCTCCTCTCGAGCCTCCCAGGGCTCTGCCTCTCAAGTCTCTCGAGTCTTCCAGGGCTCCTACTCCCGAGCCTTCCAGGGCTCCGCCTCCCAAGTCTCTCCAGTCTTCCAGGGCTCCTCCTCCCAAGCCTTCCAGGGCTCCGCCTCCCGAGCCTCCCAGGGCTCCGCCTCTCAAGTCTCTCGAGCCTCCCAGGGCTCCTCCTCTCGAGCCTTCCAGGGCTCCGCCTCTCAAGTCTCTCGAGCCTCCCAGGGCTCTGCCTCTCAAGTCTCTCGAGCCTTCCAGGGCTCCGCCTCTCAAGCCTTCCAGGGCTCTACCTCCCAGGGCTCCGCCCCTCGAGCCTCCCAGGGCTCCGCCTCTTGAGCCTCCCGAACCTCCCAGGGCTCCGCCTTCCACGGCTCTACCTCCCAGGGCTCCACCCCTCGAGCCTCCCAGGGCTCCGCCCCTCGAGCCTCCCATGGCTTCAATTCTTGAGCCTTCCATGGCTTCACTTCCTATGGCTCCGCCTCTAGAGCCTCCTATGGTGCCACCTCCCTCAGCTCCGCCTCCCAAGCCTCCCACAGCTCTGCCTCTCGAGCCTCCCAGGGCTCTGCCTCTCGAGCCTCCCAGGGCTCTGCCTCTCGAGCCTCCCAGGGCTCTGCCTCTCGAGCCTCCCAGGGCTCTGCCTCTCGAGCCTCCCAGGGCTCTGCCTCTCGAGCCTCCCAGGGCTCTGCCTCTCGAGCCTCCCAGGGCTCCGCCTCTTGAGCCTCCCGAACCTCCCAGGGCTCCGCCTTCCAGGGCTCCGCCTCTAGAGCCTTCCACGGCTCTACCTCCCAAGGCTCCACCCCTCGAGCCTCCCATGGCTTCAATTCCTGAGCCTTCCACAGCTCCACCTCCTATGGCTCTGCCTCTAGAGCCTCCTATGGCACCACCTCCCTCAGCTCTGCCTCCAGAGCCTTCCAGGTCACTGCCTCTAGAGCCTCCTATGGCGCCACCTCCCTCAGCTCTGCCTCCTGAGCCTCCCTCAGCTCTGCCTCCTGAGCCTCCCTCAGCTCTGCCTCCTGAGCCTCCCTCAGCTCCACCTCCTGAGCCTCCCACGGCGCCACCTCCCTCGGCTCCGCCTCCCGAACCTCCCTCGGCTCCGCCTCCCGAGCCTCCCTCGGCTCCACCTCCTGAGCCCCCCACGGCTTCGCCTCCAGGGCCTTCCATGGTTCTGCCTCCCAGGCCCCCTGACCCAGTCCCCATCCTGTGTCCTCCTCCCAGGCCCCCTGACCTAGTCCCTGTCTTGTGGCCTCCTCCCAGGCCTCCTGACCCTGTTCCCGTCCTGTGGCCTCCTCCCAGGCCTCCTGACCTGGCCCCAGTCCTGTGGCCTCCTCCCAGGCCCCCTGACCTAGTCCCTGTCTTGTGGCCTCCTCCCAGGCCTCCTGACCCTGTTCCCGTCCTGTGGCCTCCTCCCAGGCCTCCTGACCCTGTTCCCGACCTGTGGCCTCCTCCCAGGCCTCCTGAACCAGTCCCTGCCCTGTGGCCAGCTCCCAGGCCTCCTGAACCGGTCCCTGCCCTGTGGCCAGCTCCCAGGCCTCCTGAACCTACCCTTGCCCTGTGGCCAGCTCCCAGACCACCTGAACCTGTCCTTGCCCTGTGTGCCCCCCAGGACTTCCTGCCTGCCCATTGTGCCCCCCCCGGACTTCCTGCCTGCCCTCTGTGCCCCCTTGGACCTCCTGCCTGCCCTCTGTGTCCCCTTGGACCTTCTGCCTGCCCTTTGTTCCCCCCTGGACTGCATGTCTGCCCCTTGTGCCCCCTTGGACTGCCTGTTTGCCCCCTGTGCCCCCTTGGTCTGCCTGTTGGCCCCCTTGGACAATTTGTTTTTTGTTTTCTTGTTTTGTTTTTACTTTTTGGAGCGTCTGGAATCCGCTCCTTAAAGCGGGGGCTCTGTCATGTTCTCTGTTGTCTTTTGTTTTTGTGCTGTTATTTTGAAGTTTAGTTCCTGTTTCCTGTTGGGTTTTTGTAGTCCTTTGTAGTTTCATTTTATGATTGGTTTTCCCCTGATTAGTTCTACTTCCCTAATTATTTCCCCAGGTGTTCCTTATTCCCTTGTTTGTTCCTTTTTGTATATAAGCCCTTTTAGTTTCCTTGTTTCCTTGTTAGTTCTTGCATGTGTTATGCTCTGTACTAGGTTTCCTTGTTTTTTTCCCTTTTGTCCAGAGTTTTCCCCTGTTTTGTTAATAAAGCTGCACATAGATCCACAACCTCTGCCTGCCTATGTCACAAGCGCCATGCTCAGATTAGTGGCTAATCAAATACATGTTCAGCTTTTAGGCAATAGCATGCTCATTTGATTTCCTGCATTTTCACCTAGTCATGTCTTTCAGATCCCCATGTGTGCTTAGCATGGGTATAAGCTTGAGCTCCAGTACATCGTACATGATGCACTATGGATTTATCACCAAGGCTGATCGATACTGGCCGATTAAGTGAAGGTTACACAGCTAGGTCTTTAGTTGTGTGCACCCAGTGCTCCCTCATCAGTAGACAGCTACACTTAAGCTACACCTGAGGCAAGTGTGATGTTAAAACAGGTGCTGATGTGGTATAAGACGAGAACAGAGGGTTCTGAAAAGACATGCTTTTTTTTAACAGGGCTAGAGGGTCTTTGCAGCACTCTATTTATAGCACTGGATCAAGTCAACAGGGCTAAGGGGACTGGAGGGAGGAGAGAGTGAAGACCTGATAACGGAAGCGGTAAGACCAAACAACAGACAAGAATGTTTCTCTTTGCCATCCCACCTTTCACAACACTATGGATAGAGATAAAGGCTGTGTCCAAAAGCTAAGGGAGCTGCCATGTTGCATCACTTACCAGTCAATAGCTGAGTTTCCATCCAAATATTTTTAAGCGCATCTTTTACATTTTTACTAAAGAAAATGCAAATCATGCAAATCCTGATTTCCATCCATTACATTATGCGCATTATCCTGAGGGAGCCCACCATGTCATAACACAGCAGCTGAATATACTTTTTGCTTCGGGGTGTGTTGTATTTGCGGTATTGGAGCAATTGTACATCATTTTATTAAATGCTGCCAGGAGACGGCACAGAAGGAGTGTAATATCTCAATAAGAGCTGAAATGGCAGATATGCCTAGACCATTCCAAGGGCTATTTCTCACTGTGTTTAAGTTTTTCTCTAGTTTAAGTAAGTGACATCTTTGTTCCTTGAACATTTCCGGTTAGTTGTTAAACTCAATCAAAACAACAGCAGAAGGTGCTTCATTCATAGAGATTTTAACACATTAACAATGTTAATATGATTGTCAATGTCATTATTTAAATGTGGACCACACCCTTTTATCCAAAGAAACTTACAAATGAGTAATCTAACCAGCAATTTATCATACAAAAGTCAACAGCAGTATCATTCTGTACAGTTCTCAGAGTAGCTAGAGTAGTATATAAGCTCCCGTAGAAGAAAGAGAAACACAAGGAATTATATATCTTTGTCATGTCTGCAAGTCACAGGCTTGCAGCATTAACAGCTTCATTGATTATAACAGGAGGATTCAATATTCCCAAACTTGCAGCTGAGGAAATAATTGTGAGCATCTAAACTACGATACCCTTTCATCGCCTCTCTTGCGTAGTATCAACAACACATTTGGATAAGTCAATTCATTTAAACGTTTTATGTTTTTGGAGAAAATCTGTTGACGGCGAATCTTATTTTAACAATCCGATAATGACACCTCATTGTTTATTTTTAGTTTTTGCAAATAACTCTTTGTTCTGTTTTAAGTAGACTAAAATTATGTGCTAGTCATTTTATTTTGACAGTTCTGGGTTATAAAAATGCAGCTACCAGACATGCTTCAGGGCCAGATATGCACACACTGTAAACCCTAATGATCAAAATAATTAATTGTTTTCAGTAGGGAAAAATTTTATCCAAATTAGTTCAAATAAATTAACCTTGATGAGGTTAGCTTTCTCTTTCTTATGAGTTCACGAAACTGACACCTTTTAAGTAAAAGTTATTTTTGAGATTGGGACAATTGCATTTCAGATCGTACAAGCAATGGGGATTTTCCGCATGCGCAGTAACACGATTTAAGCGTTTTCATATGTTTCAGTGTGGACGAGCAACTTTTGGAAAACGCTTGAAACCGTTAGTGTGGACAGAGAGCGTTTTGAAACAAAAACACCATATGAAACACATCCAAAATGTATCGGGATTAATGTAGATGTAGCCTGAGTTTGAGGATTGGTAGAAGTTAAGAATTCTATACTGCTTTACACACTGAGGAATTGCTATGCTAATCAAAGCATAGTGTTACCACTCAACATGAAGTCAGCATGTTAGCGTTCAACAAACAAGCTAATTTTAGCTAGTACTAGCTAGGTTTCCTATACTTTAATTATTTAAATTGAGACTACTTGTTTATTTTAAGTTCAGACAAAGAATACAATTTTAATTTAAGTGCCATCAAAATGTAAGAGTTAGCTAACTCAGTACTTCAAGCTAAGCGCAAATAACATGCATGAGTAGTACAAAATCTAAATCTGACAGTTCTGCTAACTTAAATTTGTAATTAATTAATTAACTGATTAACTGTTCTGATAACTTATTCTGGTTTACAGTGCAGTACACTGTAAATATTAATAGTAATCTTAATGTAAAAACAATTAACTCAACTGGAGCTTACTTATTCTATTTACTAATTTTAATTAAGTTACCGTTATTCTCTAAATCCCAAAGTTGTCATAAAAAACATTTATCTCAAAAATATATTATTTAAACTTTTGCATAGAGTACTACTAACTGAAAATGATCAAGTACAAAATTGTGACTGTGTTGAAAACCCATAAACCCTTGTGCTTGAATAAATTATGTATTGTTTAAAACAAGGGGATTTATGTAGGAAAAATAACACCTTTTTGTTTAAAACTTTATACAGTTTGAATTATTATAACTATTGTTGCTGTTTATGTTTAAATCACCATGAGGGTGATTATTGTTACCTCTGGTGAACTTGGAGCCAGTTAAGATTAAGCCATTCTTCTTTCCTTGATTGTACTTTACAAAAGTGCAGATTTGTGTGCACTAAGAAGTACTGAGTACAATGTGCCATATGGCTAACCTAGAGTCCAGTCATAAATTCCTTTACACTGTAAAATACATGTTATAATCCAATTTAAATAATTAAATCAACACAACAATACTTTAATCACATATGAGTTAAGTTTCCTTGTAACTAGTTAAAGTTACTTAAAACAATAAGTACAATTACTTGAGCCAAATATGTATGTTTAATTAGAAAAAGCATGCAAACCAATTGCCTTGAAAAATCAAAGTATGGTCAACTAATTCAATTTTACAGTGTTTATGTCCTTGAAACAGTCTATACTCCACCAGCCTCCATATACCTGGAAGCACCTTTGCTCAAATCATTTCTGGTGGGTCATGAGGACCCACTATATAGACCAACTGTGGGTTAAATGTGCCACGGTCAGACCTTTTATTGGGCCAGTCTTATCAAGCTATCGCACACCCATAACATGTTCACAAACAGACAAAACACGTTATCATTTTGCGTAAACAGTTTCCATCACCTTAATGCACATTTTGACTTATGCGAAACTCTAGAAAACCAAACTCTGCCTATCGCATAAATGTTTGAGCAAATTTTTAGAGTTTATGCAAATATCAAGTGTTTCCATTCAGATTTTTCAAGCACAAATTAAACATTTGCATAAAAATGTCATAGTTCTATACCCAGCAAATGACTTCACAGGTAGTGATTTGTTTATTAAGTTTGTGTATAAAAGGACCTTCTTAGGACCCAGCGTCCTAGAAGGTTACTTAATACTCAAATCACTGCCTGTGAAGTCATTTTCTGGGTGTTTATCCAACTATTTTATGCATTTTTTTAAATTTGTCAGGCAGCAATTTGTGTATTAAGGGACCTTCTAAGGACACTGGTTTCAGACAGCCTTCCAAGGCATCCATAATATCATGTCTAATTATATAAATTCAAGTGACCTATAGACATAACCAAGCAATAATTTAGTAACTACAATGCTTGTTTCTATGGGGAAATGGAGTCATAAGTTGAAAAAAAAGAAGAATGGGATATTTATAAACGAATTCCATTTTCATTTTTAAACCAACCAATTACCACCACCTCACCCACATAGAATTTGGATGTATCAACGGCAGCAACAGACGCATCTTGCCTTCAAAAACTGATCAGATGAGGCATCTCAGTAGACAGGATGCAACACAAACATTCAGATTGATGCCCTTCAATATCTGTATAGGCCTACAGTCTATGAAGGTAGTATTTTTCAGCTTTCGGATGCAGCCATTAACATTTGCCATGAATTGTTGCACAAATGGTAATGAGACTTGTTTTGAAGTTCATTTGAGGCAAACAAAAAGCCACTGTATAAAAGCTCCTTGATGCTCCTCAAGGGGTAAGGCGGCATTTAAAGAAATACAGACACAGCTTGAGGTTTTTCATTTGTCTTTTAAAGCTATCATAGATACCTACAACGAATGACTGTGAATAAATTGTATGATTATTGCATAGCATTTCCTTGGATACAGTGTGACAGCAATACCAAGCAACCTCGCATACAACAGTTCAAAGGTAATGATCCAAAGGAAAAAACATCCTAAAAGAGAAAGACTGGCACCATCCTTTTTTTTAAAACAAAAAAAAATATCATGGCTTAAGGAGGAAATTGGAGGAAATTTCCCCAAATTACTCAAGCAGAAGAACCAGTTAAATCATTGTATTCTCATCAGGCAGACACTGATAGAAAGACACTGGGAAGAACAATATTGCTTCTTATTTTTATGCCTCCTTAGGCACCGTGCCCATCTGCATTGTTTAAATTGTCTTTCTATGTAAACATGCGCTGAATGGACATATTTGACCGTTGCAATGCACATCACTGTTTTATAAACCTTTTTAATGCTTTGTGAAGTTAAAAACAGTTCAAGATGTAAAAACACATCTCTTAAGATGTGGCTCCTTGAAAAAACAAAAAACACTTGAAAAACATCAGGAGAAACATCATCAAATTAATTTGGAAGCAGTAGTCCTCTCTGAGTGCTTAACATAACAAAGAAATTCCAAAGGATGCTTGTCTTGTAATGGTATAATGCCTGCCTTTGTTTACAATAGCTGACTTGTGAGACGTTATCTACTATAAACAAATTAAATTATTCCTGAGCCATTTAGATCTCTGCTTCAACAGGAAAACTCTCTGCAAATCCAAAAAAACCTCAACATTCTGCATGTAAATTAGTCGATAATTGGAATTGAATGAGCAACTGACAGGGCATGCCAGACTGAAGAGCATTGCGTGTCTTGCCACTTTGAAGCATTGATATTAGTTCTAATCTTCCCTTTACTTCCTTCCCTTTCTGTTCTTCCACAATGCTTTTGCTTTTTTTTCCAATTTTACCTTGCTGCTTTGAATTGTCTTCCTCCTCAGATCTACATAATTTCTAATTATGATATTTGACATTTATAAGGTCTTCCAAAGGGGCATCATTTTAACTCATGGTTTTCTTTTTTTTCCTCTCAAGTTTGTTAAAAAAGGAATCACTCTTATGAGCAAAGCCATTTACACACTGGAGCTCAAATCTGTAGTTACTCCTCTTCTGAATGCTTAATCCTGTCCTGCACACAAAGAGTTGAGGTATTGACGTGAGTGGCAACTGCATTCTTCAACGAAATTCATGCAGGTAATGAGGGTTACCCCCCCATCTGAGGGTTGTCCCCCCCTAAAATATCATAAAATATGTGTATTGTAAATAATATAATGATATATTCTTAAAATAATTGTTTAAGAAATAAAATAATACAAATGCAAATGGGGCAACAACAAAAAAATCCTTGATGTCCCCTTCAAAAATTGCTCTTGAGAATTTTTATGTTTACTGTCCCCCCCCAACATTTTGATGAAATTTTTTTTATAGTTAATTTATACAGAGATGCTGCTTTTGCTTGAACACTGACAGCTCGTCTGAGATGCGGTGCTAGAAAAACAGAAAAAGAGACCTTGAGTCGTTTGCAAAGTTTGATACTGTCTCGGACTGCAAAAAATTTATTTAGTCAAAAATAGCTTTCATTGGAATGGATAAAACTGTTGACATCCATGTTCCCTTTACAAAAAGCTACACTTCTGATGCTGCGCTGGAAGCGCTTCGGGAACACCTTCATGTGTGTGACCAGCTGTGAATATGTGTGTAACACGTCAATGAACATTGACCGAAATTTATAGCCTCTGCCGGTTTAATCATTGGATGTACCAGGGGCTGGGCTATAAATAGATGCGTCACAAGAACATCATCAGATATTTTGTCTTCAGAGATCCTTCTGTGTGTGTATTTCTACGAGCCTGTCAAACTTTCTTTCCTCTGTTAGGAGTTAGAATTGGTTAGGCAGTGAGCAGTGAATCTTTTCTCATTCTTAAAAAAAAAAAGAGAGAATAACTGAAAGTCAGAGCAAACGATGCATGTTCCCTTGTATACGCTCATGCATCAGTTTTGTTTTGTTTGTTTGGTGGAAGAGCATGCTGCTCTCGCATTGGAGCGGGGCGGATGCAAGCATTGCGATCTGCTTTCGGGCAAAATGCTTTGTGCTCGCCTCGCTTACTTCCAGCAGTCAGCTCCTACTCTTTCATCGTGGGGCTCTCGCATATATCTGTCTGAGGAGCAAGAGACGGGTCTGTCACTATCGCTCACTCTCTCCCCAGATCCAGCTGATCCTTCTCGTAAGCCTGAAGCACGAACCTCTGAACATTCCGCGCATAACAATAAAACGGCTGAGAAATTACTCGCGGTGGTTACTCGGGCTGTGGCCAGACTACAACTAGACTGGCCACGCAAACAAGAGACCCCCCCCCCCCCAAACGCTCCAAACTATAAGACAGATTTCTGTCTGGTGGCTAAAAAAAAGAGGAAGGGAACGCTATATTAGTCCCTTCCTTTCTTTGATGACCTCCATGACGAGCTTTCTCGTTCATGGAGGAATCTTTTTTCTTCCTGTGTCTTCGTGCCCTTGATGTCGATATATTCGACTATCGTGGGTGCTGAGACACAGCGGTATTCAATGATGCTGCTGGTCGAAGAGACGCTTGCGGGTTATCTCTTGCCGGGTTCGGCATCGTCACTAAAAAAAAAACTCTCTCCCCACAAAGCCTTGCAGAACTACCTCCACTTTAGTAGGGAGGGCACGATGGCAGTGTTAGAGGCGTAAAAGGCTGACCTGCTGAAGGACCTGAGTGCGAGTGCCGTGCTCGACGAAGAGCTTCGTCGAGCCACAGATCTTTCTCTCCGTGCGACCAAGCAAACAGCCTGTGCCATTGGCCGGTCTATGTCTGCCTTGGTCAGCACAGAGAAACCTTTGGCTCAACCTACCGGGCATTGACATGGATAGTTTTCCTCCCTGATGCCAAGGTTTTGCCTTTGGCCTATTCGGGGACGCTATGAGCACAGTCATCTCCAGGTTCCAGGAGGTGAAAAGCCATGAGGAAGCCTTCAGGCAGTTTTTTCCTCGCCGCATGCAGGGGGCAGGTCCGTCTGCCACCCAGACCCGCCTCGGTCCTGCTAGAAGGAAGGCTCAGAAGCAAAGTGTGGCGAGTCGTGCGCCCCCTCGCAAAGATTTGGGATGGTCTCGTCGCCCTCAGCAGCTCCCAAAGCAAGACCTCAGGACGCTAATTTCTAAGAGAAAGAAACCCTGACGGTCTTGCGCCTAATCTTGAGGGGGTAGCTCCCCTCGGGAGCACCATCCACTTTGCCCCTCCCGGTTCCCCCACGAAACCTCTCCATTCCCGCCGCCTCCAGTGTTTCGGGAGGTTGAGGTTTCCATCAAGAAGTTGGGTGTTTCACCCTCGACACCTCATCAACAGGAAGTGTTAAAATTAATACCCATCTCAGAGAGCCAGGCAGCGTGGAAACTTCTGCCAGATATTTTTATGTGTCCCAAGTACAGTAGTAAAGGGCTACCGAATTCAATTCGCTCGCCGCCCTCCATGTTTCAATGCCATGGTTCCCACTACCGTAATCCGGAGCAGGCATGTCTACTGTGGAAAGAACTGCAAAATCTCTCGGCCTAAGGGGCCATAGAACGTATTCCCCTTCCAGAGAAAGAGTCAGGTTTTTACAGCAAATACTTCTGGTTCCCAAGAAGGGTGGGGGGTTGCGTCCGACCTTAGATGTCTACTGTGGAAAGAAGAATCTTCTAGGCTTGAACTGCTCAGACAGGGTGTTCAAATCTAAGATGCTAACTATCAGGACGATCGTGTCACAAGCCCAACATCACGAACGATCTCATGGACGCATATCTTCATGTAGAAATTCTGCCACAGCACAGGAAGTTCCTGAGGTTCGCTTTCAGGTTCTTCCATTCAGCCTAGCATTATTAACCCGCACATTCACAAAATGCATGGATGCAGCACTGGCTCCTTTGCGACTCCAGGGCATCTGCATTTTGAATTACATAGACGACTGGCTGATCCTAGTGCAGTTCCATGTCTTGGTGCGGGTGGGCAATTCAGCGGTAGTCTCTTACATAAACCATCAAGTAGGTCCACATTCACATCAGCTGAATCTCTGGCACGTCAGATTCTCCTTGGGGCCCAGGGCAACTCCTGTCACTCAGGGAAGTTTAAATCCCTGGATGCCCGTATGTGGGAGCAGATTTACTGTCCAGACAGAAAACACTGATAGGGGAGTGGAAACTCCACCCCGAGGTAGTGGAACAAATCTGGGTGAGATTTTACAGGGCAGAAGAGGACCTCTTCGCCTCTATGCAATGTCTCCTCTACTTCTCCCTGAGTCACCCAGCACCCCTGGGTCTGGATGCGATGGCGCATACATGGCCCAGAATGCGTCTGCATGCATTTTCCCCCGTTTTCTCTGCTCCCGGGTGTCTTGGCCAGAGTTCGCCAGCAAGGGTCTTGCCTCTTACTGATAGCCGCGCTGGCCGAACAGGGTATGTTTCTCTGAGTTAATATCTCTCCTCGACGGCTCGCCTTGGGCGATTCTGAAAAGGAAGGCCATTATTTCTCAGGCACAGGGGACAATATTTCATCCCCGGCCCGAATTGTGGAACCTTTCATGCTTGGCCCCTGAAGGGTACCAACTGAGGTACACAGGGTTTTCTCCTGAGGTTATTGAGACCATTTTAAGTGCTAGGGCCCCCTCCACTTGGAACAAATCTGGGTGAGATTTTACAGAGCCTCTATGAACAGCACAATGTCTCCACTACTTTCGGCTTGCCACACCTTGATGGACGGGGTGCCCTTTAGGAGGTATCCTCTACTCGCTCACTTCATTCGTGGAGCCATGCGACTCTGGCCTCCTGCTAGGACCTCTTCATAGGACTTAGCAATAGTCCTTGAGGGTCTGGTTTAGACCCCCTTTGAACCTCTAGAGTCAGCATCTGCAGACTTCTGACTCTCAAGATGGTTTTTCTTATGGCGATTACCTCTCTAAAAAGAATTGGGGACCTACAGGCTCTGTCTGTTTTGCCAGCCTGTTTAGATTTTGCCCCAGGAATGACCAAAGCAATTTTGCACCCTCATCCTGACTACCTGCCAAAGGTGCCTTTCGCGACCCTACATCCGGTCACTCTCTAAGCCTTCTGCTCCCCGCCGTTTGCAACGCCGGAGCAGCAAAGTCTTCACAGACGGTGTCCAGTCTGTGCCCTTTAGACTTATGTTCACCGCACTAGACAGTGGCGTAAGTTAGGGCAACTATTTGTTTGCCAAGCAGACTATGTCGCATTGGGTGAGGGACGCTACTGCCCTGGCCTACGAGGTGCTGTCAAGCCTCGCCAGTAAGTATCAGGGCTCCCTCTTCCAGAGGGCTTGTCTCCTCTAAAGCCTTGGCGAGAGGTCTCCCTCTGCAGCGAGTTTGTGATGCGGCAGGTTGGTCCTCTCCGCACACATTCATTAGATTTGATAGTTTGGATGTTCTTGCCACTCCGGGCTCTTATGTCCTTGAGTCGACATCTCAAGCTCATGTCTGAGGCCTCACACGCTCTTGTGAGCACACTACATATCCGTAGGGGTTCCGGACAGCCACAGTGCGGTGGAGTGGTTATTCTCGTTCCCAAAGCGCTTCCAGCGCAGCATCAGAAGTGTAGCTTTTTGTAAAGGGAACGTCTCGGGTTACTTAAATGTAACCCTTGTTCCCTGATAAAAGCAGAACGAGATGCTGCGATTCCCTGCCACACTGGGATGCCCCGGGACTGCTCTTCAGACAAAATACCTGACGATGCTCCGGTGATGCATCTATTTATAGCCCAGTCCCAGGTGCAGCCAATGATTACACCGGCAGAGGCTATAAATTCCAGTCAATGTTCACTGACGTGTTACACACACATTCACAGCTGGTCATTCACATGAAGGTGTTCCAAAAGCGCTTCCAGTGCAGCATCTCGTTCCGCTTTTAACAGGGAACAAGGTTTACATTTAAGTAACCTGAGACGTTTTTGTTTACATGTGCGGGACGCCAAAATGTTGCTATGGTTATTGTTGTCAATCATCGCAATTTTCTGAATGATTCATGCATTCTGTACACACTGAGCGATAATTTAGGGGCTTCACTCACATATTTTTATGCGGTGGTGCAGTGGCACAAATGTGCTTTATTGTTATTTTGGAATGATCACACACACTGCCTGATCTACCCAATGCATTACATGCAAAATGACAATTTCACTTCAACCAAATAAAAAAATACACAGGAGTTTCTTTACATTCAGCCATATCACCCTGTAGCTCAAGACTGGTTGCCTATTGAAGCTTAGCAAGGCTGAGCCTGTTCAGTACCTGGATGGGAGACCTACTGGGGAAACTGGTTGCTGCTGGAAGAAGTTTAGGGATTCCAGCAGGGGGTGCTCACCCAGCGGACTGTGTAGGCCCTAATGCCCCAGTATAGTGATGGGAACACCATACTGTAAAAAAAAAGGTACTGTCCTTTGGATGAGATGTTAAACTGAGGTGCTGACTCTCTGTGGGCATTAAAAATCCCAGGACACTTCTTGAAAAGTGTAGTGGTGTAACCCCCTGGTGCCATGGCCAAATTTCCCCCATTGGCCATTATCAATCATGGCTTCCTAATAATCCCCATCCATTAATTGGCTCTATCACTCCACTCTCTCCTCTCCACCAATAGCTGGTAAGTGGTGAGTGTACTGGCACACTATGGCTGCTGCCGCATCATCCAGGTGGATGCTGCACACTGGTGGTGGTTGAGGAGAGTCCCCTGTTCACTGTGCAAATCGCTTTGAGTGTAGTGTCAGAAAAGCACTAAAAAAATGTAACATTCATTCATGCAATAGTACAAACTAATTTGCTTTTATTGATAGTAATGTATTCAATCAAACTCCTACTGTACCTAATGGCATGTAAGAATACAGTTAACCAATAATATGCCATAGGAGCATTCAATCATCTGGTACATTGAATGCCCATATAGAGACCGGAAAATATTAGCTTGACATTTACAAATCAGTTTTCTCATGATAAAGAGCCAGCAAGATGTCCATGACTCTTCTCAACACAGACAAAAAGACAATAATATGAATAGCTATTAATCATCAGATCTTTTTGTGTGTTTGTATAGGCCATACATCAAACATGAGAGAAACAATATGGATTTATCACTCTCTGTGCACTTGCTTATAAGGCTACATGGCAGTCAAATGTACGTTCTTGGAATTATCTTCCGAAAACATTAAATAAAAAAAAATCGGCACTCTGAAAATATCTAACATTTTTTGCATCAAACTTTTGCAGTAAGCAGTTTTAAGTATTAACATTTGTAATAATTCAAACAAAAACTACTCGGTTTTATTTGTTGTTTGTTTTTTAATCAATTTTCCTTGGAATAAAATCAATCCTGTTTTACCCTATGTGACAAATAATTAAATTACCTCCTTTAATTCCTCAGGTAATTAGAGCCTGTATTTTCATATCTAAAAAAGACAACACAATCTAGCAGATTGGAAGAACTTGATTAATAACACCTAGAAAACTTGATTAATTGCACTTGATTAATTATAACTTCATCGCTTAAAACAATGCACAGGGGTTTGCTCTATTTCATATCCATCAGCCTTGTAAAGATATTCTCTGCATTGAGTTTTTAAATTTTTTAAATAAATAGGTGAAGTTGTGTCTGCCACTGCACATTTGTAATCAAGATTAATTATGGAATAAATCCCCAAATTGCTTGAAAACAAAATGTACAGTACAGAAGTTTTTACCCAAGAAATATCTGGCAAGTAATGTAATCAGTTGAGCAATATGGGGAAAAACTGTACTTGTGTTAATGAAATACTCCAAAGTCACTTAAGCTCTGTTTAAGTCGCTGAGCAACACAGACCAGACAAAAAAGAGCTACAAAAATATCTCTGACAAGTGATGCTTCAATTCAGCATACACAACTCACAACATTCTCTTACTACATTACATGCAACACACTAAATTCTCATGGGCTTAAAATTCATTTGTGTCAGGGTCACTGGGTGGCCAAACAGTATGGTAATCCATTGTATCTCATGTTTCTGCACAGTAGGAACCCACTAGGAAATAAAAAATAATAAACGATATCTCTTTCATGTCTACATTTTTAGAAATTTCAGTATGAACTCAAGCCTTTCATACACACTGGAAATCAATAGGTTGCTTATGAATGTTTATGTACCCTCAAATCAACACTGTACAGCCAAATAACATCCCACATCAGACATGTTTGCATCAATTCATCCAGAAACATCTTTCTCCTTTATCGCTATTGATAGCATGTTGCGAGAGTGACCTCTGAGACAGGGGTTCGGGTCCTGTGGAAACCAGGGAGTAAACGCATTTACATAAACAATGATGAGCACAATTCGATAGTTGCATTTTTATTCTAAAATAAAAATTTACTCTACAAATGGTTAGGTTAAGGTTTGGGTTAGGAGGTAGAGTTAATTATGCTTTCCTGTTTTATTGCATCATTTACAACTAAAAATACAACTCGCATTGGCGACCTGTCCAGGGTGTCCCCCGCCTTTCGCCCAATGTTAGCTGGGATAGGCTCCAGCCCCCCGCGACCCTGTACACAGGATAAGCGGTTGACGATGGATGGATGGATGGATGAATACAACTCGCTTTTAGCACCACTCTGTAAACATATCAACCAGAAACAAAAGTACACACGTTCTCATACGTTCAAAAACAGTTCCAGCTTCGGCCACTACCCAGCCAACATACAGTACATATATGGGCCTGTGGTGAGCAGGGCGGAGCCGAGTGGCATCTGGGCAGAGCGAGGCCAGGAAGATAAGTGGTGAATGACTTCCACCTGAGCGCCACATTGGCCTCGCGTTCCAGCGAGGGGAGGCAGGGGTATTTAAGGAGAAGATACAACAGCAGACGGGAGAGAGATGCATGAAGCTTGTCTGCATCTTTGAATGTCTTTATGATTTGATGCAGCTGGCTGAAAAGCAGTGTGTGTTTTTGTTTCTTTATACACTGAAAAGTGTCATAAAGGGTGTGTTCACACTTTTAGTTTGGTTCTCTTGGTCCTCTTGGTCCGGACCATAAATGAAAATTATACATTTAGTCCTGGTTCGTTTAGGGTTAACACTGGCATTTTTAACACTGAACCTAACAATACAAAACCAAAGGCATCAGGGAAAAGTCATGACCTGATTGGACAGCTTGTCGTATATTTTTTGATGGAACTTACCAAACATCAAAAACAATGCATGGCAAAATGCGCTCATTGGATGTATAAATGTACTGTATATATGGTGGTATTTTTATTAGCTGAGAACAAACGAAGAGTTAATAAAACGTGTAAAGGAATCAAAACAACGGCAGGAGTTCCTCCTTTGTACACACAAACAAAGATATGCTGCAAGGACAGCTGACAGGAATTTCTGACGTTAGTACCGAACCGTAATAAGAAACATGGCTCCTATGATGAGAAGAACCAGATATGCTTGAGGTCAGTATTAGGCAAATTACTTCCTGTTTTTGGTCGGTTTAGACGTTTTAGGTCCATGTTGCATTCATATATCAATCGAACCATACCTGAGTTCGTTTGGAAACAGACCAAGACTCACTTCTCAGACATCTCGGTTCACTTGTTTGGTGCGCACCAAGATTCAGGTGACAGCGTTCACACTTTTTCAAGTGCAATTGCACCAGAGTTTGTTTTAATCGAACCAAACCTGCCAAGTGTGAACATACCCTAAATATCTATGTGTTTGTCAAGCTGGTCCCAGCTTCCTCCTTACTTTCTTAAGTATTACAGAGCCCTATATGGGTTACATCTATGCCGAAAACAGGACAAATTATGCCGGTCCCATATTGTTTTAGTAAAGCATGTCCCAACAGCTCATGTTGATGTACTGAATTGAACCTTCATGGGATCTTTATGGATAATATACAATTTTGTTTACCATATATCTTAATGCCCTTAAAGGCTTTCAAGTGGTCAAATTTAAGTTGGTTATTTATTTTAAAGTAGACGTGAATTAATTAAACAAGATTTTCCTATTTTTTTTGCTTGTTTGTTTGTTTGTTTGCACTGTGATGACAAGAATATAATTATTAAATTTTTACTGAATTCATGTCCTGTGTTGTAATATAAGTTTAAATGTAAATTCATATGAGTTCTATTAGTGATTAATTAGGTTGATTTTGTCAGTGGTCCCCCACCAACTTTAAAACATGAAATGGCATTGTATCGGTAATGTTTGTTAATGTGCATGATTAAAGTCACCATGAGAGTAGTCTAACAATAAAGAGATATTAAACATATTAATGAATGTCTGACATCACCAGCCAGTATGTAATTACACTGTAAATGTGGTCACCAACAATTGTTACATTAAGAAGCTATTTAATTGATGTAACCCTTATAAAAGTGTTTTGTTGTTGCACCTAATGTAATCAGTTTTTCTCAGAATTGTTAAATAGTATTTTTTGACTTGAGTAATACCAGCTATTTTAAATGTTACTACATAGTACATATTTACGTTATTTTGTTTTGTCAGTGTACACTCACAAATGAATCATGACATAGTTTATTATTTATTATAATTTGCATCTATTTGATGTTATTTCAATAATAATATTTTCAAAATGTATTTATTAAAATTCCTTAGAATCAGCATAAAAATATAAATTCTATTAAATGTAATCAGTTAAAATGTATGAACTTGGTTAAAATATGGCTAGCTGTGAAACAAGCAAGATTTAATTAGTTAAAATGAGTGAGATTGGTTTACATACAAATTTTGCAAAGTTAAATCATTTCGAGGTGGAAATGATGTCAGAGTTCTCTCTGCCTGTCCCAGTCTTTTCACCATTTTACCCCAGTGCTCCCTGGATCATGACCTTCATGAAGGTAAGTTATGTATGTTTTATCAGTGCAGTTGATATCGTATCACACTAATTTACTGATAATCAAATCCAATAAGTTACCCAATGGGTGGCTAAATGGCGGCTGGTGCAAGTGAAATATGAACACATTATATAATCTGTCCTCATAAAATCACTAATTTGTATGAAAATGCATTTACCAGTTTGCTTCGCCTCTGTGAATTACCAAGCATGAAATATTTGCTATCGATTATAATTTATTAAGTCAATATGGATTTATGCGACAATGAGAATACAATTTCCTAATCTTGCTCTAGCACAACACCTCTGAATTTCGTGCTACTGCAGGCTCTGCAGAGCCCGTCCCACCGGTGGCCCTCACGAAAATGGGGTCAAACGACGATCCAGGAGCCTTTCTCATCCTCTTTGAGAAAACCGCGGAGGTTTGGAGGTGGCCTCCCTATCAGTGGGCGGACTGCCTGTTGCCCCTGCTCTCCGGGGAGGCACAGCTGGTGTCACAACAACTCCCCACCTCCAGCCTCCTGGATTACAATCACCTGAAGAATGCCATCCAGCAACGGGTCGGCAGCTCTTCCATTCATTAAGCTTCGGGAAGGACGGTCACCCGTTCACTTTTGCGCAGCAGCTCTGTGATGCCTGCCGGAAATGGCTGCTGGTGGGGGGAATCCGCGACGTCGTGGAAGTAGTCGATCTGGTGCTACTGGAGCAGTTCGTCTCCCAACTTCCCCGAGCCATGTCCGAGTAGGTCCAGTGCCACCGCCCAGCGTCGCGGTGTAGGGTACTACATGGCGCCGTTTCAAGGAGGCGGCAAAGCAGTCTCTTCTTTCTCTCTCTCTTCTCTCTCTCCACCCCCTGTGCCGTATGTTCCATCCCCTTCCCCCCGTTCCTCTCACTCCCACCCAGTTCCGGCTCCTCGGAGGTGGGGATGCCCGTCCAGACCCCGCCCCCGGTCAAGAGGACCCTTCCCCTTGTCTGTCTCTCCCACTCCCCATCTCTCCGCTATCCCCCCCAGGTTGGCGAGACCACCCCCACGAGTGTGGAAATAAGACCTGGGCCGGTTTGCTGGAGCTGCGGGGAAACCGGACACAGCCAGGAGCGGTGTCCAGTAATGGGGGTGGGGACACTGGTCCGGATCCTTGACACTCCATAGGCTGCCTCTGATATGGAAGAGGTGTATCATATACCGGTGAGAGTAAAGGGGGATACACATCAAGCTTTGGTGGATACCGGGTGTTCTCAAACCTCGATCCACCAAAGCTCGGTGCAAGGCAGGGCATTGGATGAAAATAAACTGGTGAGGGTGAGGTGTGTGCATGGTGACATTCACAAGTATCCAGTGGTAACCATTGAGATATGATTCAGGGCAAAAATGCATAGAGTGGAGGCTGCGGTTAATTCCCGCCTCACCCATCCACGAATTCTGGAAACCAATTGGCCCGGTTTTAAAAATCTATTGAGGGTAACTTGTGTGGATGGGTCCTGTAATGTAGTGAGGCGGGGTGTGATGTGCGATACTATTGCTGGTGAGGCGGTGCCAGGGCAGTCAACGGTAGCTCTGCATCAGGATGACGCAGACGGGGGGGAATCCCCGAGGGGGATTTCCCTCTGGAGCAGTCACGTGACCTTCAAGCACGTCTTTGATCAAGTGAAAGTAATTGATGTTCAACAGCTCCAGCCCGGTGTTGCACTCACATACCCGTACTTATCTATTATTAAAGTAATCTTGTATCGAGTGATGCAGGACACTCAAACCAAAGAGACTACAACTCAGCTGTTAGTACCGAAGAGATGTTGGGAAACACTCTTCCAGGTGGTTCACTATAATCCAATGGCTGGCCACTTAGGGCACAAAAAGTCTTTGAACCATATAATGGCCTGTTTCTTCTGGCCGGGTATTCACGGGAACATTCACAAGTTGTGTGCAGCGCCATGAATGTCAGTTGGTGAATCCACCGGCCACCCCAAAAGCACCATTGCGCCCACTGCCATTGATCGAGATCCCCTTTGAGAAAATTGCCATAGATCTCGTCACGCCATTAGAGAAGACTACACGCGGGCATCGCTTTGTATTAGTTCTGGTAGATTATGCAACACGATATCCGGAAGCAGTGCCTTTGCGCAACATCTCAACACGTAGTGTTGTGGAGGCACTCTTCAAAATTATCTCCCGAGTGGGATTCCGAAAGAAATCGTCACTAATTAAAGTACAACATTCATGTCACGTACAATTCGCGAACTATATTAATTATTAGGCATTAAGTCGATTCACACCAGTGTTTACCACCAACAAACTGACGGGTTGGTAGGATGATTTAATAAGACCTTAAAAAATATGATTCGCAAGTTGGTACAGGAAGATACTAAAACTGGGATAAGTGGCTTGAACCCCTGCTGTTTGCAGTATGAGAGGTCCCACAAGCCTCCACCGGGTTTTCCCCGTTAGATGTGCTGTATGGGCATCGGTTGTGCGGCGTACTTGACGTCATACGGTAAGCTTGGGAGGAAGGACCTTCGAATAGTAAAAATCTAATTCAATATGTTCTTGACCTTAGAACAAAGCTCCACACTTTGGGGCAGGTAACACAGGAGAATTTACTCCAAGCGCAAGAACATCAATGCCGACTGTACGACATGCACTTAATGTAACCGGCAACTAATGTAAGTGTCAAGCAACAAGCTGCTTGAATTCTTAGCTATTTTATGTTGCTTCTCCACCTCATTCCTTCTCCTCTCCTCACTTTTCTGAAAGATAAACAGATTTACAGGCCGACAGTGATTTCGTGTTGCAAATATGGGATTGTGAATTCATGTTACCAAATGGTAAACGGTCTGCACTTATATAGCACCTTTTTAACCATAGCAGTATTCAAAGTGCTTTACACTGCATTGCTTTCACCCATTCACACAAACATGACAGCAGAGCTGCCATTAAATGTGCTAGCCTGCCATTGGGAGCAACTTAGGATTCAGTGTCTTGCCCAATGACACTTCAGCATGTGGAGTCGTGTGGGCTGGGGATCGAACCGCCAACCCTGCAATTAGTGGACAACCTGCTCTACCACCTGAGCCACAGCCACCTGTAAATCTAATTAAACTGTAATTCAATGCATTCACTAATATATTTGTCTTTGGCATTTTGTTGGTATGCTTGTTTCAGAATGAACATACATAAACAGCTGTGTCCTGATTAGTGTCTACCTCAATGAAGACATAGAGACACTCGTCAAAGAATATGTGGTAAGTGTATGTCAGCCTACTCTCCTTTGTGCCAGATGTAATAAAATTCCCTCCAGGCATTCCTGAGATTGCATTCATGAGAATGGGACATGTGAGGTCACAGTGACCTTGACCTTTGACCACCAAAATCAGATCATCCTTGAGTCAAAGTGGCAGTTTTTGCCATATAAGAAATTCCCTCAAGGCAAACAATGAAAGTGCTGTCACTTGTAGGAAGTAAACACACCAGGGCCTGAGGAACCTGGGACAGAGAGGGCAGTCTGCCGGGTTGTGAAACCTAAATGCCTACACCTATGAAGACAATTCCTCCACAAACAGGAAGGTGAGGAGGCCAGAGACTCTTCACATAGTCCACATTAAAGCAAATGGTATTACCCAATTAACATTCCTGTTTTGGATATTTTTTTTAGTTACTAGGACACCAGAAGGAGGACACCTCTGATGATGAAAACAGTGATGTGGAGCATACATCAGTAAGCTTTAAAACCCTGCATAATTTTACGTGGTCATTTAAGAAGCAACAAGGTAGTAAAAAAAAAATCTTGTAGAAACCTGTTTTTGTCAAAGCATACTAGAACATAGGGTTACAACGGTATGATATTTTCACGGTACGATAACCGTCTCAGAAAATATCACGGTTTCACAGTATAAGAGTAAACTGTTTTACACAATTATTATTATCAGTTACAATGACCTTTAAAGGAGTGAAAACAGAAGGCTTTTTTTTTTTTTGGTTGAACAAATGCTTTATTATAATTTAAACAAATAATTTTTTTTTTTAATGGAAGTATGTGTAAAAAAAGTCTCCCTTTTGAAAATCAATACAATTAATTGAATAAATAAGAAAGCTAACAGATTTATAATAATAAATAGAATTATAAACATAATAAAAATAACTAATAAATTAACTACTAAATGAAAAATATTATCAGCTTTGTGAGCTTTTAAAGTAATGTCCTATGATTATTAATAATTAACATATACAGGTGTGTGACAGCACAGCAAGACTGCTCCTGTCTGTACCTTTAACTCAGTAGTTCTCAACTGGTTTTGCTTCAGGACACAGATTTAACATTGGAAATCAAGTGGCTACCCACCATAGTAAAAACACAACCTGTATTTTATGGAGCCAGAAATATGACAAAACAATTTGAATTAGAATTGTGTAAATTTGAATTATAGACTTCTGAATTTGAATTATAAGTGTGATTTTGCCAAATTTAATATTACGTTGTATTTTAAATTGGTTTGAATTTGAGTTTTTTAAACACCAATCCTGGACATTTCATATTTAACCAAATTGAATAGTGTTTTTTATGGCACAATTTTTTAAATATGTATTTTCTAACTGCAAAATTTTGGTTCTGAATTCTTATTTCAAGTTTTCAAGATGAAGAAGCGGCACAGAAGAAGAAATTCAGAACACCAAATTAAATTTTCTAAAATTCAAAACGCAGAAATTCAGATCTACAGAAAGTGGGTCAGAGATCAAGCTTCCGTGTTAAACAAGGATGAGTAGAGGTTCTCGGAAAAGTCGAATGGAGCATTTTGGCCAATTACAGGTCGAGGTGCAATAATTCTCTGGCACGAGCATGATTCAAAAGATCGCCATTCTGACCATGAAGTGGTTCTTAAACTTTTATGATTTATATTTTTATGGTTAGCACGTTATCACATTCTCAGCACATGAGATATTTGTCTAAGCGGTCTCAGGTATTTGTTTTAGTATGAAGTATATTTAGTATGAAAGTGATTAGTATGCGTAAGAATAAGTATCACATATAACTCAATAATGAATGTAATTCTGTTTCATTCTCTGATCGGAATCCACATTAGATCCAAGTCGGATGTTATTTCAAACACGTGTTGATGTTTGTAAGTGCGTTTTGAGCTCAAGACATGAACATCATGAATGATCATTCAGATGTGTGTGATTTAGCAGCCGTGATTACATTATACAATTAATTTAATGCAAATTGTAGGCTTATATAATGGCTAATTTACACACCGAACTCCAACAAATGTTACAAACACAGAATGACATGTCACAACACATGTCATTCTCACACGGAGAGTGCACATCCCTATTGATGTTTAGTCTTTATGCCATTTATTTTTAGTTTGACTGTCAGAATCATTTTAAACGGAACATTTCACGTGTTAATGTAATTAATCTTCAAAGCTGCAAAATAAGTTTAAACAAGCAGCATAAAAAGGTTCGAGTTTGGGTAATGATGATTATTGTTAATAATAATGTAAAAATGTTTTATTCATCATTATGGTCATCATTATGAAGGCATTTCAACGGCATTAATCCATGCACGTTATTGATGCTTGCACGCGCGATAGAGTAAAGCCGCAGAAGGAAAAAAATCACTAAAGTCGCAGAGACTCTGTGTTCATGCACCTCAGCAATTTAGGGCTTCGGGTCAACTGAGAAAAGAGCAAGCTCACCCCGGTTCAGAGCATCTCTTTTTCCGGCATGGAGTTAGACTCAGTCTCGATGACAGCGCGCCTCACAAGCAAGTACGCGCAGTCGGTGCTGAACTGCCTAAGTATGTTCAGACAGGGCACAGCGGTTCCACTGAAACAATTTCAGAGGCTGCTGGGGCATATGGCATCCTCAGCGGCAGTCACACCACTTGGGTTGATGTATATGAGACCGCTTCAGCACTGGCATCAGACTCGAGTCCTGAGATGGGCATGGTGCCACGGCATGCCAACGTGTGACCCTCAGCCCTTCCTGCTGTCACTTATTCAGCCCTTGGACAGACCTATGTTTTCTGCGGGCAGGAGCCCCTCTACAGAAGGTGTTCAGATGCATCGTAGTTACTACAGCTGTCTCCCAATTGGGCTGGGGCGCCATGTGCAATGGGCACGCAGCTGCTGGGTCCTGGATAGGGCCCCGGCTGTGTTGGCACTTCAACTGCATGGAGTTGCTGGCTGTATTTCTTGCCCTGCACATATTTCTGCCGCTGATCAGTGGCAAGCACACGCTGTTCCGCTCACAGCGACAGTAGCGTATATAAATCACAATAGTTCGCTCTCGTTGCATGTCGCAACTTGTCCGCCATCTTCTCCTTTGGAATCAGCATCAGCTGAGGTCGCTGCACGCCACTCATGTCCCGGGCAACCTTAACACCACAGTGGACACGCTGTCACGACAGGTAACGCTCAGCGGAGAGTGAAGAGATTACCCTCAGGTGGTCCAGCTGATTTGGGGTCAGTTCGGCAGAACAGACGTAGATCTGTTTGCCTCCCAAGAATCCACCCACTGCCCGCTCTGGTACGCTCCACAAGTACGCATTTCCCCCAGTGAGCCTACTTGTACAAGTCCTGTGCAAGGTCAGGGAGGATGAGGAACAAGTCACTCTCGTGGGCCCCAACCAACCCACTCAGACTTAGTTCATGGATCTTGCTCTCTTAGCAACAGCACCTCCCTGACAAATTCCCCTGAAGAAAGACCTTCTTTCTCATAGATGGAGCACCCTCTGGCATCCGTGACCAAACCTCTGGAACCTCCATGTCTGGCCCTTGGACGGGAGGTGGAAGGTCTAAACGGTCTACCACCGGCCATCGCAGACATAATCATTCAAGCCAGAGCTCTCTCTACCAGGCAGCTTTAGGACCTAAAGTGGCGCTTATTCACAAATTGGTGTTCTTCCCGATCTAAAGACCCACAGAAGTGCGGTCAGTTCTCTCATTCCTGCAGGAATGTATGTAGCCGCCATAGCAGCTCACCACGATGCATTGGACAGTAAGTCATTAGGGAAGCACGACCTGATCATCAGGTTCCTTAGAGGCGCCCGGAGGCTGAACCATTCTAGGCCATGCCTGTTACCCTCATGGGATCTCTCCGTTGTCCTCTTGGGCCTTTGGAGAGCCCCGTTTGAGCCACTAGAATCAGTCAAACTAATGACGGCCCTCCTGATTGTGCTCACTTCAATCAAGAGGGTTGGGGAACTGCAAGCATTCTCTGTCAGCGACACTTGCCTGGCGTTCGATCAGGCAGACTCTAACATCATCATGAGACCCTGACCGGGCTACGTGCCCAAGGTTTCTATGATCCCTTTCAGGGATCAGGTAGTGAACCTGCGAGGGCTGCCCCATGAGGAGACAGACCCAGCCTTAGCGTAGCTGTGTCTGGTGCATGCTTTGCGCACCTATTTGGATCGCACGCAGAGCTTTAGACACTCTGAGCAGCTCTTTGTCTGCTTTGGTGGACAGCGGAAAGGGAACGCAGTCTCCAAACAGAGGCTTTCCCACTTGATCATGGACGACATTGCGTTGGCCTACCAGACCCAGGCCCTTTCGGGTTCGAGCACATTCTACAAGGAGTGGGGCATCTTTGTGGGCACTGGCCAATGGCACCTCTCTAGCAGAAATCTGCAGAGCGGCAGGCTGGGCAACACCCAATACCTTCGTAAGATATTACATTCTCCAGGTTGAGCCAGTCTTGTCCCATGTTTTGACATATATAATTTGGTAATACGGTACAGCTGGCTGGGTGTATTCCTTGCGCATAGCGCCATTCCCCTCCCCTGAGGTGAAGACGTGCACTTTACTCCCCCAGTCAAGTCTACAAGTCACGGACCCTGGGTGTCCTTCCTCCCTAGCCCTCTGGCTCTGAATTCAGTGGAGGAAGTTCACAGCCAGACCCACCGCAGGCATCCAATTGCCTGTACTGGAACAGGTGCTCCACAGGTTCTGATAAATCTAATATATCCTGTGATGTATTATCTACGGTACAGTCCCCTTGTCGGTGATCCTGCATCTCCCTTGCATCTCCCCCGGTCGCTGTGTTTGTAGAGCTCCTCCTCGTCAAGGCAGGACCTACCACCGCACCACTTCCATATGTGGCTGGTAAGCCCATGTGACATATTTGCCAAATGTTAACCTCCTCTTCTGGGCAGGAAGTGGTCTCCATGGGGTCTTTTCCCCCTGATAGAAAAGGATTGTAAAAGAACGCCTTCACCGATGCGTGTTATAGCGTTAGATGGCCCCAGCCGTATCTAACACTCTATGGAGAGAAAACATAGAGAGAGAAAAGGCTGCAGCTGGCGAGGCCTGCTCCCATGCTAGTTACATCGCTTCCCTCCCTCAGGGACGTGGGGAACTACATGACGTAATTTGGGGCGTTGGGAGGTTACGTGCAGCCTGATGCACCTGCTATTTTCGCATACAGCAGCTTGCTTGCACCTGCATCAGCAGTCCACGTAACACGGTGTCACTACATCGACACATCGTCGAGTGAGTGACAGAAGGAGAATGTCTCGGATACTGTCGTAACCTCTGTTCCCTGAAGAAGGGAACAAGGCGGTTGTGTCCCTCTTGCCACAACACTGTACTAAGCTGCTGAAATGGCAGGGACTTTACTCTCGGCTCCTCAGCTCAAAACCTGTCTGAACAGATGCATGCTTCCCTCCTTTTATATCCATATGTCCGGGGAAGGGGCATGCAAATTCTCATTGGCCTTTTCTCAAAGATAAGAGGTAACCGAGGCTCTAAAGAGAGACCCCTAGTGTAAATACATCAACACAACGTCTCGTTCCCTCCATCAGGGAACGGAAGTTACGACAGTAACCTAAACGACCTCGACAAATCTGGTTCATCCTTGGGAGCAATTTCCAAATACCTGAAGGTACCTCATTCATCTGTACAAACAATATTACGCAAGTATAGACACCAGGGGACATCGCAACCACCATCCCGCTCAGGAAGGAGACACATTCTGTCTCCAAGATATGAAAGTAATTTGGTAAGAAAAGTTAAAATCAATCCCAGAACAACAGCAAAGGACCTTGTGAAGATACTGGAGGAAACAGGTAGAAAAGTATCTATATCCAGAGTAAAAGTCCTATATTGAAATAACCTAAGAGTCTGTTCAACAAGCAAGAAACCACTGCTTCAAAACCACCATAGAAAAGCCAGACTACAGTTTGCTGGTGCACATGTGGACAAAGATCTTACTTTTTGGAGAAATGTCCTGTGGTCTAATGAAATAAATCATTTTGGCCATAATGACCATCATTATGTTTGGAGGAAAAAGGCTGAGGTTTGCAAGCTGAACAAACCTCAGCTATCCCAACCGTGACGCATGGGGGTGGCAGCATCATATTGTAGGGGGGCTTTGCTGCAGGAGGTACTGGTGCACATCACAAAATAGATGGCATCATGAGGAAGGAAAATTATGTGGATATGTTGATGCAACATCTTAAGACATCAGCCAGGAATTTAAAGCTTAGTCACAAATGGGTCTTCCAAATGGATAATGACCCCAACCATACCTCCAAAGTTGTGGCAAAATGGCTTAAGGACAACAAAGTCAAGGTATTGGATTGTCCATCACAAAGCTCTGAACTCAGTTCAATAGAAAATGTGTGGGCAGAACTGAAACAGCGTGTGTGAGCAAGGACATCAATTCTGTCTGGAGGAATGGCCCAAAATTCCAGCAACTTGTTGTTAGGAAGGCTATCCAAAAAACTTGACCCAAGTTAAACACTGTAAATGCGATGCAAACCAAATACTAACAAAGTGTCTGTAAACTTCTGACCCACTGGGAATGTGATGAAAGAAATAAAAGCTGAAATAAATAATTATCTCTACTATTATTCTGACATTTAACATTCTTAATAAAATAGTGATCCTAACTGACCTTAGACAGGCAATGTTTCTACGATTAAATGTCAGGACTTGTGAAAAACAAGTTAAAATTTATTTTGCTAACATGTATGTACATTTTTTTTCTCAGTAGTAAAATACCATTACATACTGATACCCTTTACATCAGCTTCTCAGCAGACTATGATCATCACAGTTAGATTAAATTTTATTGTAAATTAAACAAATATTGTGCATAAGTGGGATGCATCATTTAACCCTTATCAGTATTCACATACAACCAATGCCTTGGCCAATCCAGTATCCAAGGACAAACCCAAAACGAGCCTTTGTGTGTCCTATATGGGCTTTTTAATGTGGGACATTTCTGGGTCTGATGCAAGCAACCCCGTTGGGCCTCATATTATCCCCACCCAGATTCTCCATTAGATCTATATGGGCATATCTAGATAGGGTCTACAAGACGCCCGCAGACAAACCTATTTGGGGCCCATACTTAAGCCCATGTCTTACCTACAGTACATGGGGCCCACCATTCAATATTGGCTGGGTTGGGGGGTGGCGATTCAATTTATTTTATTTGCTAAGCACAGAGCGATTTTAGCATTAGAACTTTTGACCTACTGCCGTTGAATTAACAGTGTGTCTGACATTTGATATATGTTAATAAAATATCTGATAAAATATTTATCCAAGCTATCCCTGTTTACTGGAAGCAATGAGTTCCCTCCAAAACGATTGTCACAGTTGGGGGATGGGGGAGGATAAAGGACCCAAAAGTAGAGATGACAAATAAATAGTATTCATTGACAGAGAATGTGAAGTAACTGAATGACGCTCCCGGTGCCGGCTCCTTACGACTGATCCAACAAGCCACACTAGTCAAATGAGAGTCACAGAAAGGTGCTTCCAGTGGATCCAACAAGCCGCTGGTAGGAATTAGTGTGTTCGTGAGACGAGTGTGTGGGTTGTGGTAGTCTGGAGCAATCCATAGAGAGTCCATTGAAGATAGTGTGGTGCGAATCAAAGCCTAGATAAAACTCCTGAGACGTGGGCAGATACAGAGGAATCCTCCTCCACAGTACAGGGCACCAACTGGTGTGAGCGACTGCAAGCAGGCAGGTAAACACACCTCTATAGAGAGGCAACCAACAGATACACAAACTCACTCCAACAACACAAGAGAGAAATGTTAGACATGACAGTGAACAATAGCGAACAATAAAATGGCAAGTGCAATAAGAGGGATGCAGGTGGAAGCAGACAAGTTATTCATCACTGTGATCAGCGTCTCCCCGGGACTGATCAGCGTTCCCATGGAAATGCTGATCACGGGTGCTGGCTCCACCTGTGAGACATGAGGGAGAAAAAACAAACAACAGTGTGAGCCGGCATGCATGCCAGATCTGTGACAAAGATAAACAAGTTCTTGATGAGCACAGTCAAATAACATACACTACCTCATTAACCAAGATTTCCATGCCAATTCTGAAAATTGCTTCTAGAAAAGTCTCTATGTCTGAATTTAGCTGGCGTCTCATTTAATTTTGAGACTATATGGATGCCTTCAGGGTCAGTTCATCTTCAGAACTGCTCATATAGATTGCAGCTTAATTCGTGTCACTGTCATTACACATAACTGAATACATCTCCAAAGATTTTAATTTCAAGTCTTGGGTTGACAGGAACCTAACCTCGTAACTGTCATACCATCACTTACTTAAATAATTACATACAGTATGAGCGGCCTCCAAAAATGGTCTCTGAAGTGATCAACATGGTAGGTAGATACAGTAGATGTTTTTGACCTTTAATTAAAACCAATGACTCACCTTCATGTTGTTTCAAACCCATATTACTTACAGTATACTTACTGTATAACTAGGCATACTATGCTGAATGCAATAAACATTTCAAGAATATTATGCTACATAGTTGTCATATTACCTCGTTATGTTGCATTTTTAGTTTAGTGATTTTTGTACCATTATCATTTTATTTAGCATTTTTAATCCAATTTTGTATAAAAAATAAGAATAAATATTTTTTTGGCAGTCAAATAATATTTTGATCAAATAATGAGTAGCTTTCAATTTAATTCACTTTCACCAATCCATTGTTCTTTGGTTGTACTGCACATTTTGGGGAAAAAAATGTAATCCATACCATCCATACTGTGCACAGTAGACATCATTTCAAAATATGTAATAATTTCAAACTTCAAAAATAATTTGAAAATTACGGTACTGTGCAATTCTGAACATAGCCATTCTGTCCTCCCACCCACTGAGCACTGAAAAGTCAACTCCCTACTGCTTTACCTAGTGGGAATCCCTCTTCTTGAGACTGCAGCAGTGCTCCTAATTTATGCAAATAATATGGAATGGCAGCACTGAGCCCTAAGTGCTACTGTTACAGACTCTATTAACCTAATATTTACTGGCCCTGCTCACCAGAGGTGCCGCGCGCATTTCTTCTTTGACTTATTATGCGACTGTGTTCAGAAAGAGCTAAATAAACAATTAGATAAGTGTGCAATTAAAAAACAAAGAACACTAAAGCACTCTGATAGTGCAAAAGCAAGATGACATGCACTTAGCACTACAGCCCCTCATGGAGAACCCTGTTAAAAGAACATGAGAGCATTTAAAACATCAGCTTTTCATGGACAATGAAGATTAACATTTAATGCAAATGTATTATCTTATATAAAATTTTACAAATTAATTAAACAGTGAGTACAGCTATTTTTATAAGCAGAAGTAAAAAGGAATCACATTAAAGGAAAACACAAATAAAAGCGAGAGAGGGGGAATAAGCAGATTTGTGGAGACCAAATTATTCTCACTGGAGAGACCAGCATGGTCTGTTTGAGTGCTAATGTAAATTGTGCTCTGTGACGCAGTACAATTTTTGGTTATAGTTTTTTTTCTTCACCTTAATATTTAAAAGGGGTCTATTTATTTTGTGCTGTAGATTAGCTGGATTATTGTTAAATGTGTGAATCTCTTATGAGGCCAACAACCATTGAGTGGTATTAGTTAAGGGTGGTGCTCATACTTAGTGTTATGAATTTAAGCAAACTCCTAGCAACCGCTTAGCAACACTCATGTAATACAGTATCTCACAAAAGTGAGTACACCCCTCACATTTTTGTAAATATTTGATTGTATCTTTTCATGTGACAATACTGAAGAAATTATACTTTGCTACAATGTAAAGTGGTGAGGGTACAGCTTGTATAAGTGTACATTTGCTGTCCCCTCAAAATAACTCAACACACAGCCAATAATGTCTAAACCTCTGGCAACAAAAGTGAGTACACCCCTAAGTGAAAATGTCCAAATTGGGCCCAAAGTGTCAATATTTTGGTGTGTTTGGGGTTGTTATCATGCTGGAATACTGCCCTGCGGCCCAGTCTCCGAAGGGAGTGGATCATGCTCTGCTTCAGTATGTCACAGTACATGTTGGTATTCATGGTTCCCTCAATGAACTGTAGCTCCCCAGTGCCGGGAGCACTCATGCAGCCCCAGACCATGACACTCCTACCACCATGCTTGATTATATGCAAGACACACTTGTCTTTGTACTCCTCACCTGGTTTCCACCACACACGCTTGACACCATCTGAACCAAATAGGTTTATCTTGGTCTCATCAGACCACAGGACATGGTTCCAGTAATCCATGTCCTTAGTCTGCTTGTCTTCAGCAAACTGTTTGTGGGCTTTCTTGTGCATCATCTTTAGAAGAGGCTTCCTTCTGGGATGACAGCCATGCAGATCAATTTGATACATCTGAGCATCAGCCTCGAACTGGGTGGGCAAACCCGAAGGTGGTAGCACCGGCTGAGTCTTCCGCATCAACGCCACAATGCTCTCCAATGCAGAGGTGACGTCATCATCCTGCTCCATGGTGCCGACGAACACATCAGACATCAGAAGCAATCGAGCTTGCTGGGGGGCGGGTGGTTCGTGGGTATTTACCCGGCAAAACCGCACCCGCTGAACTCCCCAAATCGCCTCCATCGCCAGCCGGGTCGTCCTCAATCCTGTGGGAAGAAGGAGCAACGCTAGGGGCGGCTGGAGTGCCGTTTCCTTTGAGAAAGGAAAGCCGCGACTGCAACGATGCCATGGTCAGGTTCTCACAATGAGTTCATGAACCATCCATAAACGCTGCCTCAGTGTGATCGCGACCCAGACACACAAGGCAGCGCCTATGGCCGTCAGAAGCGGAGCGATATCTGCCGCATCCAGGAACAATGCAATGGCGGAAGGGCATCTTGATTAATACACGTCTTTAAAAAGACTTTTGACGCCAAGCGTTAACGCTTTTATTTTGAAAATAACACTCTTTTAGTTTTCCTCTTTTAGAGGACAACTGTCGAAGTGCCCAGGGGTGTGGACTGCACGGGCGTGCAGAGGAGGGAGAAAGCCACTGGCAATGCGCCGTAGATCCAACAGGAAAGCTCTCTTTTAGAGGTGAGTGGAACAGAGTGAGGTTTCAGCTCGCTGAACACACACAACCGCTCGGCTCCAAAGAAATAATCTGACTGAACAGATGCACGATCCCAGCCTTTTATACCGTATGTCCGCGGGCGGGACATGCAAATTGTGTTCGCCAATTTGGCATTGGCCTTTTTCATATTCAGAGGTATCCGAGGCTCCCAAAAGAAGCCCCTTGTGTCACTCACTCAACACAACATCGAGTGAGTGACAAAAGAGGAATCCAAAATAAATCAAAACTGTGTTATATTTTAGCATCTTCAAAGTAGTCACTCTTTGCCTAGAACTTGAGGTATCACCCTGGGATGATTTTTAAACAGTACTGAAGGAGTTCCCATCTATGCTGGGCACTTATTGGTTTCTTTTCTTTATTATTTGGTCCAAGTCATCAATTTCAAAAACTTTTATATTTTTTTTTATAAAATTTTAGTTTTACAATTAAATAAATTAATATGGTGGCACAATTATATCTTTGTCTAAAAAAAATAATTTCAAACATTTAAGCATATGCCTTCAGATCAAAATATTTCAGTGAAGTGTTTCAAAACTACAGTATATATATATATATATATATATATATATATATATATATATATATATATGTATATTTAATTTTTTTCATTAAATTTATTTTGTTATGGATGTTGTAAAAACAGTGTTTCAACAATGCATACATAAACCAACTAAATGCTGATAATACTTTCTCAATAATATATAAGTTAGATTGCATTTGTCATAACTGTCATATCAAGCATATTGAAAATGTGTCCCTTTCTACATCACTAATTTCACATGGGGGAAAAGGCCTCATCTCCGGCACTTCACTGAAGTTCTACACTTCTAAAGGACTGTGCTTCTTTTATTTAATCATTTATAGTCTTGCAGAAAACAGCGTGCCCACTGTGTATGTCCAATTAGTCCTGATGGCTGGAACTGTGTGGTAGTCAGAAACCATTTCATTGTTATAGCCTAAAATGTATCTCTCTCAGTGAAGCAGTGATCACAAATAAATTATAAACAGAAACAGCTCATAAGATTATTGTTTTATTGTCAAAGTTTGTTGTTTATTAATCCCAATTGATCTTCAGTTTGTTCTTTTAACGCATATCTGGCTCTCTGGAATACTTCATTCTGATTGGTTGATCATAGCATTCAGCTGAATAATGACCGTTATCCATTTCAACACTGTATTACTGACAGCTCATTTGGACAACCTAAGTTTCCTACATAGCTGTGCTTGTGTTTTTTATCTCCATGGTCTCTACAATTAACAATTGAAATAATTTTTAACTCAAATCAATATATTATGTCAAATTATTTATTTGGTCACTCCAAAAAAGAATTTGTAGCCTATTTTTAAGGTTCACACATTTATATTTCATAACAAAATGCCATCAAATTGAATTGTGTAATGTTTAACAAAATTAAATTAATAAAACTTAATTATTTAGGTTATTTTATTGTATTAAAGACAATTGAATTTGATGTTTTAAAAAAAAAAAATGTATGCACACTATAAAAAGTGCCAAGGTGCAATATTTTTGACTGAAATACAACCAGTTAATTGAGATATTACAAAATAAAGCACATATGATAGTTTATATGAAAAAAAAAAAACTGCACTGAATTTATTTTTTTTAAAGAGGCCCTATTATGCTTTTTGGGATTACCTTCCCTTTAGTGTGTAATAGCTGTTTGTGCATGTTAAAGGTCTGCAAAGTTACAAAGCATAAAGTCCAGCCAAAGGGAGTTACTCGCTCCCACAGAATATACTGCTCCTGAATTGCCTGAAATGCCTGGTTTGCAGTCCAGCCATTACATTCGTGACATAGCTACATCACAATGTAACACATTTGCATAATGCCCACCTCGGTAATGTGCTGCTCAGGATGCCTCGGGAGCTGAAACATGGTTATGGTAAGGAGTGTTACATTTCCGATACACGCTCTAGGCGGTTGACCAAACATAATAGACTGGGCCAGATGACCAATCAGAGCAGACTGGGCATTTTCTTTAAGAAAGGGGGGCATTTCAACAACAGAGCTTTTCATAGAGAGAGTGAAAAGTGGTGCTGCAACAATGTACAGTATGAGAAAAATAATGTGTTTTTTGAACATTAAAGCATGTAAACCTATTCTACTAGACCCGAAAATAAAATTATGAAAATGTAAATGAACACAATATGGTTTCTTTAACTAAAAAATGTGCTTCATGTGATAACATCTAAATTAACTTGTTAATTAGATTAGAGTCAGACAATCTTATCTATCATTACTGAATCCACAAAAATTGTTTTTATTGTTTATGTTTTTTTAATTTATTATTATAAATATATATTATTATTTTTTATTATAATTATTTTGCAGTAACTTACAGTACATTATAATATAAAAAGTTGTCATCTGCAATTGTTACCTTAGGAACTATTTCTACTCAGCTTTGTTTGTGCAACCGAGTCCTAATGTATTCAGGTCAATTCAGTGATGGTAGATTATATTTGTCTTGCATAAAACCTGTTAATTTAAATGTTACCGCATGAAGCACGTTATTTAGGTTAATATTCTTTCAGTGTAGACTGAATAGGTTTAACATTAGTGTTAATTATTCATGAAATTACTATGTTAAGTCAGATTCAATAAACTGTATGAAGTCTATGGGAAAACATCTCTCTTATACTGTAGGAACCATAATTTAATTATCTCCCATTTTGATGAGACAGCATGTGCTCTAGACTTAAGGGCTTCATTTGGTTTAATAATGGCTCCAGATGTGAAGATAAGATTATCCTCTTTCCTCTATTATTGATGTAGGTCTGTGCCTAAGGACTCCTGGAGGACCTAATGGTGATTGGAGGAGATTGTCCATGAGACACTTTACAAAAATAGAAATGATGATAAAGCTTCACGTTCCCAATTTTACAAAATCAGTCACCCCCTGATTTTGGACAGCATTCTAAGCCAATTTATTGTAGTGTGAAAAATTCATTAGCAGAGTAACACAGCTCCTTTGAGCTTATAAAATTTGAATGATGCATACTAATTTAGCAAGTGAATTTCATGGACATTTATGGCTACATATAAGTAAAATGTTAGGTAAGGCAAACACAAATATGTTTTCAATTTAGCGAATAAAGTGAGAGGGAATTATTATTATAATTATTTTTTTTTTACCGTAGGTCAACCTACAAGTAGTGTCGGGTAAATTAATGTGAGCTTTTTAATGAAATTGCCTGAGACTGCATTCAGCTAAGTTTGTGTTCTTCAAGCAATTTAATTGCTGTTTCAAAAAAAGAAAATCATAATTGAAGTAAGCAACATCTGTTTGTAAATTTAATGAAATGCCTTTAACCTTTTCATGAGTAGGGTCTAAATTCCCCAGCAGTGCCCCCCTGGAGTGAGTTATTTTTGCACGTGTCATTGCACAGCTGGTAGAGGGGGGCGGAGTGTAGATGGGTATTTTTTACATTTTATTACAAATTTTTATTCTTATCATAAACAAATGATTTTTTTATTTATTTATTATTACAGGGACAGTGCATATTAATTAACATTGCTGCCAATATGCCAGAATTAGCCAGAAGGCTATTTTTCGTCTGCAGTCCCAGGACAGATGTTAAAAGTCACCATAAAAAGACTAAAATTACATATATATATATACTATATATATACTGTATATATATATATATATATAGTATATATATATATATATATATATATATATATATATATAAAGTTGTACAATGCATCCTATTATGTAAATAAAAATAAAAAAATACAGTCCAATTACAGCAAACCAACAATCAAACAACCATCTGACAAAGACATAACATATACATACACACAAGGCAAGAAGTCTAGAGAAATGTGTTAATGTTGACAGCTCTGAAATTCAAGTAACCATTTCTTTAAATGGTTCTTAAATGTACAATAGGTTTTTAGATTTCTGATTGTTAAAGAAATGCGGTTCCATTCAGTAGCAGCTCGAACAGAAAAAGAAGTATGACCAAATACACTTTTTCTAAAGGGAATGACACAATCTCCCCTCACTGCACCTCTGGTTCTGCTCTGATCAGCTGTACGAATGTTAACAAACTGGTGGAGTGGAGGGGATGATAAACCATGAATAATTTTATATAGGAGACATAGATTTGAGTATTTGACCATGTTTTCCCAGCTAAGTAATCTATGTTTTTGTAATATTGGACAGTGGTGAGAAATAATTAATCTCTTATCCAGAATTTTAACAGATCGTCTGTAAAGTGACTGCAGAAGTTTCAGAGACGTAACACCAGCTTGTGACCAGATGGGTAAACAGTAAGTGATATGTGATAAGATCATAGAGTGCATGTACATTTTTGCTGCCTGTGTGGACATTTGATGGTGAATGTGTCTAAAATTCATGAGGTTAAATTTGATGCGATTACAGACCCTTTATACATGCAATGTAAACGACAATTTTGAATCAATCAAAACCCCCAGATATTTGTATTCTGACACAATCTGCAGCCTTTTTCCAGAAACAAAAATATCTGGCTCAAAACTAAAGTTTTTGTGGGACTTTGTGAAAAACATTGCTACTGTTTTTGATGTATTCAGCTGCAGGCAGGATTGTTTCAACCAAGCTGTAATGTTGTCCATCGATTTAGTGAGCTTCTCAGCCACCTGAGAGATATTCTTACCATGAACATAGACTACAGTGTCATCAGCATACATCTGTATAGAGACATCATTACAGATGGACGGAAGGTCATTTATATAAAGTGAGAACAATAGAGGCCCTAAAATAGATCCTTGAGGAAGACCAGTGGACAGACTAAGAGCGGTTGATTTAAAAGACTGGACTCTAACATGTTGGAGACGGTCAGTGAGGTAAGATTCAATCCATTTAAGCGCATCCAAGGAAAAATTATAACTACATAGTTTAGCCAGCAAAATTGAATAATTAACAGTGTCAAAAGCCTTGCGGAGATCTAGGAACACCGCACCAACAACCCCACCTCGGTCCAACAAAGCTCTGATGTTTTCAGTAAAGAAGCAAGTCACAGTCTCTGTTGAATAATTGGCTCTGAATCCAAACTGCATAGGGTGGAGGGCAAAGGGTCTGGAATTTAGATGGTTAGTAATTTGTTTTGCTATTAATTTCTCTGCAATCTTAGACACTGCAGGCATTATACTGATGGGTCTGTAGTTTGACATAGAATGAGGATCTCCACTTTTAAAAATTGGAGCAACAACAGCTGATTTCCACATGCTTGGGAAAATATTTTGTGAAATAGACATGTTGATTATTTTGGTGATGGGGGATATGATAGATAAACTTAGCGCCTTGAGCATTACCGTATCCATATCAAAAATATCTTTACATTTTGATGGTCTGAGTGATTTAATAGTCTGTGATACCTCCGATTCTGTGATGTTAATTAAACTAAAAACTGATTGATTTGTGTCTATTGACGGAGTGTTTATGTTCTCAAGTGTAAAACAGTTCGCTATGTTAGCCACAGAATCCATGAAATAGTGATTAAATGCTTCTGCTATAACCGGAAGATTGTTTGTCAGTTTTCCATTTATTTGAATTTCTAGAGTGTTTTGTTCTTTGGGGCGATCACCCATCATTTTTCTTAGCTGATTCCATATTGTTTTAGTATTTCCATTTGATTTTTCAATTATAGTGAGAAAGAAATCTGCCTTTGCTTTTCTTAATGATCTTACAACTTTATTTCTCAACATAGTGAAACGTCCTCTGTCATGACTTGATTTTGTTTTATTTGCTAGTTTTAGGGCTTGGTCACGTTCTTTCATGATTTTTATGATGTCTGGATTTATCCAGGGTACAGTGTTTTTGTGTTGTTTGTACTTGATTTTTTTTTTTGAGAATTCTTTAATAGTTCTCTCAAGTGTTTTTAGGAATATTTGGCGCATTTCGCAATCAACTAAAGATAAAATGTCATCCCATTGAATTTGGTTAGCTGCATCTACAGCTAACCAAATCTAAGTTTTGATAATTATTTTTAGGAATTGTAATAGTTTCTTTTTTTTTTCTCTAGTGCAAGGGTGAAAACGTGTTTTGGCAAGCTTTCTTGTAACAAGAGTTAGATTGTGGTCTGATAAACCTGTCAACATATTAAACGATTTTATAATTCTTTCAGGTCTATTGGTAAATATGAGATCGATTTGTGTCTTGGTAGAATTAGTTATTCTTGTTGGCCCACGTACAATTTGTGTTAGATCATACCTGTCAGTGATTTGTTTAAGCTTTTTTCTACAGGATTTGTCCTCCCAGTTGATGTTAAAATCCCCCATAATGATAAGTTCTTTATCAAGGTTGCTTTCTTTTAGGAGCTGCTCAAAGTTTTCATAAAAACTGTTGTCTGCAGAGGGAGGCCTATACATTACCACAAGGACGAATGACATTTGTGGTGAAAGGGTGATATTGAGACCTAAACATTCTAATAAATTATTTGACCATTTGATTTTGTGACACTGTAATGTGCTTTTTATGTAAACCAGCACTCCTCCCCCCCTTTTTGATCCCTCCCTATTTTTCCTGTAGATGCTATAACCAGGAATATTCAGAGCTTTTTGATTAAGCCAGGTTTCAGATAAGCATAAAAAGTCCAGGTTTGAATCCGATAAAAGATGCTGTATTTGCTCACTTTTAGACAGTAAGCTTCTAACGTTTAGATGTCCACCTAGAAGACCCTTTGGTTTAGCCCTAGGGTCCCACAAAGTTCGCGAGTGATTGACAGTCTGAAACACCTTCCACTTCCTGTTCTTCGCAATCCCAGGATTTAGACGTTTCCTGTTTACATTCTGCGTTACTATAGGGACGCACAAAGCGCCCTTTTTTGAAGTGGTCGCAGGACTTTGGGGTCTAGACAGCCCAGCATGTACCTCAAGCCCCGAGGAAAAACATGATCCACCCGATGTCCCCGCAAAGTCATCACTTTGCAGGCTCGACCTCCGTGATCCCCCGAGGACATGCCGCACTCCACCCACGCCGACACCGTCATGAGATACCCGCTCGCGCCGATCCACTGTCTCCGTCTCAGCCCCAGCACGCCTCCCCAGCGTCCCAACACCAAGGGAAGACAACGGACACGGAAGGTTAGAATATACAGGAATACAATGTAGCGCACCATATAAAGGGCATACCTGTAGGACTGTAGTAGTGTGCTCCTCCAGTGCAACGCAGTGCGGTCCTCCATATAGCCGCTGAAATGTGCCGAATATCCAACAGCATACGCTTCTCAATGAGGTGAATGGAACGGTAGTGGAACTCTGCTCAGTTCAACTTCCGTATCGTCAGTATTTACAGTAAATACAGTATTTGACTTCTCAGACATTGGATGTGTGTGTGTGTGTGTGTGTGTGTGTGTGTGTGTGTGTGTGTGTGTGTGTGTGTGTGTGTGTGTGTGTGTGTGTGTGTGTGTGTGTGTGTGTGTGTGTGTGTGTGTGTGGGCAGGTTTAAGTGGTTTTCGAGGATAACTGGTAATTACAAGGGTATTATGCTATAAATGTGGTTTATAAGGACATTTTAAGTGTCTCCATCATTTGCTTAAAAAATATATTAAACAATGTTTTATTGAAAATGTAAAAATGCAGAATATTTTTTTTTGAGGATTAGGTTTAGGGGTAGGGTTAAGGGACAGAATCTATAGTTCATACAGTATAAAAATCCTTATGTCTATGGAGAGTCCTCATAAGCGCTAATGTAATGCGTCAAGCGCTAATGTAAACAGACGTGGCTGCGTTAATTGGATAATCAGCATGTTTTCAATGTGAGGATATGAGTTCTAAACTGTTCGTGGTGCTTTTGTGATTGTTTGCCAGTCTGTTTCAGAAAACAAATGTATTATAGGCTATGCCTGGAAAAATTGTTTGAGTTGCTGTTTGTGTGAATGAAAAATTAGGCTGTATGTTACATAAAATAAACATATTATGAGCTTAAAAAGACTCTTTGAGTAGCTGTTTGTTTGATGAATGACAACCACAACTAATGTAAAATGGCAGCACGCATCAGAGGAAGAACGAGTTTGATGTCTGCCAATTTTACATTGGCCCTTACTCAAGTTCAGAGGTATGCGAGGCTCTCATAAGGAACCCCTTGTGTCACTACAATCAACACAACATCTTCCATCGGGGAACGGAGGTTACAACAGTAACCATGACGTTTGCTAATATTTAATCAGTGGAGTGGTTAAAGAATTAGTTGTAATGACTTCAGTCTAAGTGTATGTAAACTTATGACTTAAACTGTATAAGTGAAAGTACTCTGCGGGGCCCAGTTATTAACCATGTGGGCCATATATATGTGTGACAGCACATATGAAAGGGTTAATTGTATGAATAACTGTATTAACACTGCGCACTTAACATAACACAAATACATGAAGTGTAGGCAAAATTATCAGAGGGTAAACTCTAAATATTGATAGACATGTTGATTAATTTGTTTGTAAGTCAAACTTTGAAGACTTTACATACACTCAGCATAGTTCACTGTTGAAATGCCACCTTTGAATGTACAGTGGCCCCTATTTTGCTAAATTTACTTTCATCAGAGAACATAACTTTGGACCACTCAGCAGCAGTCCAGTCCTTTTTGTGTTCTGATGCTGTGTCTTGTTCAAGAGTGGCTTGACACAAGCAATGCGACAGCTGAAACCCATGTCTTGCATACGTCTGTGCGTGGTGGTTCTTGAAGCACTGACTTATGCCTCTTTGTGAATCTCCCCACATATTTGAATGGGTTTTGTTTCACAATCCTCTCCAGGGTGTGGTTATCCCTATTGCTTGTACACTTTTTTCTACCATATCTTTTCCTTCCCTTCGCCTCTCTATTAATGAGCTTGGACACAGAGCTCTGTGAACAGCCAGCCTCTTTAGCAATGACCTTTTGTGTCTTGCCCTCCTTGTGCAAGGTGTCAATGGTCGTCTTTTGGACAGCTGTCAAGTCAGCAGTATTCCCCATGATTGTGTAGCCTACAGAACTAGACTGATATACCATTTTAAGGCCTTTGCAGGTGTTTTGAGTTAATTAGCTGATTAGAGTGTGGCACCCGGTGTCTTCAATATTGAACCTTTTCACAATATTCTAATTTTCTGAGATACTGATTTTGGGGTTTTTCATTAGTTGTCAGTTCAAATCATCAATTAAAAGGAATGAACACTTGAAATATATCAGTCTGTGTGGAATGAATGTATACATTATCCAAGTTTCACTTGTTGAATGGAATTACTGAAATAAATCAACTTTTTGATGATATTCTAATTATATGACCAGCACCTGTATAATAGAACTTTTCCCAGAACTGAAATAATAGCCATTTTGTAATTACTTTAGAGGTGCACTCAGTAATTATTTCCTCATTAAAAAAGTTTAACTCCAAACACATGTAATTTTGCAATACAAGTACGAAATCATGACCACTCACATTAAAATAAAGACTTCAGTCATATCAGTAACCTTATAAAAGCTGTTTTTATTCTACATGGAGAGGGTCCGCAAATGGAGCTGCCATGTTAGAATCCTATGACCAGCCGAATACTATTCGCTTAATCTAAGTAACCGTCCTGTTTTTGACACTTTATGTTATTCTAGATATTTTGTATTTGTATTGTTCTGCGTGTTCCACTGCCTTTTGTCACGTTTCAATGCACTAAAAAAAAATCTAACAAAACAAAAACAAAAAATCACTGCAACCCTGTTGAGTATGCAACAAATACATCTTTGAATAGCAATAATATGAAGGCTGATTCAAATTACAATTGTGGCCTTAGTCAAGAAAAGGCTTTATAAAATTCAAAAGGTTTCTATTGTGTGAAAGTTTTCATATCCTTTGTGATTAAACAAACAAAAATTTCAAGAAAAACTTTAATCAAATACCCCTGAAATATTATAAAGTACTAATATTTTTATTCTAATAAAATGTATTATAAAAGGAGGATACTGAAAGCCATATAGAGAAGAAAATAACTCCTCTTCCCAAGCCAAACCCAGGCAGCACTGGCAGTGCTCATGAACTCTCACAACCATGCCAAATGCTTGCCACCTTCTCGCACAGTTTGCACACATCAGACTCTCTGGAGTATTCCCAGAGAAGAATGAATCTTGGATGATGTACATGTAGAGAATGTAAATGTTCTGTCTGTGTTTCCCCTAAACTACAATTTCTCAGCTTCAGTTATGTAGACAGGTCGTCTGTCTTCCCCCTCAGGGGCTGCGCGATGACATCTGTCGCCACATATGGTGGCCAGAAAGTGTGTTTGTTTTTAAATCTAACGATAAGCACGACAGTGGGATTTATTATGTGGGGAAATGATAATAGCATTGCTGATCATATTTTCTGAAAGTGTTTCATCCTATTACAATGTTCGTTGTGTGTTATGGTAGGAAAAATGCAAGAATAATGTAAAAAGGTTTCAAGTGCCAAAGATGGCTGCCAAGATGAAATTGTTGAAGAAAAACAATCTATGTTTATGGAAAGGTAGCACTTTTACATGATTGAGGCTATTTTCCCTATCACAGAAAAGGCATCTAAAATGATTGCTTTATAGTGATGTTAAACACTGATTGTTGAGAGGCATAAGTCTTTTGGCACATTTTCCTATTGCCTGTTCAGGCTCACAAGTACTAAAGTGTATATAAACTGTAATGGCCTCATCTACACAGATATACAGTATAGTTGTATCTGTGACCTTGCAGCAGACAGCGATCTCCTGCCAAGGTGAATTTCAATGATATTAGGGTATGCTTGTATAGTATTTATGCTGCCTGCTACTTGTGTATGATTGAATAATGGCTATTTAGGCTTAGGTGTGCTGGAAATTTGATCAGTAAAACATAAATTCAATTGTTAATGGATTTCTCTTTGGGGAGGCACCTCTGTTGCATGGTATCATCTCTAAACCTCTTGCATTCTTAGAACATCTCCTCCTCCAGGTCTGATTACTGTCAATGTTTTCTTGAAAACATAAAGAGTTTATTGCTTCCCCTATCTAAAACAAATATATTAAGAATACAAATGTCACAATAATTGCTTCTTTAGTTTTATTAATCTCTCACATCTAATTTGGAAAAAAATTGGGTTATTTACAGTATAAAATCAACACTTTTGGATGCTTAAAGGGATATTTCACCAAAAAATTGACATTTTCTCATCATTTACTCACTCTCATACCATCCCAGATGTGTATGACTTTCTTCTGTAGGACACAAATTAAGTTTTTAGAATAATATATCAGCTCCAATAAGTAGATAAAGTTAGCATTTAGGTAACCTATAAAACTCCAGTGTTCTTCTGAAGTGATCCAGTGAGAACAGACCGAAATGTAACCCTTTTTAACTGAAAATCATGCCATCTTTGCACAATCATGTTTGTTAAGCTCAATTACACTTCCTAGGGCTTTATGCATGCACAGAGCGCTAGATGGCACTCTAGGATGTGTAATCGAGCTTAAAATTATGATCGCCAAGGAAACTGCTGTCAAAATGTACAGTGAAAAAGGAGTTACATTGTGTTTGTTCTCACACAAAACCAACTGGATCACTTCAGAAGATTTTGATTAAACCACTGGAGTCTGATGGATTATGTTTATGCTGACTATATCTGTTTTTGGAGCTTCAAAAGCCTGATTGCCATTGACATGCATTGTATGGACCTACAGAGCTGTGATATTTTTCTAAAAAAAAAAAATTGTGTTCAATAGAAGAAATAAAGTAATTCAGAATTTCTAGAAACAGCTGAATTCCACCACCGGTTTGTGTCTGAGACCTGTAAGGTGTTTGTATTGTATTGACTGCTCATTATCCAGCTTATTACCAAATAAATCAATAAATGGACATAAATATTGATTTGAAAATTATTGAGTTGAAATCATTGTATGTGAAAATTAATTGAAGCTCCTGATCTATATCAACATGATTTTATGCACTGTACTGCTACCACACTATTGGCTGGGTAGATAATCACATGAATAAGTAGGTGTACAAGTGTTCCTAATAAAGTGCTCAGTAATGCAAAGACATTCCTAAATTGTAACTTAATTATAATTAAGTAAGTTCAAATACGTTTGGGGGCCACAGTACATTAACGTTACATGGTGTGGCAGCGGGGGCGTGGTCAAGCGCCCGTCCGGGAGAGAAAAGCGGTAAGGCGCTCACACCTGAGCTAAATGATAACTAACACCTGTGTCTAATTTCAGTAACGTGAGGAGAGCGGCATAAAAGGGCAGGAGCGACAGAGCTTGAGGGAGGAAGGAAGACTGTCTTGTTATACAGTGAGGAAAATAAGTATTTGAACACCCTGCTATTTTGCAAGTTCTCCCACTTAGAAATCATGGAGGGGTATGAAACTGTCATTGTAGGTGCATGTCCACTGTGAGAGACATAATCTAAAAAAAAAAAATCCAGAAATCACAATGTATGATTTTTTAACTATTTATTTGTATGATACAGCTGCAAATAAGTATTTGAACACCTGAGAAAATCAATGTTAATATTTGGTACAGTAGCCTTTGTTTGCAATTAAAGCGTTTCCTGTAGTTTTTCACCAGGTTTGCACACACTGCAGGAGGGATTTTGGCCCACTCCTCCACACAGATCTTCTATAGATCAGTCAGGTTTCTGGGCTGTCGCTGAGAAACACGGAGTTTGAGCTCCCTCCAAAGATTCTCTATTGGGTTTAGGTCTGGAGACTGGCTAGGCCACGCCAGAACCTTGATATGCTTCTTACAGAGCCACTCCTTGGTTATCCTGGCTGTGTGCTTCGGGTCATTGTCATGTTGGAAGACCCAGCCTCGACCCATCTTCAATGCTCTAACTGAGGGAAGGAGGTTGTTCCCCAAAATCTCGCAATACATGGCCCCAGTCATCCTCTCCTTAATACAGTGCAGTCAGCCCTGTCCCATGTGCAGAAAAACACCCCCAAAGCATGATGCTACCACCCCCATGCTTCACAGTAGGGATGGTGTTCTTGGGATGGTACTCATCATTCTTCTTCCTCCAAACACGGTTAGTGGAATTATGACCAAAAAGTTCTATTTTGGTCTCATCTGACCACATGACTTTCTCCCATGACTCCTCTGGATCATCCAAATGGTCATTGGCAAACTTAAGACGGGCCTTGACATGTGCTGGTTTAAGCAGAGGAACCTTCCGTGCCATGCATGATTTCAAACCATGACGTCTTAGTGTATTACCAACAGTAACCTTGGAAACGGTGGTCCCAGCTCTTTTCAGGTCATTGACCAGCTCCTCCCGTGTAGTTCTGGGCTGATTTCTCACCTTTCTTAGGATCATTGAGACCCCACGAGGTGAGATCTTGCATGGAGCCCCAGTCCGAGGGAGATTGACAGTCATGTTTAGCTTCTTCCATTTTCTAATGATTGCTCCAACAGTGGACCTTTTTTCACCAAGCTGCTTGGCAATTTCCCCGTAGCCCTTTCCAGCCTCGTGGAGGTGTACAATTTTGTCTCTAGTGTCTTTGGACAGCTCTTTGGTCTTGGCCATGTTAGTAGTTGGATTCTTACTGATTGTATGGGGTGGACAGGTGTCTTTATGCAGCTAACGACCTCAAACAGGTGCATCTAATTTAGGATAATAAATGGAGTGGAGGTGGACATTTTAAAGGCAGACTAACAGGTCTTTGAGGGTCAGAATTCTAGCTGATAGACAGGTGTTCAAATACTTATTTGCAGCTGTATCATACAAATAAATAGTTAAAAAATCATACATTGTGATTTCTGGATTTTTTTTTTATATTATGTCTCTCACAGTGGACATGCACCTACGATGGCAATTTCAGACCCCTCCATGATTTCCAAGTGGGAGAACTTGCAAAATAGCAGGGTGTTGAAATACTTATTTTCCTCACTGTATGTTGAAAGAACTAAAAGAATTAAAACTTACCCCTTAAGTTGACGTGTGTGTCCGTCCTGTCTTTTACGGAACGTCACACATGGCATTATACACAACACAAAATATTGTCCAAATGAAAAAATCAATCAAACTATAGTAAACCAACTGAAACCTTAAACAAAAGACTGAAACTAGTAATTCACCACATTGATGTAAACACAAATTCACAGCTTGGATTTTATCCGATTCTAGGGCACTGAAAATATAATATCACACAGATGGGTGAAGAAACATTTCTGTAAGGATGCCAGCCAGAAGCATCCACCTTGACTTTCATTCATTACAACTCACAGTGACAGGTCAAAACACCTTAAAAAAAATTAGATAGTGGTACATTTGCAAACATATCTCTAGGATTTGTCTGTCAAACAATTGTGAGACAGAAAACAAAGTCAAGCGACTGGATGTGTACAGCATAAGGGCAATTTATGATTAAAAATATTTTCTCCTATCCCAGCTAATTATGCAGAGACAATTATAAGTAAGGCATTTGTAGGTTGAATTCACTAACAATTGTGAATGCTAAAAATCTAAACATTGTTCTGTGTGCTTGACCCAACCAACACAGCAACATTTGCAGAAAACGGAGGGAGTGTTCAGGAAAAGTGTTTGAAAATGTCTCGGGACACTTAAGTGTAACCCTTGTTCCCTGATGAAAGCGGAACAAGATGCTGCACTGAAAAGCACTTTGGGAACAGCTTTAGGTGTGACCAGCTGTGAATATGTGTGCAACACGTCAATGAACATTGACCGGAATTTATAGCCTCTTCCTGATGTATCTATTTATAGCCCTGCCACAGGTGCATCCAATGATGTCACCAGCAGAGGCTATAAATTCCAGTCAATGTTCATTGACGTGTTGCACACATATTCACAGCTGGTCACACCTAAAGCTGTTCCCAAAGCGCTTTTCAGCGCAGCATCATAAGTGTAGCTTTTTGAAAGGGAACAACCATTATTCTTCCCAAACTGTCTGAAACTGATCAATTTCATTATGTTTTTAAGCACAAATGGCCAAGGTGATATGTGGACCCTCACAGTAGCTGTCAAGCCCATATTTAGCATTGCTGGGACAAAAACTTGACCAACAATGAGCTCATTGCTATCAAGAAAAGATTTTGTTTTGTGGTTCTGTGGCTTACCAGAAATAAAAAAATAAAAAACTGATTTGCATTTAAAACCCACAAGGAGTTGGCTTACTCCATGTTGGAAATGGCTTTTTCAGCCATTTTACTATTCCTGAACCCAAAGAGAAATTCACTGCTGCTCTTTAAGTGAATCACTACAAATAATTACATTCCATGCAATATAATATTTGTGGATGCATTTAGCAATATGACCTTTCCCACTAAGGATGTATGCTTGCAGACTTATGATTCATCAAAAGCAACAGATCAATGCCTTTAAAAAAGACCTGAAGATAATTTTCATGAGATAAGGATGTAAACGCATGGTTCCCTCAAGCAATACAGAGACTGATTGTATGTGTAGTAAATCAGCGTGATGAGGTAATGCCAAACAAGTACTTAAGCCTTCAAATTCCCTTAAGCTCAGGAAATGTGTAATATTTTGTAAAACCAGACTTTGGAGCAACCAGAGAAAATTGTTATCGCTCAGAGGTTGTTCTTTCATAACTTGAGAGACTTGATGGAGTTCTCATTTATGTTTCATCTATGTATCAACTTCAAGAAAAACGAGAAGCATTATACTGTACTTAGGCAAAAGTCTCCATTTCGTCTTCATTTAACCTCATGGCCGTCTAAGAGAAAAAATTTAGAAATTAAAGAGACCTCAGTTTTTCTCAGTTTCTGGGTCAACAAGAGGGCAGATGTACTTTGTGTGTTTTAGTTTTCTCATCAGTGCCTGAAGTTGAAAGCTGCTTGGCTGAAGCATCTAATCCTGTCCAAACTGACAGGAGCAAGGCACTTTAATTTAAAGGTGTAGGGGTTTTAAATGTAAGGTTACATGTCAAGGCCATAGTCAATACAGTTCAAGCTTTTGTCTGGCAATTAGTCGACCTCTGGATTGACAGAGTTGCTCAGCCCAACCTGGCTGTTCTTTCCCTTGATGTTAACATGTCAGTCTCTCCTTCCCTGTTTATAACATGTTCACATAGGGCTAGTATGTGTGCTCTTCAATATCAGGTCTGTTCAGTTAACTTCTGGTCAGATCTAGGTTAAAGACAGACTTAACATTATAAAGTCCTTCTTGTGTTGTTTACTTTGAGAAGACAAAGACAGGCTTGTCAGCAGTTCTTTTGCTTCTTGCCATTAATCGTTTCTAGTTCAAATAGATTCAAATTGAAAATGGAATCATTTGAATCGGAAATAAATAGGAAGTAATAACCTAAAATAAAAATTTGACAGAAAGAAAAAAGGTACAGGTACAGGGTTTTTCCTGCATAGAGAATTATGAGGCGGGCCGCCTTGTAAATTTTGTGCCGCCTCCGACTGTCGACGAAACTCAGGCAGGTTGTAACGTGCACAGACAGACCTCAAATGGTGCTCAAGCACCCACACTCTTTCACAAGATAAGTGCCCTTTTTGCAAGTTATTTCTTAATTTTTTTATGTATATTTTAGTTTTTCTGTAAATTTGGCCCTTGGCATCAGTTCTCAATTAAGCGTGTGCCCGACATCTGCATTTAAGTTGTAATTCTATGAGACCACACGAGACCCTGCCCCTCCCCCTCTTTGACATTCTTTGTCACAGCCAGGGCTGGACTGGTAATCTGGCATACAGGGCATTTTCCCGGTAGGACAACGCACTTTGGGGCTGATCAGGTGTGGACTGGCCATTGGGAGAACGTGCCGGTGGGTCGGCCGTGAAACGGGCCGCGATTTGCCACGTTATGCAGAACGGACAACAAAACGGCTTTGGGATATGCAGAAAATGACAGCAAATCCCCCCTTATACAGTGCTTGCGTTAGGCTTTATCATTGTCTGTAATTTTTATGGACAGGATTGTAAAAAAATGTCTTAATGGTATAAGACATTTAATAGCTTTCATTTTAATTCACATTTTAATTTTTAATCATGAACTTACAGGATGAGCATATAGCAGATTATACATTTATTTATTTATGAAGAGAACAGATGAACAACTGAGACACCACACAAAGCAAATTAATATTTTTTCCCCCACAGTGACAGTGGAGGCCACTAAAACTCGACATATGAACAACGCAATATTACAAAAAACTAATTTGATTAAAATATGAACAAAACACGTAAATACATTTAAAATGTAAATCCTTTTCCGCATCGACTTAAACTCACCTGTGTGTAATTAAACACATCAAGGGAGACGGATGCTGTGGCAATTGTCATTAGATTTTGCATCTTTGCCTCGGACAGAAGACTTCTTGTGACAGTTTTAATTTGGTTCTGGAGGCTGAACCCAGTGTCAAGCGTCGCAGAAAGAGTCACAGAGGGACGATTGTTTACAGTTTGCCACATAAAAAAGCGAGAGGTGTACACAATAAACATTAAAAACATGTATTTGGAAAAGAAAAAAGCTTTCAGTTGCTTTGATAGCATAAAGTAATAAAATGACTTGTTTATGTTTAGGTCTAAGCGTTTTCTTGGTGAATTTAAATTAGTTAAATAACTGGGGTAATCGTAAAGGATCATTTAAAATTTTATTAATATAAATTATGAGACATTCAATGTCTCTTCACAAATTTGGACAGTTTGGAAATATTTCTTGTTGCTTCGTACTCTCAAAGACAATATTGGTGAAGCAGAAACGTGTGTGTGTGTGAAAAACACTAATGCAGGGCCCTATAAAATCCGTTTTATTTTTTCCCAAATTCCGTTTTATTTTTTCCCAAATTCTGTTTTTTCCGTTTAAATTTTTGAAAAGTCCGTTTTTTCCGTTTTAATTTTTGCGAATTCAGTTTTTTTACCCTTTACTGTTATTTCAGTCGTAAAAAGAGTGTGCTTTTAATGTTAATGATTAAAATGTACACAAATAAAACAGGAATGACCTTAAATTTATTGAGGTAACAAACATCACATTTACTCAGTACTTTTACTGCATGATGCAACATAACACTGCACTCTAAGTACTAACAAAATATTAATGGTTATGAACCAATGGTTATAAATAAAAGTGCTCCATTAGCTTTTTCTTTCAAGTAAAAAAATAGGACCTCTCAATTTCAGAATTATAAAGTATTTCATAAAGAATCATCTTTTCCATACAGTACATTAAAGTGCATCAAAAATAAGGCAAAATCCCTGTTTGCAGTGCTTCTTTAGAAACGGACGCAGTTTTGTCAACTTTTCCAAAGGGATGTCAGCCTCAGCACACATAGCGACAAAATCTTCAACAAACTCTTTTCTTGAGTCCAAAGACTTGAATGCAGCAGCAGTAATGCACGTCTGTAGGGACGTGGTGGCCTTGCTAGCGTTATTATTGTACTTCTCATTGTTCTTCACATGGCTTTTGGATGACAGGTGGTCAGTGCATGTATTTTTGTGCTTCCAGTCAACGGAATGTTGACAAAACTTGCAAAACAATAGTTCACCTGACATGTAAAAGTCACGAGGGAACTGCTCGGCTCTGTACTCAGGGCTTAGCGTCGTGTTTCTCAACTTTTTCGCCGAAAGCGGAGCTGTGGAGAGCCGCTTCGCCATTTTTTCATTGTTTTGATGGGGGAGGGTGAGGGGGAGCTGAAATGACGGAGCGGGAGGGGTTGTGTCGCCCAGATTTGCGTCTCCCGGTGTGCATTTCCCCCAGACGTACGTGATTCTCCCACACAAAAACAGAATTTCATTTCAAATGTAAAAATTCCGCGAAATTCCATGTTTACACCAGATTCCGCGTTAATTTGCCAGTTCCGCGATTCCGTCCGCGATTCCGTGATCGCGGAAATTATAGGGCCCTACTAATGTAAATTCACTTCATAGACTTCAATGTATTCTGCAGCACTGATGCAAGTCATGTGAAAGACCCTTAACACATATAAATATCACTCACTTTTGCACATTAATTATTGCTCTTCACAATCACAAAAGTTACCAATTATGGTTTCAAAACAGCTAATTTATCTGAAAGGTAAGGAGTTTGGACACGTGAAATTATAATTTTTTCCATGCATTTATTTATTTTGTGGAATTTGATCATTTTCCACGGCACAGCTGACAATCTTTCACGGCACACTACTGTGCCGTGGCACAGTGGTTGTGAAACGTCTCGGGTTACATGTGTAACCCTTGTTCCCTGAAAAAAAGCGGAACGAGATGCTGCGCTGCTAAGCGCTACGGGCTATAGCCTCGGCTGATGTAATGATTACATCAGCCGAGGCTATAAATTCCAGTCAATGTTCATTGACGTGTTACACACACTATTTCAGCTCGGTTCACAGCTAGAGTTGTTCCCCCGTAGCGCTTAGCAGCGCAACATCAAAGTGAAGCTTTTTGTAAAGGGAACACTGTTTTACTGAACCTAAGAACTACTTGCATTTGTAAATACCACAACAAACCAGAAAAATAATCGCATAGAATAAGATCCAGCACTGTTTCAGTTGTGTGCATGGTAAAACAAGACCTGTCAATCTACACGATCAGTCCAATCCAAGCTTAAAACAGTGGCCGATTGGTCTTTACACAACGTCTCTTCCATCCATACCCACCCACAATTCATGGAAAAGTGTATGTGTGCACATGATCAGGATGGTACCACCTCTGCCTCATTTTGAGCCAGGAAAAACCCTGAGGTAGCAGTAATATTCTTAATTATACTTGTATGTATCCTTTTATGGGCTAAATGTGTGCTGCTGTGCTAAAAATTACACAACCAAATTGGTGGCCATCTTGGTAACACCAAGGCATAAATGTATAGCTCCTACAGTTTTTAACTGAACAAGGAAAGACCAAAATCTCTAACACAGTAGTTTTCAAATTCACTATGCACAGTAGACTTGCCACAGTATCATAATTTTCACACCGGTGCGGTGTTCACATTCAAACTGACTAACACCGGTATTTCCGCTGGTAGGATGCTAGGTGGTACTATGGAGTCATTTTCATTAAGCAATATCCTACACAGTAACGCAAGGCAGCTTAATTTCAAATTTTGAACTTGAAGGTGAAGTGCAATTAAAATTGTGTTGTTCAACTGTTTGAAAAATGGCTTTTCAACAGTTGTGAAGGGCAACGTCTCTTTGGCAACAAGCCTACTTCATCCATGCATTCTCTACCAGTCAAAATATTTTTCAAAATGTATTCATAGGGGTCGGTGAATATTTTTGTCTTTGGTTCAAATTGTACTTCAAACGAAACAAAAACCAATGAAAATAAAGAAGTGTTAGAACAAAATTATATATAACCACCTTTCCATTTACTGTCATGCAAATATCCAATAGCGGAAATACTATTACTAATACAAATTAAGATTTACAATTGAAAAAGAAAACAATTATTAATGTAAACATACTAATTATAATGATGATAACAATCCCTGAAATATAAATCATAGTTCGAGGTGAACGTGTTTTTGTATTATTTCATGATTTAATCAAAGGCTATATATAAAGTGACCAAGCAGAGTTTCTCACGAGACTACACGCCTCTGAATAAACAGTCTGTCAGACATGAGCATAGACAGCTTTTCTGTCATCTGTTCTTAAAAATATAATAAAGTGTGTTTCATCAAGCATGTTTGTGTGTCTAACAGCATTACTTGTGTCATTCAGAATCCAATACGCCTTACAGTTACCCACCACACACATTATATTCGCTACCTGCAATTAAACATCTTCTGTCAGTGCGCATACTTTTCTGTCTGTGTAATTTGATACATTGGTAAAGAACATCTAGTTTTCAATGTGTTATTTAGGTTCCTTTATCATGGGTTGCAAACTCTTCATTAGGCAACTATTCTTTATTTAAGGCTATTCTATTTGTTAGGCTATTGTATTGATATTGGAAGTTCAATTCATAATGTTTCCACTGGTGTTGTCCCTTGTACTGAGTAAAACCGGTAACACCTTACAATGTGACAACCCTAATGCACAGTAAGCCGGGATTCATTTAATCCATGAATGAAAGTGTCCAATAACAGGGCAGTTACTGGGATAAAGCAAGTAGTATTCAGCTGGTCATGTAATGCTTACATGGCTGCCCCCATGTGGCACCCCTGCTCCATTTACAATAAAGGAGCTTTTATAAGGTTACTGATATGACTGAACTCTTCATCTCATATGAGTGATCATGATGTTATACATGCATTTCAAAATTACTATTCATTTCTTTGGAGGTAAAACCTTTTATATGGAGGAAAATAATTACTGAGTGCCCCTTTAATCACATGCCAAATAGTCAACAACATCTGACAACAATGGTATTCAGAATTGTGCTTATATAATGTAAAATGTGAGCCAATATAAAATGTGATTGGCTCTTTTGACTGACAGGCAGTCCATTCCCACAGTTGTGATATTGAAGTCTTTTTGCATTCACTTTTGATGATTGTCTGGTTTTATGGAGTAGTATTTTCTTTCATTGACAACAATGGTTCAGGATAATACAAGTAGGTCTTCTCTGTCTGATAGAAGTCCTTTTATTAGCTCCCAAGGCAAAACACTCTTTTTAAAAAAATGGCATTGCATCATAGTCAAACTAGGAATCCGAAAATTTGTCAATTAAAAAAATCTTGTCAGATCTACCATAATCGTAGCATCATATCTACACCACTCATATATTATCATATTATCTTATATGATGCAACCAGCTATGAAAAACTGTCTTCTAAATCAACTTGATCTAATTGTATACTTTTGTGTAGGGGCCATGAGTATTTAGTGAGGCTCTGCAGTGTAATACTGGAGAGCACCAAATCAACAGTTCAGTGATGCGGATAGCAAAAGAAAGGATGGCTGTCATTTAATATTCTGAACACAAATAACAGACTGAATAGAGCAGGGAGGGGTCTGTGCTTTCAAACTAAAATATATCTCATGAACTAAACAAAAAACCGTGCACTGACCTTCAAGAGCATTCATTCACCTCAAATACTCCAACTCTCTTTCTGACAGACAGTGGCAGGAATTCTCCAAGGGCATGTTACCATCTCACTCTGACCTAGGGCAAAGCTCTTGTCAACCATATTGGGTTTCTATTTGTTCACTACAGACTGGTGAAGGCTAGAACAGAAGGAATGTTGGGAATGGAGCATTAAAACTATGACATTTATTTTGTGTTTCACAATAAGAAAACAAAAAAATACGATCTTAAAGCATACTTCTGGTATGGCCACACCCATTGCAGATCTGTGTAATAAACAATCAAATTATTGAATGTGAATCAATATGTTACGCTTCAGAACCATACATAAGTCTTTGCATGTGCCCTATCCAATGCTGTTATGCTCACATATCTAGTTATCAAATTTATTCCACCCAGTCATTATAATGTGCTGCTCTAATGCATATGAGATGAAGGTATACTGTGAGTTGTCTGAATTCTCCTCTGAATACTTGGCAGCACATTCATTATCCAATACAATTGTACCCTGGTAATAAAGTTTCAACTTGCAATCCCACTATAATGTTTGTATTCTGTATTAAGTGCTCGAAGTGGGAGAGACTCACCAGAATGCAGTATCGGCAATTCTGCACTATGATTTTCACGGTACCAAGAATTATTATTTCGTACCAGCAGTTCTCATAAACTATGCAATAGACGAGCATGCCTCAAAAGCGGTCTTTCTTAAAATAAAAAAAATGCAATCTTTAGCATTTTATGCCACAAACCTCATGGATGGATGGATATATGGATGGATTTCAGAAAAGGAGAGAGAGACTGATGGGTGTTCAGTTGGAAAGTCATAAAGAAGACATCCTATTCCTGGTTTGGCATTTAATAGGGTCAGTCCCATTGCACCAAGAGCCATTGTCACTCAAAAGTTTCTGCTTAGCTTTGACACTCTATCCAATTACAGATAGAACTTAAGCATTATTGGCAGCCACCACATCAGGTACAAATGTTGAAATGTTCAATAAAAAAAGGATGTATAACTGTACTTCCCCAGGGGACCATGCATGAAGCTCCATCTTGTGTGAACATGTTTCAAATAATTAAACTACTGCTTTTGGCAGGTTATGAACAACCCCAAAAAATGACAAAATAGAAGCTTTTAATTACTGACTATTTGCTTTTAAATTATAGGGCTGTAGATAGCTGATATGAACATGTTTATGATTGTTTCTTGTGATTTTGGAGCTTGACTGATCCAGTCACCATTTATTTTCATTTATACAGTAATTCTTAAAAAAAATCACCTTTTGTATTGCACAGAAGAGAGAAAGTCATAGTGGTTTGGAACAACACAAGGGTAATTAAATTATGACAATATTTGACATTTTTGAGTAAACTAATAATAGTCTAGGTTTAATACAAGATCACAGCATTTGTGGAATAATGTTGATAACCACAAAAAATATTAAATTACTAAAATATTAATAAACGTTAAATTACTCACTGTTTCAAAAGTACAGCCACAAGATGTTAACAATATGTGTGTGTGTGACGAGGAGGAGGGTGTGGCTGGGCTATGAATGTTTCTGTCCCTATCTGTCACTCACTCAATGTTGTGTCGATGTAGTGACACTAGGGGACACATTTGGGAGCCCAAAACACCTCTGATCTTTGATAAAAGGCCAGTGGGAATTTGCGAGTGAAATTTGCATGCCACTCCCCCGGACATACAGGTATAAAAGGAGCTGGCTTGCAACCAGTCGTTCAGATTTATTCTTCGAAGCTGAGCGGTCTTGAATCAGTGAGTTCCACTGTCATTCCATTCAACTCACGAATGTAAGCTGTTGGATATACGGCGCCTTGCAGTGGTTTCTCCCCCTCGTGCATGTTAAGTGCAGAGTACGCCCCTGGGCTCTTGAACAGCTACAAGAGTATATATTCTGATAAAGAGTATTTTTTCCCCAATGGGAGTGGTTCCTCTGGGTAATCCCCACAGACCTCCCATTCCGAGAGCAGCATGAGCTTTCGATCGCAGTATTTAAGAGGTTGCCCAGTCTGAGGCCGACGCGGAGCTGATGGCCACGCTTGCCCGGGCTGCCGCGAGTGTCGGGCTGAGTGGAACCCTCCACACTGCCCTGAGCCCTTGCGGCTTGATGACTGATCCCTGGGTCTGGAGAGCCGCTCACGACTGTGCCCCGCCCCGGTTTCATTCTTCTCGGAGGTGCATAAGGAACTCACAAAGTCTTGGCCGGCAACTTTTACTACCCTGATCCGAATTCTGGGTTCGTCCATTATCACTACCCTCGGCGGTGGGACAGCCAGGGGGTACACGGAGATTCCTCTGGTGGACAAGGCGGTTGCGGTGCACTTGTGCCTGCAAATCGCCGCCACCTGGCGGAATCGCCCGAGACTCCCATCCAATTTTGTAAGTCTACGTCATCTCTGATGGCCAAGGCTTACGCTGGACAGGCTGCCTACACCCTGCATGCTAAGACCCTCCTGCAGGTACCTGTCGCGCTGGTTGGCCAGGACGATCCAACTCGACTATGTAATCCAGTTTTTAAATTCAGAGTTTTACAGCCCCTACTTAATCATGCCAAAAAAAGGTGGTGGGTTGCAACCAATCTTGGACCTGCGTGTGCTGAACCGGGCCCTGCAAAGACTCACTTTCATGAAGCTGACTCAGAAGCGCATTCTGTCATGTGTCCAGAATTAAGGCGGCGGTAGACCTGAAGTACGCGTACTTCCGTGTCTCATTTTTTCCTAAGCACAGACCCTTTCTTCGGTTTGTTTTCGAGGGCCGGGCATATCCCCACAGGTCCTCCCCTTTGGTCTGCCCCTGTCGCCTCACATCTTTACGACAGACACAGAGACAGCCCTTGGCAGAGGTGGGTGTCTGCATCCTCAATTATCTCGATGATTGGCTGATTCTAGCTCACTCTCAAGATCTGTTGTGTGCGCACAGGTACCTAGTGCTCAGGCACCTCAGCCGGTTGGGGCTTCGGGTCAACTGGGAAAAGAGCAAGCTCTCCCCGGTTCACTATGATAGCGGGCTTCACGAACGAGCACACGCAGTTGGTGCTGATCTGCCTGAAGTCATTCGGGTGAAGAACAATGGTCCTACTGAAACAGTTTCAGACGCTCCTGGGGCATATTGCATCCTTGTCGCCAGTTACGCCACTCAGGTTGATGCATATGAGACCGCTTCAGCAATGACTTCAGACATGGGTCCCGAGATGTGCATGGCACAGCGGTACGCATCGCCTGGTATCACGCCGATCAACCCTTGGATGGACCTTGCATTTCTGCAGGCAGAAGTTCCCTTAGAGCAAGTGTCCAGGCGTGTTGTTGTTAAGACAGACACCTCCAAGTTAGGCTAGGTCACCATGTGCAACGGGCACGCAGCCGTGGGCTCCTGGACAGGGCCGTAACTATATGGGCATATCAACTGACTCGAGTTGCTGGCGGTACTGCTGGCCCTGCGGAGGCTTTGATCCAGGACAAGCATGTGTTGGGCCGGATGGGCAACACATTGATAGTAGCAACTCACCAGCCATCTCCTCCTCTGGAGTCAGCAGTGACTAAACATGCAGATGCGCTGTCACCGCAGCTGATGCTCGGGGGAGAGTGGCGACTCCAATCCCAGGTGGTCCAGCTGATTTAGATTCGATTCAGTGAAGCACAGGTAGACCTGTTGGCTTCCCAGGAATCCTCCCACTGCCCACTTTGTTACTCCCTGGCCGAGGCTCCCCTTGGCACAGGCGAGCTGGCTCACAGCTGGCCCCGGGGGATGCGCAAGTATGCGTTCCCCAAGTGAGCATGCTTGCACAGACTTTGTGCAAGGTCAGGGACGATGAGGAACAGGTCATCCTGGTGGCGCCGAACTGGCCTACCCAGACTTACTCACCCAGACAGCTCATGATCCTTGTGAGAGACCCTTCCTGATGAGTTCTCTCAGGGATGGGTCACCATCTGGCACCCACGAGGAAGACCTAAGTGGCCTACCACCAGTGGTGGTCGGCACTATCACTCAGGCCAGGGCTCCTTCTATGAGGCAGCTGTGTGTCTTGAAGTGGTATGTGTTCACGAGCTGAAGACCCCCAGAGATGTGCAGTTGGGTCAGTTCCTGCAGGAGAGGCTGGATGGGCAGCTGTCCCCCTCCACCATGAAGGTATATGTGGCTGCTATAGCAGCACAACCTGACACGGTGAACGGTAAGTTCCTGAGGAAGCAGGACCTGATCATCAGGTTCCAGATTTTATAATTTCCAGATTGAGCCAGTTTGTCCCTTGTTGACAGGTATGAACAGGTCAGTGTGCGGGCAGCTGGCCGGGTGTACCGCTTGTGTACAGCACCTGTTCCCTCCCGGAGGGGAAGACATGCCCTTTTTTTTCCCAATGCGAGTTTCTGATACGGGTGAACCCTGTATGTCCTTCCTCCTTAGCCCTGCGGCAGGCAAATTCGGAGGAGGAATTCGAAGCCGGGCCCAGTACGTGTGCCCTATACTGGGCTAGGTGCTCCACATGTGCTGGTTACCTGTGGTAACCCATTGTGACGTATTTGTAATGGTACGGTTTCCCTGAGGGTAAATCGGTGTCTCCCTTCAGCAGGACCAAATAGAGGTTTGGGGCTTCTAAGAGCGAACCTTACATCGACACACGTCTCGTTCCCTCCCTCAGGGAATGGAGGTTATGACAGTAACCAAGACAATATTATGTTCCATTTCAGTATTTTAAGTTGTAATTAAAGTCTTGTTGAATGTCAATCCGGTTCCTGCTTCCTCCTTTACTGATGAACGAGAGGCTTGTCTGCCACAGTGTGTTAACATATTTTAGTGTGATAACACTAAAATCCTTACATCCTTCTCTATGTAAAGTTAAAACCTACAAAAATTGGCCCCATTCACTTTCAAGTGTCTCACTATAACTTTTATTTTTGCTTTTATTTAAAGAAAAGGAGGAACGAGGAAAATTGAAATGATTAAATAAGGGGAACGATTAAATACGCTGAAAATTATTAAATAAGGGGAAAAGACACAAAGTCGAGAACAAACTCTTCTATCTTTACAATTTCAAGCTTCATTTATAAATAGGTCACACATTCTTGTTTGAGACAAGTCGGACTAATTCATTATTAAGCTTTTAGTCTGAGTTTATGCAAACAGGCTAACATAAGCATCCCATTCTTCTTTATAATCTCCTTGAAATTATGGAAGCATGCACCATTTTTTACTTTAATGGCATTCATGACTTCTTCAAAGTTGTCATGACTTCGACAAGTGAAGATTGCAGTAAATTTAGAAGTTGATGAACTGTGGCTTGTTAATGAGAATAATAAAATGCACTCAGCTCAAGCATCTATTTAGTGGGGGTGGGAGAGCATCCATTAGACATCCCCCTCATCCAGTGTGGGTCACTCTATTCCTCTTCAATGCTCTACAACATTTTTTACATCAAATCCAACCTAGACATTTGAGATCAATACAGCAGAACAGAATTTTGGACCACATATGTACGTTCCTAAAGATTCATTCATATTTGAAGACTTTACTTTTGTTCTGAAGTCCCACAAGTAAAGCATGGAGAATGACGCTACATTTTTGGTAGATGTACCTTCGTTCGGCATTCAATTATAGTGTTTACAAACAGAGCCAAAAAATCATAAATCCAAAGTTTGAGCTGAAATAAAGAGTTAGCTCAAACAGAGAGCTTGCATCTATTTATGATTTGAGGATGTTCTAAGTGCAGATAGTGTATGAAAAAGTGAACTGGCAAAACAGAGACCATTCTAGAAAGAAAACTGGATTCATTGTCACCTTTACAGATAAAAGAAAATGCAGCGCAGTTGATTTTAAAAACTTTTTCTAAAAGGAAACATAAGTAAAAACATAGGCATGTTAAAATAGGCCGATCAATCTCTTGATCCTAGCTAGACAGGGAATTCATCAATTGGTCATTTGTATTTCAGCCAGACTTTTTTTTAAACTGATATGGTTCGCTAACAGCAAGGCATCTAGCCTAAGGACTTTACTGGAACTGATTTCTGCTGTCACTAGCTAGAGGCTTAAAAATGTGACACTTTGAACTTTTTAACCAAGGCAGTTAATCAAGATTCACCTTAAATAAAAAACAAAAAACCTTATAAAAAGTTACATTTATTGTTATTTTATAAAACTGTTAGTTCTGACTCAAAATTCTCATTGGACGAGCAGCATTTGAAACTGTTGGACAATGACTATAAATCCACACCTGTGAGAGCAATGTCAGATTGATCTCATTATTATGTATCTGTATTTGTATGTAACATATACATGTACATATTTGTACATTTGGATAGACACTGAATGGCTTACAAAAATGACATATTGACAGCATCTAAACTGTAATCGTTTCTTTATGTATACACAACTTAAATGTTAAATATTTAAGTATATTAGTTTAGTAAAATATTTACTATTTTATAGATATTTTTTGCCCCCAAGAGGATGCTCTATACCCAACCACTTCTCAACAATATGAAAAACATGTTAAACTTATACACTGATGATCCAAACATCATGACCACTCACAGGTGAAACAAATCATGTTGATAATCTCCTAACAAGGCCACATGTCAAGGTCTGGGTAGATTAGATGGTAAGCGAACAATCAGTTCTCATAGTCAATGTGTTAAATGCAGAAGAGATGGGCAGGAGTAAAGACCTGAGCTACTTTAACAAGGGCCACATTTTTATGGCCAGATGACTGGGTCAGAGCATCTTGTGGGGTGCTCCGGGTCAGCAGTTGTGAGTACCTACCAACAGTTTTCAGAGGAGGGACAAACCACAAAAAGGTGACAGTGTTGAGTACTCAAGGCTCATTGATGTGCGTGGGCAATGAAGGCAATCCCATCTGGTCCAACCCAACAGAAGGTCGAACATTTTAATGATGGTTATGGGAGGAATATTACAACACACAGTGTTGCACAATGGGAAGGCGAGCATCGGAACTGGATCTTGGAGCAGTGGAAGAAGGTCGCCTGGTCTAGTTTTCTTTTACATCACATGAAAGGACATGTACATGTGTGCCGTTTGCCTGGGGAAGTGATGGCTCCAGAATGCACTTTTGGAAGACAATACGCCGATCGAGGGTGTGTGATGCACTGGTCAATGTTCTGCTGGAAAACCCTAGGTCCGGCCATTCATGTGGATGTCAATTTGACACGTGACACCTATCTAAACATTGTTGCAGACCAAGTGCATCCTTTCAATGCAATGGTATTCCCATTTGGCAGTGGCCTCTTTCAGCAGGATAATGCGCCCTGCCACTCTACACATTGATCACATTGGTTTGAGGAACAAGATTAAAAGTTGTCGTCCTGGCCTACAAATTCCCCAGTTCTCAATCTGATTGAGCATCTAATGTGCTGGACCATCAAGTCCGATCCATGGCGGCTCCACCTCGCAATTTACAGGACTTGAAGTATCTGATGCTAATGTCTTGGTGTCAGATACCACAGGACACCTTCAGGGGTCTTGTAGAGTCCATGCCTCAGCGGCTCAGTGCTATTTTGGCGGCACACAGAGGACCAACAGCATATTAGGCAGGTGGTCATAATGTGTTGGCTCATCAGTGTATAGTGACATTAATTTTGGTAACAATAAACTATTTTCGAGATATTTTTGAGCCTCTCACCCACCCCTACCAATAAACCTAACCTAACAATTTTTTTTAATTTAATAAAAATCACATGGCCTATTGCTTTAATACAATACTACCAAATGTGTCAGAGCTGTGGTACAGTGGATAATGCACATGCTCCCAAGCTATGTCATATTTCTAGAATTCTAACTACGAATCTGGGCCTAATTGTGTTCAATTTGTATGCAAGTATAAGTTTAAAATGTTTGCATGGCTTGAGGGTTTCAGATCATTATCTACCCCCTGAGGTGTGCTGCAAATGACTGCTGAATCGGTGCATAATTTTACCTACTGAAGTGAATGTAAAACCTCTATAGAATTATGATAATTGGAGCCTCAGGTGCTAAATGTGGCATTATGAACAATATAAATAGTATCTACAGTAAGTGAATTTCACGGTAATAAATAGTACTTCCCATGCATCAAATAGAAAGGTAAAAGTATCCTGCAGGTTGGTTACCTTCCAATGTCTGTCATTATCACTTCACATTATCACTGAAATAACCTTTAATAGCTTTTGAAGTTTCACAGCATTTTCTTTGTCCCTTTGTTACTGGAGTTCAGATCAATCTATTTTTTTCCTGTTTGCTCAAAGAACTATCCACAGGAAGCCTAATAATGCAGCCATAGTTTCCTTCAAAGATATTCAAGCTCACTTTGTTTGCTTGTTCTGTGAATACCCCTGCCGGAAAATTGTGAGCATGCTTAAATACTTCCGGTACCTGTGTGTATATCTCAGGGTTTGCTTTGCTTTCTCATGCATAGCCATTCGGATATTGTTTCATCCAAGGGATAATTCAACATGGCAACCATAAAACATCAGTTTCAGCTCAAAATTCTGGGCGGCATCTCCTGGATTTATTTCATTAAAGGATTATTGTTTAAAGTTGACCATTTTGAGCAGTTTTTTCCTGAAACGTAAGTGTTTTTTCACAAGAACTTCCTGTTGTTGAGGCAGGCTAAGAGGACCCAAAGACTAAAGACATTGTGAGTCAGATAGACAGTGTAAATAAAGAACTTTGTCAGAAAGCAGAATAGCACTTTTTTAAAGGAATAGTTCACCCTAAAATGAAAATTCTCTTGTTCTTTACTCACCCTCAAACCAGATGTGTATGACTTTAATTCTTCTGCAGAACACAAACTATGAATATCTCAGCTCTGTTGATCCTTTCAATGCAAGTGAATGGTGGTCAGAAATCAGGAGGTCCAAAAAGCAGATAAAAGCAGCATAAAAGTAATCCATAAGACTCCAGTTGTGAAATCCATATCTTGTGTAGTGATATGATTGGTGTGGGTGAAAAACAGATAAATATTTCTAGTCCTTTATTGCTATAAATCTCCACTTCACTTTCAGTTGTAAACGTGAAACTAAACAAATGGTACATGTGACTTTCAGATGTGAAAGTGAAAGTGAAGTGGAGATTTATAGTAAAAAGGGACTTAAATATTTAGCTATTTCTCACCAACACTAATCATATCTCTTTTGAAGATATGGATTTAACCACTGGAGTCGTATGGATTACTTCTATATTGCGTTTATCTAACCCTAACCTGATGTTTCAGCATTAAAGGAATAGTTCACCGAAACATGAAAATAATGTCAAATTTACCCACCCTCATGTTGTTCCAAACTCATATGACTTTCTTTCGTATGATGAACACAAAAGGAGAATTTTTTTAATGAATCACAAATCTTTAGAATGTTTTGGTGAAATCAACCCAAACATTACGTTTTCAGTAATAATCTTGACATCTAATGTATCCATGAGTGCATGAGAAAGGATCATTCACAGTGGCAAAAACAACACAAGTTCCCATGTGAGGGTGATTAAATGATGACAGAATTGTAATTTTTGGGTGAACTGTTCCTTTAACTACTTCCACATTGGATCCCATGCTATTATACTAAGTAATGGAACACCAATTGAAACAGTAATTACATTTTTCCAAATTATATGATTCAGTCATAACAATGGAATTTCCTAAGACAACTGTAATCACACTGTGCAATGACAATTAAGCTGTTTGTTTGAAACAAAAATGAACAGATATCAATTGTGACAGAGATGGGATTCAACACCAAGGGCTTGCAAACTTGTAAACTAAAACAGAATTTGCATTAGATTCTCTCCAGATGTAGAGGTACAACTGCTGTTTCTCTCCTAAGGTGGAAGCATAATGTCACAACACTTTAAGGCATATTCTAAGCTCCAGCTCCTGTTGCCATGGAAACCATTCATTGCCACACAATCTCCCTGTGCTGTCTCTTAGAAGCTTCCTGACAAACACACAGCAAAGCTCAGCTCTAAATCCTGGATTTCACTAAGAGCGAAGAGAAAAACATGGATCATTATATCTTATTGTGTTTGCTTTACTTCAGCACACCCTTACAGGACAGTCAGACAACTTAGTCAATGATAATCTCATGATCTTTCAAACTTCTGCTACTTTAACCAATGTTTTTGTTAGTTCACCCAAAAATGTAATCACCCTCAAGTTGTTCCAAATGACATTCTCTCTTTCATGGAGCACTAATGTCAAACAATAGAAGTCAAAATAAAGTCCCTACCATTATAGGAAAAAAACAAAAAGAAAAGTTTGTGTGTGTGTGTGTGTGTGTGTGTGTGTGTGTGTGTGTGTGTGTGTGTGTGTGTGTGTGTGTGTGTGTGTGTGTGTGTGTGTGTGTGTGTTTTTGTGATTTACGAGGACAATTTTGTAAGTTACAAACTGGTAATTACAAGGTTATTATGCTATAAATGTGATTTATGAGGACATTTCTAGTGTCCCCATAATTCAAATCGCTTAAAAATCATACTAAACAATGTTTTATTGAAAATGTAAAAATGCAGAATGTTTTCTGTGATGATTAGGTTTAGGGGTTGTGTTAGGTTTAGGGGATAGAATATAAAGTTTGTACAGTATAAAAGTCAGTATGTCTATGGAAAGTCCTCATAATGATAGGTAGACCAACATGTGTGTGTGTGTGTGTGTGTGTGTGTGTGTGTGTGTGTGTGTGTGTGTGTGTGTGTGTGTGTGTGTGTGTGTGTGTGTGTGTGTGTGTGTGTGTGTGTGCATTTATCCATGCATTTGTGAACCAATTACCCTAATGTACCCAATTAAATATAGCTTGTTCAAAGACTAGTGGCTGCTCTGTAAAGACTGCATTTATAATCAGGAAACAAGACCACAGAGCAAAGGGATGTACAAACACCTAAGGCAACATATATAACACATTCTTGAAATTACTTCCCATGATCAGCCCAATCAATCTTATGCAAACAAAGAGCCATTGTGTGAGGCAGAGACTGAAGGGCCAGAGGAGATTATCTCATAAAGGAAAGTGCAGTTTTTGGAATGAAATTACAAACCACTAAGCCAAGATGAAACATTTAACCATTGTTGCATGGCTGAAATGTTTTATTGCAACCCACTCATTCACTTATCATATAAGGATTTATTTTAATAAACTGTGAATGATCAGTTTTTAAGTGAACAGACAAAATTTAAACTGAAACTTCAAGAACTAGATGTTACATTTGATATTCCCAAAATAAAGTTGTGATTAAACAAAGGTCGAAAAAAGTTTTCCCAGTTTCCATAAACCTAAGAAATTCAATTTTGGACTATATAATGATCTGTGTGTTCCAGCAAAGCCTGCACATGCTATTTTCGAGTGTTTTTGGGACTCTATCGTATTGAGCATATTTCAATTCTCCAGTATATGTACTGTATTAATATCCTGACTACTAAAAACTTGATGCTATGAAAAACACAGTCATATCCAAACATTGTTAACAAAATGAAATTCTGGTTGGCTCTGCATGCTGACACTATTTTTTAGACTCTGAGGTATTTCTGTTTATAAATATGCAGTTCCTTGTGTATTCAAAAATATTATGGTATTCAGATGAAACTCTGTGCAACTCTATGTGTAACATTTCATTATAGGTTTTGTAAAGTATTTTTGTCTGAATTAAATGACATAATAAGAAAACAGTATAAATACTGTACTTGGAGGCATATTTAGAAAGGTTTGTCTCCCCTACTTTTTGGGGGGACAATACCCATAATCAATAAAATGCCCCCTGATCATTAGAAAACAATGCTAAACACCAGCCTTAATGTCAATAAAGAGCAAGCACTTGTTGTGTCTCTGCCAAGTGTGCCTTTTTCTTAATGTTAACTTACTGTCTAAAACATTTTTTCCAGACATCCCTAAAGTGAAAGACAACGTGACATCGTTGACAATACTTTGGCAGTGCCAAATAAACAGTCAACCCAAGTACATCTGTCAAATCCTATCTATGACAGCCACATACCACTGCACAACACATCTGCTGTCCATATTGATTACCTGGCAATGACAACTGTCCACTTCTTCAAGTTGCTTCTCTTTGCACCTCAGAGTGAGTGGCAGACATGCAAGTAGTGTTCATTGAAATATCAGCACCAAGGACAGCGGTCAGTTGGAGCCTCTCACAAACTTTATTCTTACAAACTACTGAAGCTACATATGGCTAAATGTTTAGAAAGCATGCACTGTATATTCTTTAAATTGCAGTTAAATCAATAGCAAAGTAGTGTACAATGGGGCTAGGGGCACATTTGATTTTGTTTTCACAGAAAAAACTACATAGCAACAAAAACAACCACAGTACTTTCCTGAACACCTGTTTGTCACTAGGGACTGCAAAATATTTCCGATCCATGAGATCATTGCATTTAATGCACTTTTGAGGTAATTTAATGTAATATTTAATACATTTTTATTATTGTAAATGTATGTAGCTAATGAAATTGTTTATAGAATACTTAAGATGTAATGAAATGCCAAATGTGACTGAAATTAACAGAGAATGGTTAACACTTTTCTAAAGTGGTTAGTTTGAGTAAGAGTTATCTTCATTTGTTCCTTAAAAAAAGCATATTGCTGTCTCAAAAGTATTTGCATTAGTTGACAAATGTTGCCCTATAACTAGACAATAGACAATAAAGTAACCTTAACCTTAACTTTAACTGACTATAACCCCCCCGGGCAACTTTAACCCCAAGTGTGGGGTAAACCCACCTTGCCACCTTTAAAAAAAAAAATACAAAATAAAAACAATCTTCCATTATTTCTTTTCACAAAATGTATGTTGCTCCATAAATATTCAATAAAAATATATTTTTTTAGGGGCGCACCGATCGAAACAAAATATTATTTAAATCTGTGAACAGCGATCGGCCGATCGTGCCTAGATTTAGGGCCGATCTTTTTGCAGCACGCATGGAATCACACATACACTGCTCCTTGAATGAATGAGTGCTTGCTCAGCCCTTGAAGCATGACAAGAGTGGCTTTTGGATGGTGAGCTGTTGGCAATTCTAAGCATACACAAATTTAAACTTTCAGAAATTATGTAATTCACATGAATATGCCATTTTGTTTTTAAAAATGAGTAAAAATGACACCTGCATGAATATTAAGTTGCCCATTTTCTAGAGTCATTATGGTAGTTATTCTGCCCCATTGCACAGTGAGCAGGAAGATGATAAAGAGGCTGCTAAAAGGTATAAAAACAAATTAATCAACAAATAAACATGAGAATACAAATCTGAGTACACGTGATGTAACATGAGCCGTGACAATCAGACATTGTGTTGAGCGATAGAGACTGTTTGAGCGATCATGAGTGCTTTGAGCTTTACTCTCAATAACATACGCAATCTCAGTGTTAAATAAACATGCACACTCTCCATGTGCTCTCAATATCTCGTCATCAGTCACTCAATTTCGCCTTATTCTGTGAGGATTTCAATTTAAATCCAATTAATGCAGGTCACAATACCAATAATTATAGATCTAACTGTTTAACCATCAATAACAGCACATCTTCACACATTTGCTTAATAATTAGTGATTTGTGTTACAAGACACCAAAGACAGTACACAAATCATAGATTTTAATGATTTCCCACTGGAGCAGTTTTAGAGCTTGTAATGTATATATTTTTCTTATTTTTGAAAGTATATCTGCTGTTTGTGATGCTCTCATGGTTTTTGGTTGCCAGTATGTCACAATTACCTTTTGATATTTGCAACAGAACTATTCATGTTTTCAACTATTCCAACTATTCAATACAAAAAAAAAAAAATAGCAATTCACAATCAATTTTGATAACACTTAATAAAAAGTTTTCATATTTGTATCATTAATTAATGCATTAGCTATCATGAACAGACAATGAACAATATATATATATATATATATATATATATATATATATATATATATATATATATATATATATATATATATAATTTTTTTTACAGTATTTATTAATCAATGTTATGTAATAAAAAAAATTGTTCATTGTTCATGTTAGTTCATAGTGCATTAATGTTAACTAATACAACTTTTGATTTTAAAAATGTATTAGTATATGTTGTAACTAACATTAAGTTCATTAGTTCATGTTAACTGCAGTAATGTTGTTAAATATTGTTAACAAATGGAACCTTTTTGTAAAATGTTACCATGATTTTACTCTGTGGGGCATAAACTTATAACTGCAGCATACAACTTGCAAAAGTGTTGCAATGGGCACTTTAAGAATAAATCAGTATTGGCCGATCTTAGTGTTAAAATATCAGAGATCAGTATCAGCCTCAAATTTCCTGAGCGCTGCACCACTACTTTGCAACCATAAAAAGATCATTTTAGCCCTGTTGCACCCTAAATACTTAGAGATTGTTAAGTCCTTAACTCCACAAGAAACAGAAAGGTCTGGAGATTTGGAGATGGGCAAAAAACCATTGTGAAGATGTGTTTTAGAAAATTTAACAAACCAATAATGTACTAATTGATTGTTAAAAGAAAGTGTCAGTAAAAGTGGTCAGTGATCTATCTATCTATCTATCTATCTATCTATCTATCTATCTATCTATCTATCTATCTATCTATCTATCTATCTATCTATCAGTCACTTTAGGGATATAAATCGAACCATACACTTGTCTTCAAAGTTTACAACACATGTGTATACTGTTTAGCACAAACTTCCCAAAAGTTGAAACATGGTTTTCTCACAAGACAGTGACCACTGAACCTCTACGGGCGCACAGCTGCATATTTTGACACATATTCATCATTTAACACCTCTGTTTGTCATCCTCTCTGTCCGCTGAAAGAGCGCCGTACGTCCTTTAGTGCAAATAACACATATCTGCAGCATCACCGCATAGCAATTCAAGACAAAGAACATACATTTACCGTACATAATTGACCTATTAGAGTTTGTGGAGTAGGCCTGCGACTGTTGTTTCTTTTAATAAACAAAATTGGTATCACAGAGAAGAATAGCTTATATCTTACACAAATGAGCAAATACAGCACTTACCGAGCACAAAGTACGGGAGCTCGGTGTTTTCCAGGTCGTCAACAACGACTATCTCGCCGGGAAAATCATTCCTGACGGAGAACAGCAGCTTAGGCTCGGAGGCCGACGGGCTGTGCATGATGCTCAGGTCGTTCTCTCGCAAAAACGGCAAAGCTGACACTGTCACACTTTTCATTTTGCACTCCATGTCTTGCGACTGATCTTCTTCGCCGTTCAGGCATCGCACAACAGCGAAACTGAGGATGACAATCCACAAAATCCCGGTAAGCAGACCGGAGTGAGGTGGTAGCATTTTGCAGGAGACTGTGCGGCGGCTTCGGCTCCGCGTTTCCAGGATGCTGCAGTAACTGGGAGCTGGAGGATGATGAGCGGGGAATGGGTTTGCAACACACGAACCTCCGGACTTGCTGCTTACACGAAAATAATTGATAAACGCAGGTTTTAAGACTCAGATATTATCCATACAAAGGCTAAATAATCGTGTCATAACACGTCTCGGCTTAGTGGTGACAGACAGCGTGAGAGGCGGAACAGCGCAGCATCAGAGACCGTTATTGGACTTCCTCACCTCAAGCCAATTACAACGATTTTTCTTGTTGCAATGGGCAACCATTAGCAAAAGCAACATACTGTATAATGTTCCGATTAACGTTTTAAAACAGGTCAGGCGGAGTAATTGACTTTTCTTTGACCAGTTGATGTTGTCGTGCTATCGACATTTGTAGCTTTTCATAGTCTGCCTACATGCAAATTACACTCCCTGTTTTTCCTCTATTTTCAAATTTAAATTTTTGTACGGATCTATTCAGAAATGCATTAAAATGCAATGCACACCGAACAATTACTTGAATAGACCTCTACTCTGATGTATCATGTTTCAACTGCAAAAATATATATAAATAAATAAAAAAATAGATTTTTTTAATTGTTGGTTAAAAAAAGGCACATTTTGTAGGCCTACAGGTAAAATTGAGTATCCCATGGCTAAAATTTTGAAACAGCTGAGTATTTTAACGTTTACAGATTGGCCCCATTCACTTCCGTGGTAAATGCCTTAAGAAAAGTATGGAGGAGTCGAAATGAATATGATTTGGTACCACAAAAGCTGTCAATGAATCATAACTTGTATTTAATATTCCTTTAATCATTACTTGAAATAAGTTTTCAAACATAATTTTCTAAGCTATATATATGCCTTAATATAACTGAAAAAGTTTTTGAAAACATCTTAATACCTTTTACTTGATGTTAGACTACTTGACATTTTAAAGTCATTAAATATTTTTCTAAATGTTATAATGTTTTTTTTTTGTTTGTTTTTTTAATGTATAAAGCCAATATAGACACAAAAATTACATATCTACAAACTTGCCACATGTATTTTAAACTAGATTGGTACAGATTTTCTATCACCTCTGACAACCTTATCTGTCAATGACCCATATACGTACATAGTGTTTTTATCATGCACTCTGAAGGATACTTATTGCCATAAACACTGGCATGAACATTACCTAAAATGTTAAACGCATTCATAGATATAAATGCAAAATACGAGAGTCAATAGAAGAAGAATCTCATTTGAATATCTTACAATCTACTGACCACTGAAGAAAGAACAGCAGAACTTTGAAGCAAAGAAGACAGAAGCCAAGAGCATCTTTTGAAACAAACAGCAGCTGCAAGCCTGAAAAAAAAAAAAAAAATAGCAGGAAAGAAAGAAGCAGTGCAGCCTGCCCCAAAGAATGATCTCCCTGTGTAATCTTGATCTTATTCCAGCACTGTAGCAAGGCTTTAGCAAAGTGTGAAGCACTTTTGTGATGAAAGGGCACAATACTCATTTCAGCTTTGACCTTCGAAATAACTGAATTTTGAGGGGGGAGAGGGGTATCACTACACTTGAGGTCCCATGGCCGTGAAATCCTTGTCTTTTTTAGCAACCTTTTTGTAACACTCAATGAACTATTACTGTGTGTGGTTTACACATATCCAAAGGTAATATTAGGCCTGGGGCATAGTGAATTGTTAAAATAGCATGGTGACATTATTCCTCTGTGGATTTGTCTGTCTCGCTCATTTATACACTCTGAAAAGAGAGTGTGCTCGGTGTTTAGAGAGTGATTATGCAGATTATATGAATTGCCTAATCAAGATAATGGTAAGATGTTAGAATAAGTTGTTTATGTTCACATTAGTAATATAGCATTATGAACGAATATGAATTAACAGTGAGCAAAAGTTAGTTATATTCTCTATAAAACAATTTTTTTTTTTAAATAACCGAGATTAATAAATGATCTAAAGATTATTTTACATTGTTAGTTCACAAAATCTAATGTATCATCTAATGTTAATGTATTAGACCTTATTGTAACGTGATAATTATGTCATTATTATTGATCTCATAACTGTTGATGCTACAGCCCCTCTGTTTGTTCTCATTTTATGGGTGAATGATGCTAGATTCCAATTTTAGCTGAGGAATGGAAGCACCTTTTATCTCTGCATTTGAGGAATCTAACATGACACAAACTCTTGTCCCTTTACTGGCATCAGCAGCAATGCCGGCAGGGAAATGTGCACACAGATGACTGGAATGCCTCCATAAGTGAAGCTACAATCCCATTTTTAAAAAAAGTACAAAAAGAAAAAAATGTCCATAATGTTATTCTGAATAGACCAAAATGTCTGTATAGCAATTGCTTACATTTATAGGTATAAACGCTACAGTGCATCAAATAGCATTCAAATAAACATGAAATGCAGTCTTATTTATATCAAATCTGAGCAACATTCACTCTTAGTTATTCTTTTATTGCTAAAAGGGATAGTTCATCCAAAAATGAAAATTCTCACATAATTTACTCACCCACACTATGCAAGTGAATAGGTTCCACAATTTTGAAGCTCCAAAAGGACATGAAGGCCACATAAAAGTAATTTATAAGACTTGGTTTCTTCAGAAGCGATATGATTGTTGTGGGTGAGAAACAGATCAATGTTTAAATAATGTTTTACCCTAAATCTCCACTTTCACTTTCACATTCTTCTTCTTTTATTTTGGCGATTCACATTCTTTGTGCATTTCACCAACTACTATGCAAGGAGGAGAATTTATGGTAAAGACAGATTTAAATATTGATCTGTTTCTCACCCACACTTATTTTGCTTCTAAAGATATAGATTTAACCACTGGAGTCTTATGGAATGCTTTTATGCCATGTTTGCATGCATTTTGGAGCCTCAACATTTTGGTACCATTCACTTGCATTGTGAGGACCTACAGAAATGAAATATTCTTCTAAAAAATATTTGCTTGTGTTCAGCTGAAGAAAAAAAGTCATAAACATCTGGACTGACATGAGGGCGAGAAAATTTTGAGAGAATTGTAATTTTTCGGTGAACTATCCCTATAAGGATCAAACAATCAGACACTGTCAAATTTATTGTTCTACAAAACTATTCATTAATAGTTTATATTATATATGACTTTATAATAATGATTTAACCTAGTTGTTTTATCCTGTACATTGTGAAAAAAAGAATTCAAACTCTGTTCATGATAGTGGACAAAAACTGCACTGCAATAATCATGATCTGCAGTTAAGGGGTCCAAAAAACAGATATTACATCATGCTGTTATAATGGAGATGTCTGTATTGAGGGAAATGTTTTTCTTTTTTTTTCTTTTTTATTTATTACAGTTTTTACTGGAACTGGATACCATGAACTCTACCTTTGAAAATAAGTGCTTGTTTATGAAATCTATGTTGTGAATTTCTCCACCAGTGTCTTTGTAATGTATGCATTTGCAAGGATGTCAACCCTTGCAAAACCCATGGAAACTACATTTAGATTTAGAAATGGAAAATGCAAACAATATTTCCATTTGTTTTCCGGAAGGCTGCATGCTGTATTTGACATGCCAAATTAAGGCCAAGCAGCTATCACTCAGGGATTTGCATCCTTTTGTACATCCAGCATATTGTTTTTATGCTTAATAAAATGTCCTTGCATTTTAAATAGTGTGAAACAGGGTTTAGACATAAGCTGCTTTTCTAAGAACAAATCATACTCCAAATCTACAGTACAATGCTCTAATATAAAATAACAGCATGTTCACATTTATGCGGATTCTCATAAAATGCCAAACAACTACAAGGTTATCACAAGACACATTCTTGCACATACACAAGCATAACCTCATAATTTTCTTTAAAAAGGTGTCAAAAAATTATCTGGAAACATTTTAAACAAACACACAGAACATACAGCTTTCTCCCCCAATTCATTCTACAATTACAGCTTCAAAATGTTTTCCACCGAGTTAGAAATGGAACACAAAATTATCTTCAAACAGTAGGTCGCATGCAGTGCTTTATTATGGGACAAACAATCGTTTTAAATAATAGCACGTTTGAAATACGATTCACAAGCACTGTTGGCAAGTTAAAGATCTTGTTAGATTTAGAAGTCAAAATAATCCCCATGTATACAACTCATCTGTCTTGGAAATTAAAATCTTTAGAACATTAGCATAGGCTGATCTTTCATGTTCAGTAGATAATGTACTTATATGAAATTATACATATAGCCTTGTTCTAGTTGTCACCCTTAGACTGTATTTGTTTCAGGAAATATCTTCCTCACAGTACACTTCTGCTAAAAGGTGTTTAACAAAAATGCCATGCTCTGCAGGATGGGTAATTTATTTACTGGCAGGTGTCCTTCCAGCCTTGCTGTAAAATAGGCCAGATGTTTGATGAAATTAGAGACATCCTTCCACTCTTGTGCCTGTACAAGGTGTTAACTCTTAACCAATTAGCTGGAGAAATAGATGAAGTACTGCAGAAGATTCTGCTGAAACAGCACAAAAACTATGGCAGTAAAAGTGTTGCAAGAGATAAGGAGTGAAGATTTGAAATGGCAGCGTAAATTGTGAGGTTATAACCCACATTTGTACTGTGAAACTGAATTAAAATGCACAAGTACATGTGACTGGATGCAAAGTGTATTTCATTGTTTTTTTCTGAATGTCAATTTGTTTTCAACAAACTCAGAATTAGAATCAGCTTTATTGACAAGTATGCTTACACATACAAGGAATTTGTCTTCTAGTGCACATCAATTCAACCCAGCAACAAGACATAGATAATAATACAAAAATAATAAAAATAGAATAAGTTATTAAAATTGAATAGAAAATAAAGTATATATAGAATATACAAGTATATATATTTGTATATACAAGTATATATATATATATATATATATATATATATATATATATATATATATATATATATATATATATATATATATGTATATATATATATAAGTATATATATATATATATATATTAGTGCAAGGGAATGTAATAGCAGAAGACATATGATGTGTTTTATAAATATAAAAAGACTAAACTGTGAATTGCACATAATTATTGCTCAATGGGGCCGTTTTAACTGTTCATGAGATGGATAGCCTGAGGGAAAAAACGGTTCTTGTGACTGACGGTTCTGGTGCTCAGAGCTCTGTAGCGTTGGCCAGAAGGCAACTGTTCAAAAAGGTAGTGGGTTGGGTGAGTTGGGTCCAGAGTGAATTTTCCAGCCTTTTTCCTCACTCTGTAAGCGTACAGTTCTTGAAGGGTTGGCAGGGGGCAACCAATAATCCTCTCAGCAGTCCGAACTGTCCTTAGTAGTCTTTTGATACCTACTTGACCCAAATACACTTGTATAAACCTATAATAATGATTTATATTTTAGAGCTTTCGGGGCGGATATCGCAGGAAATTGCAAACATATATCATTAGCCTGTGTGTGTTCATGTGTTTACATCATATTTGTACACAGAGAAAATAAGCTCCGGCTACTGTAGCACTTGCATGGTGTGAGAGTAGTATGACCCTGAAAGTTTGTTGAAAAATGTACCAAAATGGCAAACCTCTGGTGAATCAATGTTTGTAAAAGAAACCCAGAACAGAGCCGAGTCTACAAGCATAAAGGGAAAATGACAGTCTGTAAAAAAACCTGAATCAACATTGCTTGGCCTTTTAGAGGTGGTGACAAATCGGAGATCTGAAAGGATTTAAAAGCGAACCAGAGATGGCTTTTTTCTTACTCAACAGGTAAGACATTTTATTGATATGGGTTATGTATAATTGTGTAATCATACACAGACATGTTTAGTGAAATACAATAATTATACTGTAATCAGTGCAGATATTTTCTCTTGCTAGCACATATGTGTATTTTGCTTTGTAACATCAATAATTTATATAAATAAATCCTTTAGTCCTAGGCTTGCCAAGGAAACGTGAGTCTTTAAATGATTTTGACCACTGGTTGGTTACAATGACAATCTATATAAATAAGTTACTACCATGGTATATTTGGCCAGAATATCCTTCAGGTATAAAAACTTCAGTTTGACCTTATCAGACTATCAAATGTTATGTCTAATAAAGTTGATGCCCTTCGCAGAGTTAGGTGGACAGGGAGAGGGGTGTGGTTCGCCTGATATAAGTGCAAAGCTATCATCTGTGTTCCACTGTTCCTTTCTTTCTTTCTTTCTTTGTCCATTTGCTCTGATAAGATCGCGTGTATCCATGTGTATACTGGTGCCTGGAAACACAATCTTCCGCGCAGAGGAGCAGAGCCGAAGCACAATACAAAAAAGAAAAAAAAAAAGAAAAATACCAATACAAATTACATCATAAATACAATTGTAAATATAAACATAATAACAATAATTTAAAAATAAACCATGATAGATAGTTTAACATAAATCTCATAAATATTTGTTTCATAAAATGGCTACAATAGTGATTGACATGGACATAATTTGATTTTCAGAGTTTGAACATGAAATTTATCATGGAGTCTCCAAACTGCAAATGTAGGAACTGAGTTTGGACTGTGCTGAAAACAGACGTGCTTCTGAAATGTCTAAGCGCAATGACCTATTTCTCAGAACAATAGCAAAATTACATACAATACACCCACAATTTGCACACATACACCCACAGGTAGGCAGCGCAAAGCAAAAGTGGGTGTTGCTGAGTGTTTTGCTGCCTACCCTTGGGTGTATGTGTGCAAATTGTGGGTGTATTGTATGTTAATTTGCTATTTTCCTGAGAAATAGGTCATTGCGAAAACTACCCTTTGAAAAAATGTAAGAATTTGAAAGAATTTGCGCTCCCACAAAAATTGGATAAATTGAAAATAGAGCCCTGGAGCTGTGTGTAAATTTTGAAATACAAATGCAAATATGTATTGCACAAGTTATCATATACTAACCTACAGACTCTTGAACACTTTAACTTCTTTAAAGGCATAGTTCACCCAAAAATGAAAACGATCTTGTCATTTACTCACACTCATGCCATCCTATATATGTATGACTTTCTTCTTTCAGCAAAACCCAAACGAAGATTTTTAGAAAAATATCTCAGCTCTGTTGTTCCTAACAATGCAAGTGAATGGTGATCAGACCTTTGAAACTCCAAAAATCACATTAAACCTACTCTATGTAGTCTGTTTGTTAGAAATTAACAAAATGTAATTAATGAGTAAGTATTCCAACATTCCGTTTTCCAAAATGTTTTGCCTTACCCCGTTTCACTATGGTAAGCCTATAATAATTATTTATATTTTAGAGCTATCGGGACAGTTTTGGTGGGAAATTGCATACTTTCATCATTCTTCCATGCAAGTTTACGTCATGTCCATAACGAAAAGAAGATCCAGCCATTACAGCACATGTGTATGTGTGATAATAGGTATGGTAGTAGTTTGAAGCTGAAAGCTTGTAGCCACAACAAATGAGTGACATTGACCATGGTTCATTCAGACAGTCAACCAGTTTTCAAAATAAAGAAACCTTGAACCGAGAAGAGTCTGCAAGTAAAAAGGGAAAGCAACAGAGCCCATAATAAAACACAAAACAACATCAGATTGGCTTGACAGTGGTGGTGACAACTTTTAAAGTATTTAAAACCTTGCAAAATATTTTATTGGACCAATAGTTAGGTAGGTAGGTAGCTCTCTTAGCATGGTAGTTTGTTAGATAGTGTTAGCCACTCTAATGGGGCATTTTATTATGGGCTGTGATACTGCAGTGCATTCAATTTCGAGGAAGGAAGGACAATGGAAACATTTTAACAATGCCAATCTCCAAAATAGTTACTACCTTGGTCTATTTGCCTGCTAGCTAAGTTATAATAGTTTCCACCATTTGATTATATCTGATATGACTAGCAAACGTTAGGTCTAATGTCATTGTTGCCTAATTTTGCAATGCTATTTATTTTAAAACAACTGTTTGCAATCAGTCAAAACAACAGCTGAAAAGATGCTACTCACCTGCTCATAAGGCATATTTTTGGATATCCGTCTTTCTCTTCCTTTCATGATTTATTTATTTACTTTTGAGGGGAGGGGGCGAGTTCTGTTGTCATTAGTGACATTTGCTCTGATAAGATGATCACCTGTAACCATAGTTCTATCGGGAAGACACACAGGCTTGAGTGAAGTTTGAGATGCCATTTATTTGATAGATGTAAAACGGGAGGTAATGTCTCTCTCTTTGGCTTAGGCCCCGTCCGGCAGTCAGAGGGAGTTGTACCTGGAAGCGTCATGTCCTGCCGGAGATAGGAGGCAGGGGTGAGGAGCCTACCCCCCTGCGGGACAGGGCTCAACTTGTGGTGGTGGGGTGGTGGAGGTTGCAGCGTTAGCACACCGAAACAGCAATGTGATAGATTGCAAGCGGACTTCTAAAGCAATGGCTTACGTGCGATTGGTTAGGAATTACCTAGCTAATGATGTGATGATGTACAACTGCTGGTCTTCCCGCTAGAACTACGCTCCGCTTCCATGTACTCTTCAAACCATCAGATTCATCCACACTGAAGAGCAGAGGCAGTAGAGATTCTAGCTTGTATGGCGCCCTGGGCAAAACACCCTTCACTACTCACTCCACCCCTCCTTCAGGGTGCCGTTCTACCCCTGACAAGATGCTGCCCCGGGTGGCTGCCCACGTCACCCATGCTTAAATCCACTCCTGAGCAAAGTGAAGCCCAACTCATGTAATTTCCAAAACAATGTTCCTCCTCAAGTAACCTGCAGTTTTATGATTTAACCCCTAGAGGGGAAAAAGTTACACAGTGTAGCTTTAAGCATATTTTTGGAAGTGATGTAATAGGTGTGGGTGAGAAACAGAACAATATATATTTCCTTTTTTACTCAATACCTCCACTTTAACTTTCACTTTAAGAAGTGGATGTGAAACTAAAAAGGCACTTCATGTGACTTTCAGATATAAAAGTGAAAGTGAAAGTGGAGATTAATAGTAAAAAAAGGACATACATTCCTTATAAGAAACACCCGTACAAAGTGAAAATTAACTCAAAAGATTGAGGAACTGCATATTTAGGGCAGCTCTGTGATAGGATGAACATTCTAACTGATTAGCTCAAAGCATATTAATTTATTCAGGCAGCTGTATGTAAATATGTGATTTATGTTAATATTTCATAAGGAAGCATGATGAGAGTTTCAGCAGGGTTTTATGGGCTAAGTGTTCTCTTTTGTCTACTCATCTATCATGTTTAATATATTGCACGTCTGTTCTGTCCACCAGTCAATAATATTGTGTACACAGAATACTGGGAAATAAGAGTCAAGAATATCTGAATAATTAGATATTTATTAAAGTTTGTAATGCATGAACTGCAAGGAGACAGACCTGAAATACACAGTCCAAGCTTTTTTGACATTTTGTATGCTAGCATGAGAGAGAATTTTTGAATCTAATATAGTTTAATTTTTGAAATTGAGAAAATATTATTACCAAGCTCGTAAGCTTGTGAACAACAACAATAACGGTTCATTCTTCATAGGCAAGCAATAGATGTTCAATTCGATTTATTTTCCATGAGTCAAAGGAATCGCCCTGACATACAGTGATTGCATTTATTTATGTTTTCAGTAAATGTTAGTGCTATGGCATTAGCACAATTAGGTTAATCTACATTAATTTTTCAAATGTAGCCCGCTTAGCTCAACAACCATCATTGATCTCTTAGATGTCAGTTAAGTAACGCTCATTCAGATGAGTTCAGACACTAGAGAGACAGAGAGAAACGAAAATAGGATGACTTGTGTTCAGTTTGACTGTGGACGTCTGCCAGGTTTCTCTCCAGAGATTGTGCCCTCTGAGTGTTTTTTTAATATGTCAGCATCATAAGATGAATAGCGATGGGGTGTATCTGCCCCCTCACCCCCAAAGATGAATCACCCTTGTTGTGTAGCTCACCATTCTCCAAACGCAGACTAGGCCATGATCTCACCGGCAAACAGTGGCATGGGTTGACCTTCCACTCAAGGCAATGATTACCCCCTTGAGCATGCAGCAGCTGGCAAGGTAATGCATTGTTGGCACGTAAAAGTGATGCCGTAAGTAGCAGAAGGAGATCATGAGACTCATGTACCCTAGAGTTTGACCATCTGTGGCCTATTGGTCGTCATTAAGGTTTCTAATTTGGGACAACTTGGGAATAAACCAAACCAGGGCTGAAAATGTCATTACCTGACTCCTGGTGATGTGTCCTTCCATATTTACTTATTTATAAACCCGATTGACTTTGCTTCACTGTCGTGACATTGAAGCTGTGAAAACAAAATTCTATCACAAGTATTACATATGAAACACAATTAATGTAACAATATTGCCTAGAGATGGAATATAGCACTTGAAATAGAAGGGAGTTACACAGAATATTATTGCAACAGTTGTTTTGAATGTGCAGTCATGTTAACAATTCAAACTGTCAGATAGTGTCTTCTGAAGTTGCCACTGAAATCTAGCATTGTAAATCTTCTATTAATAATATAAACAGACAGTAACCAGCCCCACCTGCCGGCAGGTAATCCCCGCCTCTTCGGACATTGGAGGGTGAAGGGGAGGGAAAAAAATTATAAAAATGAGAGGGAAAGGCCAACAAGGAGTGACAATGGGAGAGAGAGAGGAGAGAGAGAGGGAAAAAAAACATCCTTGCCGGTTCTCCGATACAGCGTAGCCTAGTCCTCGGCCACACTTAGACAGCAACACTTCCCCGGGTGGATCAGAGGCAGTCCTCCAGCCCCAGCAGACGGAATGTTATCGGTGGACGGTAGGAGTCTCACTCGCCCCTGGCAGTGGTTCTCCCACTCTAGGCATATCGCCAGGAGCCCCTCCCTGCTTGCGTTTGGTGTTCCTCTCTTGACCCCACTGCATTTTAGCGGCCAGTAGGGGTCTCCTCCGCCCCTGGCAGCGGCCTTAAGTGCTCCAGACGGTCGGCTAGGGGCCCTCCTCCCCTCGCGGTCGGCGGCCGTTCCTCTGCTCGGTGGCCGGGCTCCTCCGTTCCCCAGCGGATGGGCGCGGCTGCTCCGTTGGGGTGGATGGTAGTGGCGAGGACTCCACTACGGCGTATCCCTCCTCCTTCCCGGATTTCGGCACCAGTGTAACAAAGGATAAATGTTGGGAAAGGAGGAGACGAGAACCGGCTTGAAAATATACATAATAGATTAATAATACACTTAAACAAGAAGACACCAACATAAACACATGCAGGGCAGCTGCCAGTAACTCTCTCGAACTGCCGCCTCTGTTCGCCTTGATTAGGCTGATTAGGGGCTGGGTGTGCATCATCATGACCCAGCACCACCCTCCTCCCTGACAAATACATTTACCTGTTCATGTGTTGCTTTTGCTTGTGTCAACAATTTTGCTCTTTGCTCTCTTTCTGTAGACTCAAAACTGTGCAAAGTGTAGTGAGGTTTACAAAGCAAATAGAACTGCAATGCTTCTGGCACAAACAGAGACCTAGCTAGCTTATTTTTTATCAAGTCCGGGTAGAGTAGACAAATTATATGCAGAAAATGTTTCAGTTGGAAGCAGGAAAAATGCGATGAATAAGAATAGTTGTCAACTATACACGAGAGGAACGCTGAAATCCTTATATCCAACTTTGGTAGAAATGAACTTGACTCAGCAGTAAAATTATCTACAATATGTTGTGAAACATGCTCATTTTATGACATATTTAATGCATCATAATATCAGTAACATGTTGTTTTGAGACAAGAGACATTCATCTTCCTTGTATTATGTGTCCTGACAAACTTATCAGATTCACCACCTTAATAATTGTCGGCAATAACATGTTTAGCCAATTTGAATTTGTTAACACACTAAATGCAAAATGTCCTGTTCAGCCAATAAATTCTTGTCGAGGCAACAGCAGATTTTGTGTTCAGCAATTTAAGAAATGTGTCACTATTTCATGCATACAAATGGCTTTATACAAGCCATCTTTGCCCCTGAAGAGGAGAACATCTTGAAAAGCAATAAATTATGTGCAATAGTTTAAAAATAAATGCATAGATCTCAACACCTAACACAAACTTTGACAGTCAACAAATATAAAGTAAAAAGATGAGGTCTTTACATCACAACACAAAAAACTAACTTACAGTAATGACAAAACAACAGCGTAAATTAAGTCAACGAACAGCAAAACAATAAGCCTATAGCACAAACCATACATTATATTTTATTCATGCTGCAATCTATCTAGCTAGCAAATCAGCAAAATTGTTTAATATGGAATTGTTCAGACAACTTTGTTAGGCTAGATGGAACAATATTTTCATGAGACAAGAATCCATGTTGCGGATATTACCAATAGCACGACTAGGTGAACATAGTTGAATTGATGCAAAAATGTCTGATGAGAATAAATTCTTGTCAGTAATGGAGTCGATTTCAGGGTGCATGAACATTTGGAAGCAGCATGCTGATTTGCCTTTTTCTTTTCTTTTTTTATTCAGTGTAAGTTTTATTCCTGAAAGAGAGACTTTGGAAAACCCTCTCAGCTGTTCCTGTATGTCATATAATACTATTTTCCATAAAGGATATGGGACTTTTTCAAGAATTTCACTAAACTGTCATCTCTTTTTTAAATCAACTGACTTCAAATCAAGTGTCTACCATGTCGGTATGCATGGATGCACAGAGTTTTAACATTTTATTTTCCTTCAGTGTCCAGGATATCTTGCACTAACAAGACACTAGGATGACAAGAACCTACTTTTGCCTTTATTGTATAAAGAACAAGATACAGCTCCCTTAAAATACATTGTTAGTATGAATTCAGTTTGCCAGGAGTCACAACACATTTGTAGCAAACAAATTTGGCTAAAGCATTGGGAGAAAAGCATTTTCGCTTTCATTAGCCATCCTGTCCCTCCAGGGCTCACAGAGCTCAGTCTGTTCTCTAGTCCCTGAACACTCTCCCTCTCTCTCTCTCCCTCTCCCTTCCACTCTTATTTCTCGACACATCACTGTGGGCTCAGCCAATCAGAGAGCAAGGGGTGTGGCCACTGGTCTCAGTTGGACAGAGCTTGTTGAAAAGAAAGAGATGCTTTCCTGAAAGACTTGGAGTAGCTCTCCTCTGCGCAAGGCTCACCATTCTGGGGCTTGGCAGTGAGTGATGACTACAGCACGGGCAGCTCAAATCTAGCTCCACCACTACTCTGGCATAAATATACTGAGACTGTCAATGGATATCACCGATTAACCGCGGCAGGTGCAGATTCTATACTTGGAAAAAGCTGGATAATGCATACAAATAAGTAAATAGCAGCTTTGTATGGATTTACCATTTTAAGCCACATCTGTGCTTTTTTCCTGCTTGCTTTTGTGTAATATAAAGTGATCAAGGGGATCAGAAATGCACCTCTGATTTGTATTTATTGATTTGGTTTTCCAACAAATATAAAAAAGCTGGGACTTTTCAGCCTACAGTACTGGCTTCGAAAGTAAAAATGTTCTTCCATGTTTAATCATTGCCTTGAACTGATCAAAGCAAGACAGAAAACCTGATATTATTATACTTCGTGTCACATGCATAAAAAACTGTGCCTAAAAGGAACGCACTTTGTTGCACTCTCTTTGAAGCAAGAAGGAGGGTCAATATAATGCCTGGATTACCATTTTAACTGGCCATTAAAACCACAGCGGAGGAGGTAAAGGGACAGCAGGGGGCTGAGTGAGTAGGAGCTGCATTCCTACACTTAAGACCGGACTGAGAATCAAACATCCTGATTGTTGTTTCAAACTGATCGGACACTGTAGGGACAAGAGTGGAACCACCCTTCACAGTCTGGGTGAGTACTCTTTTACAGTTCACTGGACACACCATCTATACTGGGTCATGCCACTTGACTAAGCTCATTCTGTTAAAGTTACAGTGTGAGAATCTGTTCTCCATAATAATGTGACTTTAACACAAGCACCAGAACTTCATTTTGGATTTCAAAAAGATATTCAATTTAAGTGGAGGCGACATTTATGTAATTAAACCGCAGAGGCAATTGACTTCTCTAATATAAATGATAATGTGTGTGGTACAAACAGTGATTCTTTTTACAGCAAATAATTTGACCAATAGGCAGGCTTATTTTGCACTTATTTGTGTGTGTGTGTGTGAATGAATTTAAATTATTTCAGATTACCCAAAGTTTATTTTGGAATATTCTGCCTACTGTAGCTAGTACATAATGATGAGTTTATGCTATAAATATTGCTGTCTTGGCTTGCTGTTATCATGACTGGTGGTGAAGCAGCCTTCTACAGGGCATTTGCCTTCATCTCATTAAACTGAATTTAATTTAATCCCACAATGCTTTCTCGAACTAAATCTGGAGCTTGCTCCAAGAGTTTCCAGCTCCTTGCACAACGACAAGCACCCAGAGGGGTGTTCTCAAAACATGGAAGAAGTCTTTTGCTCCCTTTCCAAACTTTTTTCTCTCTTGAAGCGTTTGAACATAAGTATGAAAAAAAGGAAAATAAAAAAAGGAGCATGAGCAGCAGCAGCAGCAAAGAGATGAAACAAAACCACCCCACAGCTACTATGACTCAGGATGTCCTCGCAGTCTGGCTTGGATGTCTGCCTGGACACTATGAGCAGCCGACCAGAGAAGGACTGATGTGTAGGATGGAACCACTTCTGTCTTCTTGTTCTTTGATGTTTTGTGTAGATCTTGTCTTTTGCACTTGTCTGAGGGCACATGTGGTGCAGTGTGGTAGGAGGGGTAAAGCTGGCTGCACAAACAGTCCATTGTCTCACATATGTAAATTAAGCCTCTTTCCTCACTTTGGCTGTGGCAGAGCAGACGATTCCACTGTTGAAGGAGAATATCCCTTTCTGTCAAAATAAAAAGCAGCTTTCTTTTTAATCTGTTGCAGTATTTAAACTGTTTTTGGTTCCCCCCATCAATCATCTTGCTCTCCCTCCTTTATTGGATTAACAGTATGTTACAATTGTTATTATTTTGGAAAGCAGATTTTTGGTGTAGCTTAGCCGTAGCTTCACAACAAACGAACCAGGAAATTTTTTGTGGCCAGAATAGCATTTTGAGCCACAATATTTAGCAGTGCCCAAAATTTTAAACACATATTATATATTGTTTACACCTACCTGGTACTCAGGCATTCATCATTTTGCCACAAAAATCTTTCGGAAACCAACAGGCCAACTGTATTCAATAGAAAATAAACTGTTTGGAGACACTTTTTCAGTTTTTTGCTGTGTTTTTAAACAGCAGTAATCAAAGAGCAGACTTGTACAGATTTGATTCTTTATGATGCGTACAGAGGGAGCAATGCACAACTCTTGAAACAAGCACCCTACAACCTCACACAAACAGAACTGTATTCACATCTCCAGCACCTTAAAGGAATAGTTCACCCAAAAAGGAAAATTCTCTTATCATTTCATCATCCTTGTGTCCTTACAAACCTATATTACTTTATTTCATCCAGGGAATACAAAGTAGATCTCAAGTAGTATGTCTCAGAAATGAAAGAATGTCTCAGTCACCATAAAAAATTTTTGTACGTATATATATATATATATTTAAACAAATTGTGATTTCTGCTAACATACTGCTTAACATCTCCTTTTGTGTTCCATGGAAGAAAAAAGTCATAATAGGGTTGGAACAACATGAGGGTGAGTAAATGATAACATAATTTGCATTGTTGAGTTTCATATCCCTTTAAAAACATAAATACTGTAATACTGTTATGCCAAAGCCATTGAATAAAATAAATAGCATGGCTTCCAATAGGAGATTACCAAACGATTATCAGTTTACAATATTGATCCTGTTATTGGAGATTTTCACAGAGGTCTATCCATCCAGTTTGAGATCTAAACATTATCGATTTCCTCTGATTCTGTCAAGAAAGATTTAATACATGTAAGGTGAGGAGATGATGTGGAATATTTCTGAATCTGTGATGTGCAGGCCTTTGTGATTGGGATGCAAGCCCATGATGATTACCCAGTCCGCACTCTCTCCTGCTTACCAAGAAGCCTTCAGAGGTATTTGATGTGTAAAAGTGGAGAAATTGAACACAAAATTCCATTTCCAGTCCCAGAGGGAACACTAGTATGTGTATTTGTGTTTGTGTGTGTATGTTTGTGTATATGGCAGTCATTTACTCTGTAAAGTTCTAAAAGGACCATCGATCTGCCCAAGCAATTTTCACTGACTCAAAAAAAAAACTATGTAAATTGGATTCAAAATGTACTCTGAGGGGGGATTTACTAATAATGAATCGCGGCCACTGATTTCACTATTTATTTGCATGTGCTGTTTTACCAGCTGTTTCACTAAAATAATTCAAATCAGGTAATTAATTTAATTACAAAATATTCCGGATCTTGTGGGTCGCTTCTATGAGTGCTTGGTGCTTGAAAATACAGCAGATTACCACAAATGACTGTGGCTTAATTTAAATTCATTACTTGGCACTGTTTTAGTGTGTATAGCACCTGGTTAAACTGGATTGCTGGTTAGTAAATAAGATGCAGGTTTTTTTTATTTATTTTTTGTGTAGTGAAGTTATCCCTGTATTTAGAGACTGTGTCTATCTGAAAAGTAACGATACTTCGCAAAGGCATCGGTGGAGAAAAATGTACTTCAGAAATGTCTGCATGTTATTGAAATGAAATCTCCCGTTTATCTGTAGCCACTTGCCAAGTGCAGAATGTGCCAACTTTATAATAGTCTCCGTCTGCTTTTATCAAACACCATTTATGCACCACTCTTGGTCATTTTATTCAATTTCAGCAATACAGAATTGTGGAATGTTTTGAAAAATAAATAGATGTTAAGAGAATTTAGCTGAATGTCTTAGGCTTGACTGCAATCATGTGAAAGAATTATAGAAAAGGTGGAGAGCATTAAAAATGCATGTGAGCTGTATTACAATGTGCAGATAATCATATGGGAAATACTCTGACTTTACCCATATAAAATTCACACTCATGCATGGCAAATTCTGATTAACTTCTGTAGCAATTCACTTTGGAAATGTGATTTTTTTTAGTTCATAAGCATGCCTGATTCAAAAATGCAAAATTCTAAATAACCAAGAAACACCCTATTAACCCCTGTTGCTCAAACTCTTTTGAACTGGTGTGTGTTTCATGTAGAGAGTGTGAATGCCAATCAAAGTTCAGAGTGCAAAATTGTGGGGCAGAATGTTTTTATTTATTCATTGCATATCCAGGTCAATGTTTTAATGCAAAACGCAATAAAAACATTTGGGAGTGGAAATGTAATATCATTAATAATAATAATAATAAGAATATTGTAAAGGGATCAATGGAAAGGAGGAGGCGAGAACCGGTTTTTCAACATAAATAATATATTAATAATAAACTGAAGCACACAAACATAAACACACACATGATGGACATGTCCGTAAACTATCTCTCTCTCCAGCACGATCCTCTGCAATCGACCTTTATCCCTCACAGAGGCTTAATTAGCCTAATGACGTACACCCCCCCCCCCCCTCTTTCCCTGGGGGAGGGCATGGCCTAAGCCCCGTCTGCCGGCAGGTCATCCCCGTCTACCTGGACGAGGGATGGGACAAGGGGAGGGAAACAAAAATAATTAAACTGGGGGGGTACTTCCTGTAACAGTGTAGTACCCCCCAAAAAAACACTGTAAAATTTAAAAGAGAGGGAAAAGGCCAATGCAGAGCGGCAGTGAGAGAGAGAGAGAGGAGAGAGAGATGACTTACTCGCCAGTTCTCTGATACGCCGTAGCTTGTTCCTCGGCCACTCCTCCACCCTCTATCGGACGACAGCCGCGCCTGAGCGCACAAAGTAACGTCATTGCGCCGGAGCCCTGGGCTCCTCAATGCTCCGTTTTGCATAGTCATGCACATGCCTAAGTCTTTCGTGTTAGTTATCATATGGTGTATTAATTTGCTCATTAGATAAGCTTCGGTAGTTTTCAATCTAATTGAAATGGGGAAAACCCTAGTCTACTTGTTTAATGGCAGGGATATTTAATTTAAATTAATTGGGTAATTTCCTGCCCAGACCAAAGTAAAGGCACTATGATAAAAGAGCATATGTTTGCATAATCCTCAAATACGAAGCTAGGCTGCTTTGATAATGGAGGATTCTGATTCATCTCCTTTAGCTACACAAAACCCATAGTTACAGTAGTTATGAAATCCATAATTGTAGTAGTAGTAGTTCAGTTAGGACAACTCTCTGGGACAGATTAAAGATTTGTATTGATTATAATGACAGTGAAGTAAGCTTAGTCTTGGCGGACTAGATCTGCTTTACGCATGCTGCTGCTGCTGCTGCTTGACCTGAGTCAATATGCTGCTGCTGTTGGTACAAAAACATGATGCTGCTGAGACAGAAGAAACATGCTGCTGCTGCTGCTACTGTACCAACATCAAGGTAAAGCAGATCTGGACATGTGGTGCTTGGGAGGTGGAGGGATAACGCTAGACATACTGCGCTGCTGTTGCCATTTCCTGGTGTACTGCGTGAGGTGAGTAGTAGCTTTATGGAATTTGAAACAATGGAAAAGCTTCTGATTGGGTGTGTAGGACGAGGTGCACCTGTTCGACCTATCAGCCACTCCATTTAGAGTTTCCTAACTGAACTTATTTGTCATTAGTAGTAGTAGTAGTGGTAGCAGTATCAGTAAAGGAAATACAAATCTTGAAATCATTTTCTTTGTAGACAGTTTAATGGCTGGCTCTTATCTTTTTCAATTGAAATAGAAAATATTTTTCTTAATTGTCTAAACTGTCATAACAGTTCTATATTGGCAAAAATAATGTGAACACTGCAGTGCTTAGATTTCTCCCGGTTTGGATTTGATTGGGCGATTTCACTGCCCATTAAGCCATCCACAGCCCATCCTGTTATGCGGTATGCACAGCCACATTTCCGAATACTCCTTGCCTGCTGGCCATGGGGAAAATTATTTTATTTTGTCAAATTTATTTGACAAAATGTTCAAAGATCAAAGGTAATGACTAACCAGGATGCATCAAACTCCCACTGCAGACTATCACAGAATGAGTCTCTGCCAATCAGCCCTAGCAGCATGGTCCCTTCTCTACATTTTAATTGGTTGCTGTGTACTGGCCGGCCTTCGTAGACCTCAAGCTGGAAGGCATTGTGTGTGGTGGCACTGTCAGTAATCGCACTGCCTTTGCTGTTCTCACTGCAAAGGAAATTTGTCACAGGGAAAGTTAGTTTAAGACCAATCATACAATGCAGTGTGGTCATGACTATTCATAATGGCTGTCTTAGCAAGGAACCTATATCATCAAAACATGTCCATTAAAGTGGTAATGTAATTCAGGCCTCTCTTTAGACATGATGTGAAGCAATTTTAACAATCTTTAAGTCAAACAACACCACAAAGATACAGTTTTTACTATTTTAAATCGTTTCCATCCCAATCTGACTCTGGCATGTGGCGACATTTTTGCAGAATGATATTACATGAATTATTAAACAATTGTGGCTGTTCTCAGGACAAATGTCCACTATGTGAGGTTTTTAGTCTATTGAATTTAAATATCCACCCTAAACCTTAAACCTAAACCTGACTGATAGTGTCATAAAAAGCAAACGAGAGATAAAACACAGATGAGATTTTTAAGATTAATTAACTATCGAGTTTAAATGAACAAAACCGTCCTCCTTACCCTAAACCTAACCGATAGTCATCGAATCAAATGTGAGATGACCAACACAATTCCTAAAGTAACCACTTTATTTTTTGGTACTATCAGAAAACTTTCAGCTCACGTTTCGACTTGTGTGTTAATCAGGACTTGTGCCCATGTCCTTTGCACCGAAAGTACAATGCTATATCAGTTGAGCTACCACGCAAATTTGATCACACACGAACAAGCTTGCAAATTCAGTTATGTAATAAAACATTAAAATGTATCACTTCATGTGCTATAGCAGTGGTTCCCAAACTTTTTCAAACTATGGCACCCCTTTATGGAGTTTTATTTTCCCCCACTGCACCCCAACCACTGAAAAATAAAATAAATAAAACAAATGTGTTTTTTTGAAAACACTCAGTTATTTAAATAAATAAATGTATATAAATATTAACACATTATATAAAAACAATGTAGCCTTCAAGTATTTCTAAAGTAAACATTGCTTAAAGCTTTTAAAATGGATCAAGAGCCAGTAATAAAAGAGTAATAAAATAGAGAACGCATTAAACAGTGCTTTAAGTTTTTCAGTAACAGCAGCAATGTAACATTAAAAAGTAATTTAAATTGTTGACATAATCTTTAATGTGTGATTATTAAATTATATTCTAATGAATATTTTAAATTGGTATATTTATATTTATTCCATGAGATTAGAGTTTGACTGAAACCTATCATTGAAAAGGATTGATTTTGAATGAAAGGTACATTAAACTAATGAGAACTATCCCACACGCTGAAGGTCACTGTCTTCTGGAGTGTTTCGTCATAGTTTTAGTTAAGAAATTACGACTGAAATACATATCTATTTTTTTATAAAATTCTAACATTTGTATGAAATAATGTGAAGATTGATAGATGTTTCCCCAAACAGTTCCACAGAATACGGTATAGCTGTTCTAAAATGATTAAGACAAAACTGTGGTATCGGATCAGGATCGGTATCAGTCAGGAGAGTTCGGGTATTGGATCGGGAGAGAAAAAATGGTTTCATAATTTTATATAACAGCATGTTCATACTTGGATAACTTTTGGTAAAATATAGGCCAATTCACATGCAACCAAAAGCATTAGCTCTGCAACTATACCACTATCCATTACTGTTGAGAGTGAAAATAGAACGACCTGGCAAGCTAAACTCTAGGAAAGGAAGACAGAGCAGTAGAGATGGAAGAACCGTTGTATCACACACCACAAGCCTGTCATGGTCCATTTCCCAGTCTGCTGGTCTCTGGGAGGCAAGATGGATGGTTATGGTTATGGCCAACTCTCCTGGCATTTCACTCTGACCCCCTCTGACATTTCCTTCCAGCAATGTGATGCACATAACCTATTGATCAACTCCTGACCACTATCTCTCCGAGGACAAGTCCTGTATCAGTGTGCTATTTATGTTCAGTCGAATCTGAGACATGAGGATCAATGTTAGATTCATGGGCAACCTTGGATTCAATAAATCCTTGGAGCTACTGGCATGTAAATACATGTGGCTTGAAATATAATGCTTAGTAGGCACTGATGCTTGCTTTTGTCAAGAGTGACGTCAAATTGTAAGTTATAACCTTCCATAGAGAATTTGTAATATGCGTTCTAAAAATAATCCTGAGTTCTATGCAGTTCATTTCTGACTTAACTGTGTATCATAATTAAGACTTGGTGTTCTTATTGGCATTCTGGGATGGTTCATTCCCTCAAATAGGTTTTAAAAATGTCTTCTGTCTACTTTCCAATTGACAGGTTTATCGAGTGTGCTACAAAATACTGAAAGAGCATTGGCATTCATAAAGAATTAATTTTGAGTTTTAATGAATGTAATGAGATGTAATAAAATACATGAAAGACTTTTGCTATCTTAGTACTGTGCACCACTGTTACATATTTTTTGGTTGAGTAGCAAAGCAACATGTACACACATCTACAGTTAATAATACATTAATACAGTATATGACTAATTTAAAAAGGATGTTTAGAACTTACAAACATTACAATACTTTGTAGTTATATTATATAAAAGCTCAGAAATCCTTTAGTTCAAACTTTAGAGTCAAAGATATGTAATTATTTTCAGGAAGAAATCTTACTCTGCCTTTTCTTTTAATTTCTTGTATGCACTTTAAGCAGACTAGCTAGCTACCCTGTTGCTTTGTTGTAAAGGCTAAGTTCCTCATTTTGTTTCATGATTTTGTTTTTGAAAAGGGTAGACATGACAGCTACATTATAGCCTATTGTATTCAATTTCTGTTAAATGACAAAAAGGAGAAGATGAAATGTCACATTCTGCATATTTTGTATAACACGTTTTACTTTGCCTCATTTGTATTCATAGTAGCCTCAAGTGGACTCTTTTTATTTTTTTTAAAAGGTTGCTGGATTAGTTATTAATTATATTGAGAATTAGCTTGATTATTGACAGGGAAAACATGCACCTATCAGGTTTAATTTCACACTGGTATTAAAGACGTAAAAGAAAATGCATTCATTTATGAAAACTGTATGAAGGTATTGAGCTGTTCAGGTTGTAGTCCAAACATTTTTAAACCATATTGAATGGCATACGTTTTTCAAAAACAACCGGTGGCTTAAAAAATCATGTTTGAAGTATGAAAGAGTGTAGTTTAGGTTTCCACAGACCTCATTTTACTCATAAGTTGAAACACCCCAGTATAAATACCCATGGGAAAATCCTAAGGGTAACCATGGTGAATTATCCTTTCAGGTTCCACCTAAAAATTTACATCACAGCCAAATAGCTCTAATGTATGCTTCCAGTTAAGATAAAAGAAACAATATGTTAGGATAATGTTTACATAAAACACTTGTTTAAACTTGGTGCATTGCAAGGGATGGCATTAGCCATTTTCCTTCAAAAAATATTTTGTTGTGAAACCCGTATCCTTTCTACATGCATATTTTATTTTATCTGAAACTGCATACTGTGTTGTAATCAATGTAGGTAATCCTTATTGACATCAAATTTAGTTTAGCACTGCTGTGCAACTCTAGAGCAGAGGTTGGCAACCTTTTTGACATGGAGTAAAAGCGGGCTTGTTTACGCGCGTGATTAACTGAAAGTGAAGTGCTTGAAAGTCTTGATGCGAGAATGGCTTGCACATGCTGCACGGGTCTATTGGGTATACTGTATTCTCGTCACATTTTAACTTTTTGTTTAGCCTCCAATTCAGCTCATGAAAACACATTGCGTGATCATGAGAAAGGATTACATCAAGATATAAATTGGAATGCATGTGAGAAATTTATATAAATAAAATAGTCCACTCCTCTCTCAACATTGCTGGCGTGTCATTGATTACCTCACTGCATGCCAGCATTGTGACCTTTTGAAGGACTTAATGAGTCTAAGACGTTTTTCTACACTTCATTTGCTCTGTGTATTTGATACTTTGAAACCAGAGACAACCTCATTTTGCTTTCCCCTGAGAAGCTCCAACCATTTTCATCAGTCACTTTTTTGTTGTCCATGATCCTCAAAAATCAGTTCACTTTGTGCTTTTGAGATGGTCATCAGAATTTCTATCTTATCATTCAAACTGCTCTCAAAGTAAAACTCTTCTAACCAGCTGGTGTTCACAAGATTAGCGGAAGGCAGGTATGAAAATCCTCTACTGATTAAATGTCATTCTGTACTGAAGTCCAAGGCTGGAGTGGGATTCATATTCAGCCCGGGATGTCATGTCCAAGTCAGCCAAAACCCAAAAGGGGGGCTGGAGGTGAAGATGATAACAATAAAACAAGATCACAGCAAAAATATGCAATATTTGCAATTACTTGAAAATTATTTAAGCTCTCCATGTCATTATACCACATATGGCATTCACTAATATGTATTACTTTGTCATAAGACTTCATTGTATGTATTGTAAAAAATAAGTGAATTTTAAAGGGATATTTGATCATTTCCTCACCCTCATGCCATCCCAGATGTGTATGACTTTCTTCTGCAGAACATGAATGAAGAAGTTTAGAAGAATATCTTAGCTCTGTTGGTCCATTCAATGCAAGTAAATGAGAAGCGGTGAGAAACAGATCAATAATTAAGTAATTTTTAACTGTAAGTCCCTATTTTCACTTTCATATGCGCTCTTCTCTCATTAGAGTTCCTCTTCTGTTTTTGGTGATTTACATAAGCATATCACCCCCTATTGGGCAGGGAGGAGAATTTATAGTAAAAAAAATGTCAATGTCGATCTGTTTCTCACCCACACCCAAGGCCAGATTTACCACCAGGCCTATTGGGCCAGTGCCCGGGGGCCTCCGACCTTTAGGGGGCCTCCAAGACCCCACTAACTGTGTGGCCTCGTCCTCATTTAAAATTAAACTAAAATACAATTAATTAATGAATGTGTGTATGTGTGTTAACAATCATTTATTTGCACACAAAAAAGTATCATGATCAGTTTTTTTGGCTGTGTCAGCTGTGTCTGATGATGACAATGAGTCAGGTTACCATAGAAACTGTTGATAGCGGCAAGACCGGCGGTAGAAGATATTGTGAAAATAAAGAGATTTCAGGACATCGAAAAAACAAACAACGTGGATAAAAAAACGGTGGAGCAGTGGAGCTACAAAATTAAAAGCTAAAAGGGAGAAGGATAGCACAGAGGATTTAATTAGGAGAAATATTCCAACCATCTCCACTTTTTCAAAAGTTGGCTCGACGCAAATAAAGAGCCTGGTGGCACCTGCGGTTATGCTAGCAAAGAGGAGTTTAGCACAACATCCAGCCTTGCTATTTCAGATGAACCTGAGCATCAGCACCAGCACGACAAGACAGAGAACCACAGCCCGGCTGGAGTGACAGACACCTGTTCAAGTGCCCCCCCACCACCACATTCTCCGACTCCGCTTGAGACCGAAACCGCAGAAGACGTTTCGGAAGCCACTGAAGGCGGCAGAGACTCGGCGGTGACGGGTAGGTTAACGTACATTACCAGTTTGACAGCCTCAAAATGTTGGTCTATCTATTACTTTTTCCCTTTATTAAAAACCCTGATTATTATAGATACCCAGATCGGCGCCGAAGCCTTCCGAATCTGCGTGCACCGACACACCTAAATAAATATTTTTTCTGATTTAGCTAGAGTCCAGCACCCGCATTTAACCACCTCTCTGTCCCCGTATGTTAAGTTGCTTTTTAAATCATGTATAGTTGTTGTATTAATGTTGACTGTTCATTTTTATAACTGTTCATGCGCTGGCACCGCCTGCTGGATTTTTTCGTCATTACAGCAGAAACAATATGAAATTCTCCGTCATTTTGGGGCATACAGATAAGTGTAAGACATCATTAGAGACTATAAAGGGTCTACTTTTATTTGTGTACACTCACAATAACAACAAAACCTTGTGCTTTTGTAAAATAAAGAAAATAAAAAGGGTGAGCTATCAGACGGCATTCAAGATATTGTGCACAGGAGCCTCTGCTTTCTAAATCCGTGCCTGCCTACACCTATCATATCGCTTCTGAAAACATAGATTAAACCACTGGAGTTGTATGGATTATTTGTATGCTGCATTTATGTGATTTATGTACCTTCTGAGGTCTGATCACCATTCACTTGCATTGAAAGGACCAACAGAACTGAGAAATTCTTCCAAAAAAGCTTAACTTGTATTCAGCAGAAAAAAGAAAGTCATACAAATCTGGGGTGGCATGAGAGTGAGTAATTGATGAGAGAAATTTCATTTTTGGGTAAACTGATTGTTTTAAAGATGATCTAGGCACATAATAATACTGTTGAACTGTACATGTTTATAACTCTTTCAAGATGTACAGGCTCACACATTAAATGGTTGGTGCTTTGTATTTTAGATAATTAAAATAGCAACAGATCCAGTGAAAAAATGAAGGTTGAGTGATTGTTTTTACATGTTTACATGTAATTCAAAAACGTGCCATTTTACAGCAATACGAGTGAAATAAAAAAATAAAAATAACACATTTGTAAAGAACAAATTTCTTTTACTTGGAATGTAAATGTTCAGGACAAAGGCAAAATGGTTACTGTCTCTTTAAGAGGGTTTTATCGCATGATACAACATTAAAGGCACTCTTTGCAGTTTGTTTGTTGATTTTAACCTTTGAGAGCTGTAAACTCCCATTATTTTCATACCTTGTCGTGCTGTATTCATTTACTGATGTATTCTGTTATTTTGTGATAAAAAATAATTTTGCTATTATAATTCTGCACTGCTAGGGAAGAGGATTTCAGAGATAAATTGATTGAGACTGTTAGACTGCAGTCAGTATTAATCTTGTGATGATCTTGTACCTGCTGAAGCACATTCATCCATTCAGCTATTAGTAGCCCATCTGTTCTCAATGGATCTTCCGTGATCCTTCCTGCGCCGTGATGAAGCCTTGCAACATCAGCAATGGCTACTCTCTCATTTGTTTGGGTGTGAGATGATAAAATACAGACTGTGTCCGCTAAAATACGGAACGCAATTCTGATCCTTTAAATACCGGATGTTACAGACTGTTGGCAATTGTTAAGCGACATATGATGAACGTTAGTCAATCAACATGTGGATCTAACCGGCCCAATTTTTGACCAGCCTAGCGGAAATTCTCCCGATCTTCCCGATTGCCACTCCGGCCCTGCTGAAATCTGTCATCCTTTCCACCATTAAATACTTTTACTGGTGCTCACACCACGTCTGGAATCAGTATTAGTGCTAAAAGCTCATTGGATTCTTATCAGAACACAATCCAATTCCCTGGCACCTGTATCTGTGTGAAGATTTGGATAGAGAGCTACTGTCTGTGCTAAAAGAGCCTTTATAGAATTAAATTCTATAGATTCATGTGCTGTAAAAATGAATGTAAAAAAAACAGTTTTGCAGGCTTCCACTCGTCCATAGTTTTATTGTCACAGGGGACTTAAAAAAAACATGCTCTTCATGTGAGTGGTGGAATTTATCCCCACTTCATGTCTCTGATTGCTGATGATAGCAAGGAATTGAGACTATAGAAATTGAACTAAGCAAGAGAAAAAAGAGGGCAAAGGGGACAGAGCAATTTGATGTTTAAATATAGGAATCCTGTCTTTGCATATATCGCATGCGGACAGTAACTCCATAGTTGCCTATGTGAGAACCGACTCATCGTGCAAAAGTCAGCATTTTTTTCTGTTTTTATTTCATCTGTGGGGTTCAAAAGAATGTCTTCATGTCTCCGCAATTCCTTCAGTGCAGTTGTTCAGGCAGATGACTCATAGTTCCTATCCCACAATACCTACAGGCATAAATCAGCCTCTGTAGGATTAAGCTAAAAGCGAGCAAGATTAAATGGCTCTTGCAACTGTCTTCCCATACATCTTATTGAAATTCACATGGCTTTTTGCATGGTCCAGACTCACCTCTGCCTTCAAAGTCCAGGAGCAGCTGGCTCACTCTCTTATTGATGCGATAGTTCAAGATGTTACATAAACAGTGCCCACTGGCCCGCTGAGCCAAGGGGAGTTTGAATGCAACTTCCAACATAAAATAAAAATGTATACTGATAAATTGCAGGATTATTATTATTATTTTTTTTTTTTAAGTGCTGTGGCAGAAATCACCAATTACATATAAACATTTGGTCAGTCTGAGTCGCACCTTGAGCAAATAATTTGCTTTGAAGTATTACATTTTCAACAGACATCTACATTATCAACTCAACCTAATGTCGCTCGAAACTTCTTTCTTTTTTTTACCGTTGAACACAAATGGAGTTTAGGGCTGTCAATACAGCTAATTTTTTTATCAAGTAGTCTAACGATTATTCTGACATTTAATTGAGTAATCTGAAAAATTTATTAACTCAGATTTCATAAAATTGTCGAGATGAAGTCATGTTTTGATAAAATGCATTTGGTAGCCTACATTTTGATGTACTCTACAAATGAGAAACAACAACAAAACATTTGTGCAAACAATATTTAAAGCAAACAGACACCCAAAGTAGATAGATAAAAATGTATATAATTCCAGCTGACAGACTTTGGCTACTCCATGTGAGCCCAACTTTTATTTTAATGCAAGATCACTTTTAACCTGTTAACCTGTTCAACGTGATCTAGCCATTTCTATTTAGAACTCAAGTATGGCAAAACAGACCATGGAATAAAATATTTGATCTTTTAAAAAACAGTCTGGCCACCAATCTTGTTTATTGAGAATAAGCTACATTCATGGTTAAACTATTTTATGGATATATACAATCCATTAATTAATTAATTAATTAATTAATTAATTAATTAATTAATTTTTAACCCTCATGTTGTGTTCCGGTCATTTTAACCCGATTTTTGACCTCTCTCCAATAGAATCAGTAGAATTGTGGTGTTTCCGGTCAAAGATTGCTGGCCATTGAAAATGAATGGGGAAGATCACAAAAAAACAGGACTTTTATTTTTAAATGCTTTTAAAAAATCTGACAATTGTGACAGAGAAAACTGGCCTAAGCCTATTTACACATTAACACTGTCATATAAAGAACATTTCATGGAACAAAAATACCAACACTGTTCATATTTCTGTTATAATTTCCAATCAACAACATCAATGGACACCTGGTGGTTTGGTGTCCTTATGCACATGACTGATAATAGCTTTTTTCAAGTGACTTTTCAAATATGTGCACTGGTCCGAGGTCTTTGCAAGCACACATAAACATATTTGAACATGAACATGATGAACATGCTCCTGAACATTTTTTTTCTCTTATTTTTGATTTCCCCCATTCAAATTCAATGGCCGGTTATTTTTTGACCAGGAACACCACAAATGTGTCATTTTTTTACAAAATAAAAACATTTCAAAACATAGCTCAGGTCAATGAGGCCTACGATAAATTAGTTCCAAAAAAAATACAAAAACGTCCTGGTTACTTTCGTAACCTCCATTCCCTAATGGAGGGAATGAGATGTTGTGTCGATGTAGTGACATGTAGGGGTCATTCTTGAGAGCCCGAGACACACCGAGGCAGTGAGGGCGGGGGAACCAAGAGATCGGGACCGGGCAGACAAAGCTGCCTCCCACGAACTCGTCAACTCCTCGTGCACGAGCCCAGATACCAATCGTCCAGCTGCGAGGGTTCCACTCTAGCCCACCGCTCGTGATGGCCCGGGTAAGCATGTCCGTCATTTTAGCGTCCACCTGTGACTGGCCGACCACACCCGAGGGGGGAAGCCCAGCGGAGGTTTCTGCATCAGACAGGACATGCCTGCTCTCCGATGCTGCTTTCGAGAGCTCATCACCTTCACAGGCACCAAATAAGAGGTCGAACTCGCCCTGGGATGAGCCGGCGCACTCATCTATATGCCAAACCGGATCAATCGAGCGTTGAAACAGCCGCAGGGGTGGCTTGTTTTCTTACAGAAGCGAGCTGCAACTGCAACGTTGCTATGGTCATTGCCTCGCAATGAGGACATGACGCATTTACGAAAGATGTCTCAGAGTGGCCGGTGCGAAAGACAATGATCATGGCCATCAGAAGGTGAGAGCTATCGACCGTAACAAGGAATAACACACAACCGGAAAGGCATCTTTAAAAAGACGTTCCGATGTGTGCCGGTCTTAAAAATGCAAAATGCTCTTTCAGAATATACAGGTGAAACTCGAAAAATTAGAATATCATGCAAAAGTTCATTAATTTCAGTAATTCAACTTAAAAGGTGAAACTAATATATTATATAGACTCATTACAAGCAAAGTAAGATATTTCAAGCCTTTATTTGATATAATTTTGATGATTATGGCTTACAGCTTATGAAAATCCCAAATTCAGAATCTCAGAAAATTAGAATATTGTGAAAAGGTTCAGTATTGTAGGCTCAAAGTGTCACACTCTAATCAGCTAAACACCTGCAAAGGGTTCCTGATCCTTTAAATGGTCTCTCAGTCTGGTTCAGTTGAATTCACAATCATGGGGAAGACTGCTGACCTGACAGTTGTGCAGAAAACCATCATTGACACCCTCCACAAGGAGGGAAAGCCTCAAAAGGTAATTGCAAAGAAGTTGGATGTTCTCAAAGTGCTGTATCAAAGCACATTAATAGAAAGTTAAGTGGAAGGGAAAAGTGTGGAAGAAAAAGGTGCACAAGCAGCAGGGATGACCGTAGCCTGGAGAGGATTGTCAGGAAAAGGCCATTCAAATGTGTGGGGAGCTTCACAAGGAGTGGACAGAGGCTGGAGTTACTGCATCAAGAGCCACCACACACAGACGGGTCCTGGACATGGGCTTCAAATGTCAAACGTCTTACCTGGGCTAAAGAAAAAAAGAACTGGTCTGTTGCTCAGTGGTCCAAAGTCCTCTTTTCTGATGAGAGCAAATTTTGCATCTCATTTGGAAACCAAGGTCCCAGAGTCTGGAGGAAGAATGGAGAGGCACACAATCCAAGATGCTTGAAGTCCAGTGTGAAGTTTCCTCAGTCTGTGTTGGTTTGGGGAGCCATGTCATCGGCTGGTGTTGGTCCACTGTGCTTTATTAAGTCCAGAGTCAACGCAGCCGTCTACCGGGTCATTTTAGAGCACTTCATGCTTCCTTCAGCAGACAAGCTTTATGGAGATGCTGACTTCATTTTCCAGCAGGACTTGGCACCTGCCCACACTGCCAAAAGTACCAAAACCTGGTTCAATGACCATGGTATTACTGTGCTTGATTGGCCAGCAAACTCGCCTGACCTGAACCCCATAGAGAATCTATGGGGCATTGCTAAGAGAAAGATGAGAGACATGAGACCAAACAATGCAGAAGAGCTGAAGGCCGCTATTGAAGCATCTTGGTCTTCCATAACACCTCAGCAGTGCCACAGGCTGATAGCATCCATGCCACGCCGCATTGAGGCAGTAATTAATGCAAAAGGGGCCCAAACCAAGTACTGAGTACATATGCATGATTATACTTTTCAGAGGGCTGACATTTCTGTATTTAAAATCCTTTTTTTTATTGATTTCATGTAATATTCTAATTTTCTGAGATTCTGAATTTGGGGTTTTCATAAGCTGTAAGCCATAATCATCAAAATTATATCAAATAAAGGCTTGAAATATCTTACTTTGCTTGTAATGAGTCTATATAATATATTAGTTTCACCTTTTAAGTTGAATTACTGAAATTAATGAACTTTTCCACGATATTCTAATTTTTCGAGTTTCACCTGTACTCTTTTAGATCTGATGAAGCGCCCAGGGGCGATCTCTGCAGTGCACCTGTGCAGAGAGGGGAGAAAGCCGCTGTAATGCGCCGTAAGGATCCAGCAGAGGTGAGGGATGGAGATCGCTAAACTCAGCTTTAACCATCGACCGTTCGGCTCTGAAGAGAAAATCTAATGAGCGGTATGCACCTTCCCTCCTAACTGAAAGAAAACAAGTTGAGAAAAAGATTGAATCCAATATTTGGTGATAATATAGCTTAACAAGAGATTTATAAGCAATTGTTAATTAGGTAAAATATTTCAACCCCACACAATGGTTAACTATCACTGACATGCAACACAGAATTCAATATTAACAGATTGCAAAGGTTTGTCACTTGTCAAGTACCATGTAAAATGCCCTTAAGCCTCTGGACATTAAGTTCCATTATGAGTAAACACTGTTAATAATTTAACATTTTAAGACTTTTACTCCCTCAGATAAGCCTTTCATATCACGGAGACACGGAGCTGTGTGGCTTTAATGGCAGGGTCATGCTGAGCTTTGACTGAATGCATACAGAGATGCGGCTCTGTTCAGTAAATAATATTTTCTGTATTCCCACATTGAGATTTACCTGTGATAATGGCCATAAACTATAAACTATTTATTGGAATTAGGCCATTGCGAACTATTACAGATGTAATCATGGTGAAATCTACTTTACATGAGGAAGATCGCATTTACATTCACATGGTGATTAATTACACAGAACAGAACTCAAATCACAATTTGCTGATAATAACCTTCCTAAATCATCTGGATTCAGTCAGATTTAATGAGCAGAAAGTGTGCATCTGTTTGTGCATCTGTAACTTTCATCAAGTTCGACTGATGTCTTTTTCATGAATTTTTATGTTGCTTCATAAAAAACTATATTACAAATGACTGTGTGGATAAGTTACGAGTGTATTCCAATGTGTTTTTTTTTTCTGTGTTCGGCGTGATCCGTGTGGTGATGAAGGGCTCAATTTCTATCCTGCATGCAGTTTACCTATTAACTTACCGTACTTTGTCCAGCAGATTTGTGAAAGCTAGATGTCATCTTTTCAATTGCTGGTGAATTGCTGAAGTGATGTTATGACAACAGCATTGTTTCAGAAAAATTGAAAGTAAAGTGCTCTAGCACAGCTGACATGTCTTGTTGTTGTGTTTCGACACTCACCGGTGGACTGTGTTACTAACACCTTATTTTTTATTTGTTGATTTGTCAATTTTGAAATCAAGGACTTTTTTTAATCGAGTAATGAAATTAAATTGAGTAACTCTGGCAGCCCTAATGGAGCTATTATTAAAGTTGCTCTTTTCTATGCAACAGCCATGCATGGTGATCACTGGTTTTCAAGAATTGTGCTTGGTTAAAAATGAATAAACACATTAATTTTATAAATATCAATGGTAAGGATTAAATTTTTCCCGGAAATTACCAGCCAATATTTTCACTGGATCGACCACAAAAAAATTAGGTTAAAATTGGCAGAAATTTCACAGAAATCCAAATGTTTATGTTTGTAAGGCATAAAACGTTTAAATGTTATAATTTATAGAATTCATTTAGTTGCTCTATTTTTATCTATACATGTGTACAAAAAAATTATAGAAAGTTCACAAAAAAATGACATAGAATTTCATAGAATACAGTTCCATACATGCTAAAATGGCATATTAATTCCAGAGGCTGCTCAGAACACAAAAGAGGTACTCTGTCTGCATGCTGTGGAGATGAATGATAATACTGTACAACATTTTAAAGACAGACTTTGGAAAGGTCATGGCATTATGTGAGATAAGCAAAGAGAGAAAGGTCACAGAGAGTCTACTTTTTCTTCAGATCAAACGGAGCATACTTATGACATGTAGCCTTTTTAATATTTCTGTGTGTGTGTGTGCGTGCGTGAGAGACAGAGTGAGAGAAAAAGAAAAAACTGAGTGAGACAAATGCAACACTTGGTATGAGCAAAGTATGCAAATGAGAGAAGAGGTCACGGGGGTCAAGGAAAATGTGCTCTAACAGGGTTCTCAGACATATTGGTGGTGACGGGTTCAGTGTAACACATGCATGTTGATAAAAGGTACCAAAGACAAGTGAGAGACAGCTTTGATGTTAAGACAAAAGGTTACAGAACAAGGGAAGCTACCTACCGACACTGAGCAAACATTATTCAACCATATAAACCTGCTCTCATCTTCCTAACCCTTCTCATGCAAATGGACACTCCATCAAGCTACACCTCATGTGAGACTGAGGTTTGTGAGCAGAGAGTAGTGAGCAGCAAACTCTAATAAGGAATTCTGTCTGAAACTGAAATCATTCTGAAAAAAACATCTGACTAAAAGTGGCATTTCATTGCATTTTTCCATCTAGGAAGTTGGGAACTCTTATTTTCCATCAACTGTACACAGGACAGAGAACCATTTTCAGAGACTTCTTTATGCCGTGCCTTAGAACACTCCCTAGCCATAGTAAAATCACAGTAATGCACAGCGTCTCATGGGTTATTGTTAAAAACAGCCCTCTCACTCTTCGAATGCTATTTAGTAGTTATAATCACTTTGACCCATAAACCAAACTGTATATTAGCTGTCAGTAATTTTAAATCTGGCTGAGGTGGGGCAGAATAATGCAGAGGGCCAGTAATGAGGTATGGACTTCTCCATTGCTCCAGGGCACACTTTCAGCAGCATTATCCACCCCACCTTGTACACTTCAGTCATTTCCCTCACCCCCGACTGCTGAACATGCTCTTCCACTGCATGTAATTAAAGACACTAACTTCAATCCACTATTTACTGGGTATAAATGAATTAGCCTGCCGCAAAACCTTGAAAAATTTAACCAGTAGAACAACTGTATTGCACTGCAAGGTTAAAATTAATAAATTAAAAATAACCAAATAAGTTAAACCTGTGATGATGTTGCTCTGCCCTGATTAGCCAAAAAGTTAGATTGTTAACAGAACTTGCTGGAACAGCATCAGAGAGAGACCTGTGAAAGATAAGAGAGAACATTAGCTAGAAACAAGCCTTAAAACAAAATTTTCTAATACTTTAGAAAATGTATTTTCCATAAATTTACAGATTGTTTGTGATTTTGAACTTTTTAACATTGTTTAATTGGAAAAAACTGAGAAAATCAGAGTGACAAAACTTGTAACCTCAATTCCCTGAGGTAAAGTGAACGAGACATTGCATCAAGAAGCTGATGCTTTGGGGAATGTCCTTCTATACAACCTAGTTGAAACCTTTCTACAATAACACCAATTCTAAAATTAGCTATGGTGTTTAAGCCCCGTCCTTTTAGGCGAGAAGCTCTATGGTATAAAAGTGGGCAAAAACATAATTACTCAGAATTAAGGCATAAGTACATTGGCAGCCAAAAGTTTGGAATAATGAACAGATTTTGCTGTTTCGCAAGGAAATTGGTACTTTAATTCACCAAAGTTGCATTCAGCTGATCACAAAGTATAGTCAGGACATTTCTAGCAGCCATCACTCCAACACCTTATCCTTGAGTAATCATGCTAAATTGCTAATTTGGTACTAGACAATCACTTGCCATTATATCAAGCAGAGCTAATAGCTATATGGTTCATTAAATGAAGCTTAACATTGTCTTTGTTTTTGTATTTGAGTTGCCACAGTATGCAATAGACTGGCATGCCTTAAGGTCAATATTAGGTAAAAAATGGCAAAAAAGAAACAGCTTTCTCTAGAAACTCATCAGTCAATCATTGTTTTGAGGAATGAAGGCAACACAATGTTTGAAATTGCCACAAAAAAAAAAAACCTGAAGATTCCATACAAAGGTGTATGTACACTACAGTCTTCAAAGACAAAGGACTGTCTCTAACAAGGACAGAAAGAGACATGTAAGGCCAGATGTACAACTAAACAAGAGGATAAGTACATCAGAGTCTCTAGTTTGAGAAATAGATGCCTCACATGTCATCAGCTGACAGCTTCATTGAATTCTACATGCTCAACAAGAGTTTCATGTACAACAGTAAAGAGAATACCTTGAGACCTCAGAGGTGCAGGCCTTATGGGAAGAATTGCAAATAAAAAGCCTCTTTTGAAACAGAAAAACATAAAGAAAAGGTTAAAGTGGGCAAAGAAACACAGACATTGGACAACAGATAATTTGAAAAGAGTGTTATGGATCTTAACCCCATTGAGCTTTTGTGGGATCAGCTAGACTGTAAGGTGCCTGAGAAGTGCCTGAAAAGTGCCACATCTATGACAAGTGCTACAGGAAGCGTGGGGTGAAATGTCACCTGAGTATTTCAACAAACTGACAGCTAGAATGCTATGGATTTGCAAAGCTATAATTTCTGCACGTGGAGGATTTTTTGATGAGAACTCTTTGAAGTAGTTTAGAAGTTTTTTTTTTTTTTTCTTATAGTAATCTTTCACGTTATTAATGTCCTGAATATGCATTGTGATCATCTGAATGCCACTTTGTTGAAGAGCAAATAAGAGCAAATCTGTACATTGTTCCAAACTTTTGGCCAACAGTGTATATATTTGGCCAATGAAATAGCAAGTGCTCTAGACAGAGATGACTTGCTATGAGAGAGACGTCAAGTGTAGGTTGTGAAACCTTGCAAATTTGTTTTGAGAAGACCATCCTGCTGCAAAACAGTTGTCTTGTAAGGACACACCATTCGTACATGCCCATGAAGAGGCCACGCCTCTAGTTGAGTGTACTTTAACACCAATTGGGCAATTTGCACACTGCGACTCAGCATATGTGTGTAGCGCTCGCAAAGGACATAACAAATGCAAGGAATGTTCCTCATCCAAATTAAATGGAGGAGGGAAAAAGGCTTGAAGGTGAACCACCTGGGCTCTAAAGAACCTTAGGCACATAGCCTTTTCTGGGATAGACAGTGGTTTTTGAAAGACCCGGACCAAACGCCAGGCATAAATTGTCAATTTACAGTGCTTGCATATCACAAACCATTTACTGAGGCCAAAGTCAGCAGTAATGCGGTCTTAAGAGAATGCACATGCAATTCCACATAGTCCAGAGGCTCAAAGGGATGGCATGAGGGTGAGTACATTTTTTGGGTAAACTATCCCTTTAAAGTGATAGCACAGCCATATTTTAATATTGTTCTCATTCACACCTATCACATAGTTTCTGAAGATATTGATTTAACGACTAGAGTCTTATGGATTATTTTTATGCTGATTTATGTTGGTTTGTTCACCTTTAAAATGTCGCCACCCATTCACTTGCATTGTATGGACCTACAGAGCTGAGAAATTCTTCAAAATGTTTTATTTAAGTTCAGCAGAAGAAAGAGAGTCATACACATCTGGGGTTTCATGAGGGTGAGTAAATAATGAGAATTGTAATTTTTGAGTGAACTATCCATTTAAGGGCTCTTGTCAGATCTGGATGAATTTGTCAATAAGAAGAGAGGTTTGGAAACATTTCTAATAATTATTACAGTGAAAACGTGAAAATGTCCCACAAGAACATTATATATAATGCTGAAATATAATGACTTCTTTCGCTATTTCATAGCTTTTAAAGTCCTGTGTGGATTCTTATTCCAGTGTAGTTACAGTTTTCAGTTTTCAATAAGTATTTAGATTGTCAGTTCTGTACAGCAGTTCCGCCGCTCTCTAAATGCAGAGTACACAACCTATGTAGGGCACCAACACTGATCATGAAACACTCGCAGTATCTGAAACCACCCCATATCCACTATATAGTGCACTATTTTGAGTTTTTGCTATATTGTTGGAGTGTCTGAATTATGTGTGAGCCACTCGTTCCCTACTTTTGTTCACTCATTCTTACCCACAATGCACTCTAATTTCAAGTGTACATTTCAAGTACATTCGATAACGGTTAATTTTCCACAATCCACCATGGGGAAGACATACGAGCTGGGAGTTTACTACTTCCTTCACTCCTGCAATGTTTTATTTCATTCTGAATGTAGTAAATTACTTTTTGACAAATCATTACTGGATTAAAATAAAACAATAGCATATAAAGAGACAAAACATACAACATACATTTTAAAATGTACTCTTTATTTGATCAAATGTGATTACTGTTTATATTAACACACAGTATATATTACAAATGACAAACAGAATTAAGATTTATTGTATTAATATATTATTTAATAAGAATAACTAGTGAGGCCCAAGTATTTTTAAATGTCATATGTGACATTTCTGCACCAGCTCCTGAGCTCCGACACTCTCGTCCAAATTCACTAATTTTGTTCACTTACTGCTGTGATATAGTGCACTAACTGCCATTCACTATATAGGAAATAGTGAATGAGTGAATGACTGTGGACTCAGCCATACTCATCGCCACGAATTCCTCGCACATGCACATCTCACCCGCACGCAGAAATGCTGTCAGTTCCTGCTCCAGTTGTGGATCGTGCGAATGGCAGTGATTTACACTCAACTTGGATGTTTACATGGATTTGTTAATCCGCCTGAAGAAGCTGTGATAGTTTCCAGTACCCCCGCAAGGGCGCGGAGTACATGAATACTGCTTATGACATACGGGACAAAGCACACTGATATATTGCTGCACTGATTTAAAAATGTACGCTTAAAAACTGATGTCATAAGAACCCAGTTACAGAATCTCATTATACAGAAAAGCCTGCGTTATAATTAGCACCAAAATTTACCTCAGTGTGCTGCCTGAAGTTGGAGCTCTGACTTTAATCTTGAAATATCAGCTTGTCTTGGTTTTAAACGAAGGCATTGCATGACAAAACTATTATTTTTTTCACTGTGTGGAGCAAAGAAATTGTTTCACTTTGAAGAGTTTGATGCTGCTGCACTGATGACTTGAGTGACAGTCTGTGATAACGGCTCTGCGCGCATAGTTTTGTGCATTTCCGCTCTTGTAAAAGTCCCATTCAATAATCTCTCAATAAATTACACATTAAGTAAACCCAGTAAGGCAACGACAGTAATGCCACACATTGTAAAGAAGTAAAAGTAAAAACATTTCATTAGAAATTTACTTGAGTGAGAGTAAAAAGTTCCCACTTTTAAACCAACTCTAAAAGTAAATTTTTTCCCAAAATGTTACTGAAGTAAATGTAACGCATTACTAACCACCTCTGTTTAAATACAAATATCTCTAACAAGGGATATATCATATATATATATTCATGCACTAAATCATTATCTTTCTGGCCGAGGAGATGTGATTCCACCTTCAGATTTTCTAATAGATATGGCTTCATATCAAAGAAAGCAAAATCATTTTAATTTGTTTATACTACGACATATGTCTTACGTCTACATAGTATAAGATCCATAAAATAAAAAAAAATGTCATTTGCTAACATCTGATCCAGAGCTAAATGCTTCATTCCAGCACCCTCCTCTTATCATGTTTAAATGGGCTAAAAACTTAAAAGATTGTTTAATCCATGCCCAATTCCGCAGTAAGGTTTCCACACCATCTCAGAGACAGCTTATCCCAAATGGGAACTATTGATGTGGTAATTGTGCACAGTGTAACAACACATTTTTTTCACCCGCAAACTAGAAAAAGGGATTCAATAAACTCTGTTATTACTTGTTCCTCTACACATGTTGTGAATTTGCCCTTCTGGTCTTGGATATGTGGGAAAAACGTCACATCGGATAAAACATAAAATCAGTTAACATAAGAGTTCGATCAAGAGAAAAGATCTAAATTATCCTGTCGAAGCTCATTTTGTTGAGTTTAATCATGTTGTCTCCTCTTTGCATTTTTGTGGCATCCAGAGTGTTAAGATGCCACCAAGAGAGGGCAAAATTGTATTGATTTAATAGAGACGTGAGATTTATTGGATCTACACACTTCAAACCTTATCTCCGATGGGACTAACTGCTGTAGATATACTGTATGTTTAGTTTTTTCATATATATTTATATATGTATAAATTCCTTTTCTTTCATTTAAGTTCTATATATATATATATATATATATATATATATATATATATACATAGGCCTACATATAAAAAGTAAAGAAAAGAAAAGGATCTGTATGTAATGGTGAGGGTTACCTTACAGGTGTAATTTATTATATGGGGTTGAGCTGTTTTTCTCTTTTCTGTATTTATAGGTGTTTTCTAGATTTTTCTCTTATTTTATTGATTGTCATTGGTTAAGATTGGTCATGACATATTTTAAATTTAGTGCTGTTGCACTTTGTTTGTAAATGCCTGACGAAGGTCAAGTGACCTAAACGTTGCTTAATACATTTTGAATACTTTTTTTCTAGCCAGGATTGTGTGCAGGATTTTTTCCATTTCATTGACTTTGCTGAAGCTTGTGTCCTACGCTATTGATTGCTTCTCAGGTGTGCGAGGTTTGTCGTTTATTGAAGTTAACATTGTATAAAAAATTTTAAAGGTCCTGCTCAAAGAATTGTTCAACAGTACGCAAGTCTTGAGATATGTTTATAAATATTAAAGTTCTTTTAAACTTTACCGTGAGTTGTGGCACAACGATCAAAGATGTCCATCCAGTGTGTGTTTACATGGCCTCAACGCACCTGTGAACAGGCCATAACTTGCCCTATAGCCTACTTGAAAAACTGACCTGAACCTGGCCCAAAACCTTGTCGGGTACCATCGGAATCAGATAGAAGACCTCTAAACACATGCAGATTAACCCAATAGTGATTTTAGTATTTGACTACCTTGCACATCCCTATTATAATTAAAAAGTACATATAACTGGCCATGTAAGATATAGCTCCAAACTTTTCACTCATAAATTTGAAAAATCCAACCAATTCTGGCAAGCATCCTGTAGCGCATAAAAGTGAATGCAGTTAAGTAATATGTCACGGGGGGCCTCCATGCTGTACTTGCCCATGGGCCTCTCAGTTCATAATCTGTCCTTGCTCAGAGCAGTTCAAAATGCACCTTATTTTCATCCTAACTCCATATAAAGGCTCTGAAAGCAAACTTTTTCAGCGTTTGGATGAACCCATTTATTCTCAATGTGAAGATACACAGTAAATATATAGAATCGTATTGCAAAGAGATGACAATTAAACATAAATTGTATATTAAAATTAAGCTAAAAGACCCACAGGTGTGTTAGAGTTTAAAGTTATTTAAAATAACATGTGTTTTTTTTCTACTTTTGAGGCATTGCGGTTCCAGTGTTCACATGTTGACATATTTATCAATGTACTGATGCGTAAAAAAATGAACAGATTTTATTTGAACAGTTTGCAATCGTTTTTTATTAATTTAAGATATGCGTAACATATAGCAAAGCCAAAATACAGTGTCCATCCATGTGGACACGGGGTTGCAATATACTGTATTTAGTACTGCCTGTGGCTCATTTAGTAGAGCGGGTCGGCCACTAATTGCAGGGTTGGTGGTTTGAATCCCAGCCCACATGACTCCACATGCCAAAGTGTCCTTGGGCAAGACACTGAACCCCAAGTTAAACCAACACAGATGTAAACATAAAGAAGATAAAGAAGATAAATAACTGAAGAAATAAAAATAATTACATTTTCAAGTAAATTACAACAATTACAAGTAAACACAATAATACCCTATGGGGGCACCATCTTACCCTACAGGGACACCAGAATCTCCACCAGCAGCCGTTCCTTGCACATACGAACCACATACCGCACACGCCTCACCCCCCAAAATCTCTCCCTATTTTTCACAATCCGATGTTGGCAGGTATGAAATACTCCCTTCACAGCTGTTCTGATGTAGGGCCATAGAGCACTCTTGCTCATGTAATATTGCATATGTACTGTGTATATACTGTATATGTACATTCTATAACTACACCATTATGTGAACAAAAAGCTATTTTTTTTTTTCATTTGCTGGCCATTTAAAAGTAGTAGTGTATTCTGATGATATAAAGTATATAATATAAGCAACAACTAAATAGCAAAATATGCATTATATTATAGTAGTTTTTTCACCGGTACCTGATAACAGAATGAAATAGAGGTGTTTTATTATTATAATAATTATTAGTAGTAGTATTATTTTTTCATTGCTTTCACGGTGATTGTGACACATACTTCTAAAAGAGTGTTTCCCAATCAAGGCCTGTTCATAGTAGAAATCACAGAAATTACAGTATTCTCAAATTTTTAAAGGAGTCTGAATTCTCAAATTATATGAAAACCTCTGAAAATAATGTGGTTCTCACTGCAAGACCATTATATAGCCTACAAGATGCATTATTCAATAATTGTAGTACTACTTTATACTACAAGTCATTAACTATGTCAGTCAGTTTGGCTGTGTCAGCAGTCAGGCTTGAAAGTGCTCTCTAATGACTTGCCTATATTAGGGTAAATTAAGGGTAAAAAAGGCCAAACTAAAGCAGTGTGCCAAAATCAACTACCATGGGCTCATGGCACCAGATTCCTGTGGATTGTTCCAGCTGAGAAGTCTTTCAAAAGTTTTCTCCCTTTTGCAACGGAATGTCTAGTTTGATTGTACCCCTTAGCAACTTGACATTTCATCCATATTAGCTTGTTGAAGCATTCAGTCTTCAAACCCCCAAAGAGAATAGCATTATATGTTCACAAATGAAGTGACAAGAAGAACACCACAACACATTTTCTTATTTATTTCTCTTTGTTTGAAATATGAATAACGTTTATATAGAATCTGATTTCAATACTTTAAACACTTAAAACCTTTTGTTGGACACACTTGTAGAACTGTTACTTTAAAGAATAGTTTCCCCAAAAATGGGGGGAACGATTGACCAATCAACACATCTGATAGATTATGTTTTAATTTACTCACCCTCATATTGTTCCACACCTGTTTGACTTTCTTTCTTCAATTGTACATCAAAAAGAGATGCACAAAATGTTAGGAGCTGACAGACTCACCATTGACTTTCATTGCGTCTTTATTTTTTCAAAAAATGAAAGAGAATGGTGACTGACGTTGTGAATCTGCCCAACATTTCCATTCGTGTTCCACATAAGAAAGTCATGTGGGTTTGGAACAACACAAAGGTATGTGCATGATGTCAGAAATCTCATTTTTTAGTGAAATATCCCTTTAAAAGTTTCCAAGAAAAGTAGCTAGTTCCTAGCTAGTGCCCCCCTTCCTAATATGTTAAGACAACTATATATTTGTATGTGTATGTGTATACAAATGTATATTCATGGATTAATACCTATTTTACTGTGCAAGCAGTGAGTGTGATTTTATAAAGACAGCAAGTTGTTTGCTAATTTAAACAATAGGGGCGTATATGGCAATATACTCTCACTGAGCACTTTATTAGGAATACCTGTACACCTACTTATTCTAGATATTATCTAATCAACCAATCATGTGGCAACAGTGAAATACATAAAATCATGCAGATATGGGTCAAGAGCTTCAGTTAATGTTCACATCAACCAGCAGAATGGGGAAAAATGTGATCTCAGTGATTTCGACCATGGCATGATTTTTGGTGCATTTTCACGCACAACAGAAGGTGGATGGACTACAACATCAGAAGACATATAAAGTGCTCAACGAGTGGGTATTTTGGTGACAATATAAAGTGTCAACCGGTAGAGATTTTTCTATACCATTTATGTGGTATGTCAATATTTGTGTGCCCGATGTTCCACCTGGCTGCATGTGAGACAGATTTGTAAGTACATAAAAAGATTCAACAATTAAGACTTACACTGAACAAGTTTCACAGACACGTGACTAGCAGAAATTGAATAATGTGTCCCTGAATAAAGAGGGGGTCAAAATCCACAAAAAAAGTAGCATTCAGTAACTTGTTTGGCATTAAGTACATCAGTGAGTTGCAGCAGTGCATCTCCTCCTCATGGATTGCACCAGATTTGCCAGTTCTTGCTGTGAGATGTTATACTCTTCAACCAAGGCAAGTTCCCAGACATTTCTGGGGGGAATGGCCCAAGCCCTCACCGTCTGATCCAACAGGTCCCAAACGTGCTCAATAGAATTGAGATCCGGGCTCTTTAATGGCCATGGCAGAACACTGATATTCCTGTCTTGCCGAAAATCACGCACAAAACAAGTTTTTATTTTAATGGTTGTTTATTGTTTATGGTTTATTGAACAAGCATTGAAAACACTATTTAAACCTCTTACAATAAAGATCTGTAAAGTTATTTGGATTTATACAAAATTATCTTTAAAATACAGTGTTCTGAAAAGGGGAAGTTTTTAGATGCCAGATAGTTTTCCGATATCCAAGGGAAGGCTAAATCCAAAACAAATATGTGATGGAGGGGTTTGCTTCATAATTAAAGCAAACAGTCATATTCAACAAGGAAAAAGCCAATTGTTTTTGTGTGGACTAAAAACGATGCAGAGTAGATAAACAGATCAAATATTATTTCTTATATGTATTTATAAGTAATTATTTTTCTTATTTTTTCAGAATATTTTGAATCACTTTCAATCAAAATGTGTAGGGTGTATTATTGTATTATTGCTGTATTGTACTATTCCAGATTGTTCTCTACTAAGCAAAGTTCAGCACTTGATAAAGTTTTTCCCCTTCTGCTCCACCATTCTTTGTATATTTACTGTTACAGTACTGTTACAAATGTTGCCTACGATGCTTACAAAAAATACAGCCTTTTGTGACATGGTGAACAATACTCTGCAGCATCAGAATTTGAGCTCCAGGTGAAAGTAAAGAAAATAAGACAAGAATATAAAACTATTACAAATCATTAAAGTAATAATAATAATAATACTGTATCATATTATAATGTCAAACTGGACAAAAATAAATAATTGTTGGGTTATATGAATTATATTAATAAATAACAACTGAATTCCAAAATGTTACTGGTGTAGTAGGTAAAAATTTATGTAGGTAATTATTGGGAGGGAAGGGGGAGGGTATCTGTGGAAAAACTGGATCACATGAATTAATGATATTTAACTAGATACACCGGATATATAGTAACTAGATACACCAGATGATAGGATGAATTTAAAATTATGATTTAAAATCAATTTGATGTTTCTAAAAGAAAACTCTAAATGGGTTGTTCTGTTGCTTGGGGCCTCAGAAATTGTGAACCCCCCCGATTATCAAGAAAATATATAATTTTTATCAAGTTGACTGCATCTTTTTTCTACCCACTACAAGATAAATTTAGACCTGAAGAGAAAAAATGTCAATAGAAAAACTTAATTAAAATGTTTTTGCACAGAGCTTTTTACAAAAATTGTTTTTCAAAGCAGCTTTGAGGAAATATTACCTTACCTCCCCAGAGAGCAAGCTAAAGGTGACCGTGGTTAGGAGAAACTATGGCTTTCAATATAAAAATAAAAATAAAAATGATCTCATGATATTTGGTCTTTAAAAAGAAGGGTAAAATTTTTTATTTGACATTAATAATATATATATATATATTTTTTAAATAGTAAATTTCGGGTCCTGGGTGTCTCAGCGAGTATTGACGCTGACTTCCGCGAGTTCGAATCTAGATATCACTGAAGTAGATGGCCTGAAAAATCATACTTGCCTCTGTGTAAACAGTAAGAAATGTGTTTTTTGAAAGAGACTCTCTGCCTTTCTTCCTTCTATGTATTTGAGTTTGCAGACATAGGGTTTGGAGGGGGTTTTGGAAGGGTGTTGTTGAAGGGATGCAAGACAGTGTAATTCAGTAACTTAAGTAGTGGAATTTAGCAAAATGGCAAACTTAATTTGCAGCACCTTTAATTACAAAGGCAAATAAACAACGCTGTCCAGCAAAGATCAAGACCCTTGCATCTTCAAGACAACTTCTCTTAATTGAAGTTAATAGCATGAAAAATCTTTATAAAGCAAGGAGCTCTGTTCTATCATTTGGGACTATAAATTAAGCTGCAAATATGAAAATCAATTTGGGTCCATTACTAAGACTATGCCCACTGTCAGCATGAAGAGTATTAATCATACACCTCCATACCTTTCTGACTTCCACTGAAGTCAGCTTTTGAAACTGAGTCCCAAGCTGAACTTGCATAGCAAAAATAAGGTCAAAAACTGCCTGTGGATGTGGCTGTTTTAATTTATGGTGATGTCTGTTTTAAAGATTTAACTTAAAGAGCTGTTATCATTGATTGCCCATGGGGGCAGGGGGTTGAGTGGCTTATGATGTGTGGAGGCATGAAAGCCAGCTGCCAATATGCAAAATGGGATGAATGTCAATATCTTTTGAGGTCTATGTGATGTAAGAACTGCCAGTATGAGATGGGAAATGGTCCATCATTCTGCTGAGTGCTCTTCTACCCCCTCAAACAATATTGCAATCCAGTTTCGCCTTTTCAGACATCTTCACTGTTATGGCATCCTGCGGAAACAGAGACTGGAGAAACAAATCTCTGATGATACTAACACCTGTCTGGAGGACTAAAAGTTTGGGAGGGTGTATGGAAAACCATACATACTGGGCAGCATTTCCCAAAAGCATCGTAAGCCTGAAGATAGTAGAAACCATTGGTACCAATGGTCATTACGATCAACTTAAGCTTGTGATGCTTTTGAGAAACATAGTCCTGGTGGGTGTTAATTCATCTTAAAGTGAAAGACCAAAAAACAGTGCAAAAGCTGAAAAACTTCACAACTGTTAACACAAATGCAAAGGCAGACAGACAGACAGACAAAACTAACATATTTACATGCAGACGTAGGTGTGGTTGTTAGGGATTGATTAAAACTTTTAAGTTTTAGGGAAAATGGGACTGTGTTGGCATGACAGCACTGTCTATTGATCCTGTGAACTAAGCATACTGGCTGCATTCCTTCTGGAATTATGCACTATAACAGTGTACAGGTATTGATCCCACATCATAGTTTTGCAGTTAAAAAGGTTTTCAGGCTCTGAATTATGAGTTAGAAGACATCCCAGACACATGCATGGATTACAAAAAGCCACAGACATCAAACAATCATGCACACACAATCACTGTAACGGTTAACTGTTGGAATTGCAGATGAGGAACTCAGCAATTCCACAGCACCCGCCACGCCAGAACCCACTGTCATGACCACCACAGCCTAAAGTCATGACCACCACATCAGAGTCCACCATCAAGGTTTCCATGCCAAATTCTACGTCATGGTCACTGAGCCAGGGTCCTACGTCATGGTTGCCGAGCTTCAGTCTGCTCCATGCCATATCACAGGCCTGCCTCTTCTCTACGAGCCAACGGCCACACCTGATATGGCCAACAGATCCTCCAGCTACGCCTTGGCTCTCTGTTCCTTCGAATCCACCGGGTTCCTCCATCTCTACGGCACTGCCTTGAGGCGGAGCCCCACTGGCTCCACCGGCTCCACCCTGGCATTTTGAGCCTTTGGTTAATCTCTGGGCTCCAAGTTCTCCAGTTTCACCCCTCGAGCCTCTCACGGCTCAACTTCAATGGCTCCACCTGCCTTCATCAAGCCTCCCTCAGCTCTGTACCACCTGGGTCTCTCGCCAGGCCATGCCTCAAGGACCCCACCCCAGCTTCCTATTGTACTATGTTAGTTTTGATCATGTTTGGGGGTTGGGAACCACCCCTATTGGGTGGGACATGTCACGTTTAAATTTGTTTTTGTTCATGTTTTATGTCCATGTCTTTTATTTTGGAAGTTTAGTTCCTGTTCCCTCATGTGATCTTGTCATGTGATCCTGTCACCTGTTTCCCCTGTTCATGTGTCTTGTTTTCAGTGGTTCATTGTTTGATAGTCTTATTATTGGTTGTCAATGCCAGGTGTTTGCCCATGTCCATGTATTGAAGCCCTCATGTTTTTCATTGTCTTTTATCATGTCAAGTCATTTGTGTCTGTTTTGTTTTCACTTTGGATTTACGTTTATGGATTTCATGTTGTAAATAATGTGCACTTGGGTTTTCTCACTTCATCATCATCTTTCTCTGCCTGTCATTGCTACATTACACATATTTACCAGTATACACATGAGATTGGCTCTCCACAGTTGTTCCTTAAAATAATGAAGTAATAAAATAAAAATAAAAAATAAAGCACATTTTTTTTGTTTTCCAGTGAAAATATCTACAAACATCCTAAAACAAGATAAATGTTCTTGAAAAGCAAATTTGCATAAGAAATTAAGCCTTGTTTTCAGAGAATATATCTTGAATCAGATTTATTTTTGTTACCCCACTAGCACATAATTTTCTCTTGTTTATGCATATACCTTTCCATAATATGTTAGATTTCTGCTTAAAACAAGATAAACTATTTGCCAATAGATTAATGAAAATAAAGTTGCACTAATTCAACATGTATTCTGCGAATACAAGGCTTATTGGGCTCTATTTTCATGAACCAACAAAGCTCAATGCTACGAGCATCGACTGTGCGCTACATCTTATCCAATTTTCATGCCAACACAAAGCACAAGTGAGAGTGGGTGGCAGAGGGTGCACACTGTTGCTGTATGTGTGCAAACTGGGGCTGTATGTTAATGAAGTGGCGCAAAGCGCTATTCACTATTTTCTTGAGAAATAGTAAAAAACCTGAGTAAGCGTTTATAAACAGCTGCTTGCATCCATACTGAGACGATTCCTCCACCATCCATCCACCACCCCAACTTCTTCCATCTATTTTTTAATTACTTTATTTGTATTTGAGCTTGTGTCAAGTCCCGAGCCTCAAGCCCTCCTCCAGAGACAGGGAGCCAAACATGTTTACACTATGGCAGGATTACATTAACTTGCAAACTACTGAATTTTGTGTTGAGACCGAGAGACATAAACTGAGAACCTGACCCACCTTGTGTCAATTTGTTACCGATTTCCTTAACATGCTGTAACCTACATGTCCACATTAATGGATTCCTGTTGATTTACTGTACAATGATGTGTTTCCTTTCTCTGATGTACAGTCCCAAATATCTGTCAAGTATCGGAATGTGTTTGCAGCTAAAGTGCTGTTCCATGAGGCATGCTTCACTTTTACTTTGGCCATTAATGCTCATTGACCCTGATGGACGATCGCCATGCAACAGAAAAAGCATTTTTCCATAAACCCTCTGAAAGCTGAAAGTGATGCACCCTCCACTCACTATGGAGTGATAAGCCAAATAACCACTTTATTCCACTGGTCAGAGTAATGATTTTTTCATTGCCGACAGTATTGTTCTTTTTTGCTTCAGGATAGCTAGCCAAATGCACTCACACGGTCTACAAGGGAAAACAAATGAGTGAAGAAAATCTCATCCGCAAATCTTCCAGCCTTGCAAATGTATTCACCCATGCCATAACAGCACACTGCACTCTACACGTTAACTGATGATATCTAAAATGCATAGTGCTTTTGATAAAACGAGCTCTGCCTTATGCTGTCACCATTAAAGCCAGCTAGGAAGACTGAAGTACAGTATCACCTGGCACTCATAAGATCAGTAGCAACATCCTCCAAAGGAATTAGATTTCTGCTGCCAGTTTTTTCCCCTCCAGGTGCACACGACTACTGGAAAGCACGAGAGTTGAACAGATAGACTGCCTTACCGAGTTGATGTTATGCTTAGAGTGATCAAACTGACCCATTTAATCATTCTGATCCATCTAGCTCTGTCAATCATCTTTGCTGACTTTCACACATATAACTTAAGCGGTGTGCTAGCGGTATGCCCCATACGTGCCTTTGTGATAAATTAGATCTGTGATGATAGGAGTATTGATGACAGTGACTTTAGGCTGAATTCTATGTAAATATACCACAGAATTGCCAAAGAAAATAATTCAGGCTGACTTATTTAACGTGATATGGACCGTGCACAATTCTGACACATTTTAAATTCACACTCATTGCCAATGATAGTTTGCTCAATAGATGCATTTTAGCTTGCTGCAGCTGTGCCAATAATGATCTCACTATTACATTCTGTGATTTACTGTGAGCTGTAGCTTGGCAAATAGTCTCCTACCCTGCTGACAAGTGCCTAGACAAAAAGTGTAGTTGTGTTACAAAATACTGGGTTGATGCAATGGCTGGATTTGTTAAGATTTGACAGGTTAGTAGCATCAAATCTTTGAAATAATATTGCTTGATGTACTTTGCATTAAGATAAAGGTTCTTGAGCTGCACTGTGCATACCGTATGTTTTTTGTCTGTGAATAATAAGTACTTATTATTTAAAAAAAAAAAAAAAAGATAATTTCCTCTAAACAAAACAAACGAAGCAGTGTTCGGTTGCTTTACATATCAGTCAGACATTCTCTTTTGGTCTGTTGGTGATTCCCTGTTATAATAAGTTACATGCATAATAAGATGAATAATCCAGACTTTAGGTAGATTGTCAAAAGTATGGCCATGCGAAGCTTCGCAAAGCTAACCGATTCCTTACTCCTAGTGTTATACTTCCTTATAACCAAGGTGACAGATGTAGTACAGCACAGCTGCTCAAACCACCACGGGCAAACTGAATAAGCTCTCAGTATCAAGGCAATAACATCAGTTCTTATTAAAGCTTAAAATGAAAACTCTTATGTGACACAATAAATGTCCTAAAGGACTGTAACACAGCTGAGTCAAAACGGAAAGGGTGACACAAACTTCAAAACTCATAAATCTAGAGACTACTTAGCAGTGGCAAGAAATACTAATTAGTTTTTTTCTGAACAACATACAGTTTTTGGTAATTATTGAGTAGTTGAAAGCATACTTTTATTGTGGGAGAAAGATGCTATTTCCATAAATCATCCAATAATTTTTTCATTACTGAATGCCCTATACTTAATTGCTAACTTGATTTACTCATCCAAATGTTCTTTTAGTAATTCAAGATTATAGGTACATAAGGAAGCTTTAGAAAGCATAGATCTATTCCCTTTCTCCATATAATTGATCATATGTATTATTGCTTCACTGGGTCTCACTTATACCTTTGTTCTAGCTTGTACTTTTCTGAGCAATTTTGGAACTTGTTTGTTTCTGTCTCCTCAGAATGAATAACTTATGTTGTTGTTTTCCTCATTTGTAACTGTAAATTAATGAAAATAATGTGTCTTTGGCAATATTGTTGCAAAATGATTTTACGTGATTTCTTACATGTGTTGTGGAGCTCTGAGGTGAATTGTCCACTGTGTGGCGCTAAAAGGGAGTTAAATGTTCTCCCAAACAGATGAAGTTTTTAAGGTTAATGCACTCTGGAGTTTTAAATCAACCAAACTGTCCTCTCTACCTAAACCTTCAGCCTAAAACTGATAGTGTCATAAAAGCAAATGTGAGATGAAAAACGCAATTGTTGAAGTAACCACGTAATTTTGTGTGGTGTTCCGGGGCAGACTGGGAACAATGAACATGATGTGGAGTTTTTTATGGGGGGGTGGGTTTGGGGTTATTGTGGCAATGTGTTTCTCTGCCCTCTTCTGCATATTGCAGCCCCCTTCGGCATATCGCGGCACCGTTTCCCAACCCCTTCAGATAAAATATCAGAATATAATACGCTTTGTACTACAAGTTTAAATGTTACATATGTGGATTGTAAATTAAATAGTAAATCTTTAAATATTACTAAAACTAAAACTACAATGTCCCAATAACTGTCTCTACCGTAGATAAGCTCAAAGATCAAAAGTTGTGTGCTTTTAGCTCTATGTACATTAAAACATGATTAAAAAAGCAAACACTTTGTTTGTCTCTTTTGGCTTCCTGTAGTTCGACGCACATTTCAGGGTTCTATGTATACATACTTGGTACTTACTGCATCTGGAAGGACCAACTAAACCCAACATTATCCAATATCTTAATAAAACAGGCATTTTGACAGTTCACACACAGCTGCAATCGCGAGTGCTCTTCTTGCTTTCGTGTACATATGCATGAGTGCTTGAACCCAGCCAGCAACAAGATGTGTGGGTATTGAATTGAGTCTGTACTTGGTATTATTGATATTGTATAGGTATCATTAAATTATATATGTTTTAGAGCTGTTGAAGGTAACGCATTAGTAACCGTTTTGCTCGTTCTCATAGTGTTGTACTGTATTTTAAGCTGATCATTGAGGCTATGATTCATGATGTTTGTCAGTTGAGGGTGCTACTGTGCCACTGTTGAATTTGACAGCCACAGGAACAAACAATACTTCTCTTTTGCTCTGTTTTGGTCTCAGATGATCTTTGGAGGACGGGACATGGCTAATTCAACAGTTCAGTCACGTGAAAGCTTCAGAATGCTAAAATCGCTTACAGTACTTTTAATATGAAATCTATACAAGACGATATAAATATTCAGGGCTTTACTGAAAACATTCAGGGCGTAAGCCCTTGTAGCCCACCCCTAGTGCTGCCCATGATTATAATAGATGTGCAAATTGTAAATGCTAGGTTTCTGAATGATACATCTGTACATTCAAGTTACCAGTCATTCTGTATAATCACGTTGGGTTTTTAGCCCTTGGTGCATCTGATTCAATCCATGAAAGTCCAATAAACAGGGTCATGGGTCAAATTCTTTCTAGAACAATCTTTAGGTGAAATTTTATCTGCTGCTGGAGGGTAATGGACCTCTTTCTGCTCTGTTGTAGATTTATTGACTATCTGAGGACCCCAGTGCCCCTGATCAGTTTCTGCACACTACATCTGTCTTCACTAATTACCACATGTGAATATGGAACTTCACATTCACCCTGTGTCTGCCAGAGTTCATTATCCACAAACCATGTGCTTTCTTTCAGTGACTTCACATATACATTTAAGTGCTAAAAGGACTTAATGTGAACAATGGCAAAAAGGATATGCTGTTCATAAAACACATTCACACACTTAAGCATAGTGCAAAGTGCTGTGGGTGTGTCAATCAAATAGCTAAAGATTGGAAGGTGTGTTTGTATTACCACTTCACATCAATCCAATCGTTCTTTCTCACATTCTTTCCCCTCTCTATATTTTATTCCTATATGACTATTCCACAAAAAAATCAGCATTGTACATAATGAAAAAAGATAGTTTCAGGTATTGTACATACTAATAATGATAATAAAAAGTTTCAGGTATCAGGTATTCAACTTTAATACTCATGTACACACTTGAATGATACTGCTTGGATTGAGTGCACATGAAAGCTGTTACAGTCTCTACCAAGACACTGACACTGCTTTTGAAAGGGTTATTTAAATGTATAAAGCTTTCTGACACATAAGGTTAAAAGGCCACGTTATCTCTGTGTGATAAATTAGTGTTCCAATGAAAAACTGAACTGAAAAACAGAAGAATCATTTTGAGAGTGTTAAGATACTAATTACATTTGTTTCAATTAAAAATCAGCTGCAATTTTCTGGTTTACTGAACCTAATCTAGTACTGCTCCGTCTAAGAAGGCAACACTATTGATGTATTATTAAAGTAAGTGGAAATAACTGCTGAAGTTTAGAATATGAGAATATGTTCTGGAAAGAATATTGAGCTCTGTTCGCAATGTCTGTAGTAGGAGCATCAAATTAATATTCAGGATTCAATACAAGTTAAGATCAATCGACATAATTTGTGCCATAATGTTGATTACCACAAAAATGTATTGAAAATTGTCCCTCCTTTTTAGGGACTTAAATCTGGGTTAAAGTGAGGCACTTAAAATTAAAGTGAATGGGGCCAGTCTGTAAATGTGTAAACAATGTTTTAAGATATGTGTTTTAAATGTTTCAAAAGCATAGCCACATTATGTAAACAAAATGCATTTTAGTGATTAAATAACTTACTAACATTTTTCGTGTTAAGTTATATCTAATTTTACAACTTTGTTACAACATAACATAAACCCTTAAACCCTATAAAACAACAGTTAAAATGACGATTTAAAATATTTACAGCTCAAACAATATGCAAGTTTTAACTGAACAATTCAAGTGCTTTTATTAAATGATAATATTCACATTTCTGTCTGTAAACCCTCCTTAAATTGTTCCCATTCACTTACACTGTAACCTACAATTCTGTTATTTGTTTTTTTTTAAGAAAGGAGGGATGGGTGCAAATAATTTTATGTTGTAATCAACATTATGCCACACATGCCGTCAGTCGATTTAAACTTGTATTGAACCCAAATAATCCTTTTAAAGAGCATCTGTTATTCATTGAAAATGTACAGTATACAGTTAAATCCTTATAAGGATTTATACTGCGGGTCTGTTAAATGCTTGATTCTGATTGGTTGACAGACATTCTAAGGTGTGCAATTATTTTCCAGTAAACGCATGAATATGAAGTAGTTCCAGATCTTGTTCCATATCAGTTCCCAAATTATTTCAGTTATTTCAAAGAACTGGACAGGCTACCAAAGCAAAATAACCAGTTAAAACAAGTAAAGTAAATAGAGATAAGAAAATAGAAAGAGTAAATAAGATAAGAATGACAAACAATGTAAATAATATCCTCAATTTACATCAATTTCAGTTGAAAAGCATCCTTGTGCTCCTCTTTCGCTCAAGTCTCACACACACTGGCATACAGTACACACACATAGAAACTTGAGTCATGACCAACAAACAGAGCCGCACCCCTGCAATATGCTAAATACAACAGTTTCTATATGATCCAATATAACTATTAATTTGTAAGTGTTTTGATGTATTTCACCCTAAATCAGCATCCCATAGTGAAAACACACTTGTGCTCCCCTTCCCCCTCTCTTTTGCTCTCACACAAACTCACGCACAGGTAGTTCATCACGTGATCTCTCTGTTTCTCTCCTTTACACACAGGCACACATACACGTGCACACACCACCTTGTTACAATTTAACGCTGAAAAGCAGCGTATCCTCCATTGCTAGTTCTAAAGTGACATTTAGCAATGAACTAGCAATGAAGGCTCGGCTGTCTCAAAAGAAGATCTGAATCCATGGTGGTAGAAAGTAGCTCCACTCACAAGAAAATGTCTTGATATATAACCCTAAACGATGTGTGTTAACCGTGGTATTACTGACTCCGGCCTGTTGAATTATTGAAAATAATGATGTGTTTGTGTGGTCCCCAAGGATGATTTTTTTAGGTTACAAACTGGTAATTACAAGGGTATTATGCTATAAATGTGGTTTATGAGGACATTTCTAGTGTCCTCATAATTCAAAACGCTTAAACATACTAAACAATATATATATTTTTTTAAATGCAAAGATGCAGAACATTTTTTGTGAGGGTTAGGTGTAAGGTTAGGGTTAGGAGATGGAATATATAGTTTGTACAGCATAAGAATCATTATGTATATGGAGAGTCCTCATAAGATAGCCGCACCAACATGTGTGTGTGTGTGTGTGTGTGTGTGTGTGTGTGTGAGAGACATGTTCTCAAAGTGTTTTCCCATTTATTAAAATGGTTGCCATAGTATAATGTATGAATATGATGAAAAAAATTCAAATTAGGTGTATTTGACAGAAAATGCCCATTATGGGCACCACTATTATTATGGCAAAGATAACATTTTTAGATCACACATTTTTAATCCAGTCACTCCTCAAACACTCGAGGACATGTGATGTATATTATCATGATTTGTGCACTTGTGGTTATTGGTTTCCAATAAGAGGTGACCATGGCAACGATGCCAGAATGCGTCCCTTGTGTATAGAAGGATGACTTGTCCTCTGTGTGTTTCTAAAGCTCATCCTTTCATTAGCAGTGAGAATGTTTTATAGGTGTGAGGGAGGTCTGTTTGCACAGGGACCACTGTTTCCCCCAATTACCAAATGAGTTTGCACAGGCTCTGGCAACAAACTAAGTGACTGTGTCAGGACATATTTAAGGATGAGGTACGGAGCTAATAGAATCAGAGCAATATGCAGATGCGTTTTTATGGAGCGGTGTTAATCTAATAAGCAGCGTGGATAATTATCTTAAGTGTGTTTATGTGTGTGTGTGTGTGTGTGTGAACAGTGTTTTTTAAAGTCTGATGTGTAAGCAATTACACAGTGGAAGGCTGAAATGTGTTTATGAAGCAACAACAGCTGGACAGTGAGGCATTAAGAGACTGTTGATCCTCGGGTGTGGAAATCTTTTTGCTTGGACAAGTATGATAAAGTTCAAATGTGGAACTTTAGTCTAAGTTCAAAACAGATTTGTTTCTTAAAGGTAAAGTGTATACTGAAATAACTTCAAGAAGCTATTGTCCATATAATCACAGTTCATAGTGACAACATTTGTCAAGCTCCAAAAAGGACAAAAAAATGTATTTAATAAAAATAAAAATCACTAGAAAATTGTTATTACATTTGCAATATTTCAAGACTTCCAAAGCCATACAATGGTTTTGTGTGAGGAACAAACAGCAATTGAAAAATATTATTCATTGATAATCTTCCTTGTTAAATCATGCTATTAATCTGAGAACTGTCAGATCCAATCAGATTATTGAGTCAGTGAGTTGAACTCAAGAACTATCAGTCTGATTCCTGAAACATATTACACAAATTTGTTTTAAATCAGACTGATAAGATCAAGATTAACAATGAATGACAACTTTCAGTCCGTTTCTCACACAAAGCTATCGCATAGTTTCATAAAACTTGGTGTTTAGTGCACAAGTGGTATGGACTAGCTTTATGGTACTTTTTTGTCCTTTTGGAGTTTGACAGATTTGACTATGATAGCATGCCATTTCTTATTATGTGTAAGAAGGCGTTGATTAATATTAACTATCCATATGTTATTTTGCTTATTTCTGGTATAAATGACTTAGTGTGGCTGTGTTTGCTTTGACTCCTTTTGTGAATATTTTTGCTCCATGCCTTGGGGAACATCTGGTCTCCAATGACTCCATATGAGCAACACACATTCATGTACATGTACATATACACACATGCACACAGAGCATAAGAGTTAACTGAACCAAACTATCACACACACGCACACACACACACACACACACACACACACACACACACACACACACACACACACACACACACACACACACACACACACACACACACACCTCAAGGTATTGTTGATATTGCTTTCACATTTATGCTTTTGCAAGCCCACTGTAATTGTTTTGCAGATTATCTTGCATTGCTTAAATGTTTTAATTAAACACATTTTCATTTATTTATCTTGAATCTTACAAAATGGCCATTCTTTTTGTGTAATTAAATGCAGTTAAATTAGTTTCACTGGACAAAAGTTCTCATAAACATAAACATTCACAAATGGAGGTTTGTGGACCCTGATGGCTGACCTTATTAAAAGTTTCTCTCATGTTGCTCTTAGCTGCTTTTGGGCATTCTGACAGGGCTAATGCTGTGAACAAGACAGATGAAATAACTGTGTGATGGAAAAATTGCAACATTCTCTTGCAAAGTCTCGTTGTCTTCATGGGAATACAATAAACCCTAGGGCCTCATTTTTGGGTTGTATCTCATGAATGAGTTGGAAATTATGTTTGGGTCAGACATTAAAGACAGAAAAAGAATACTAATGAACTGAAAACATTTCTGAAAACACATTTGCAGACAGCTTTGATAGTAAACCATTGTGTATTTGAATGCTTGTTGTTTCTTTTCGGTGTGCATATACAGGTTTGCTTGTGTGTTGCATCATGCATGTCTGTGTGCATGTATATCTGTTTGTATGTGTACATGTGCAGCATGTGTGTTTACACAACTTTACAGTGAGTGGATTTAAAAAAAAAAAAAGATTGTATTACGCTGTTTTCCATATACACCGGAAGCAGATCACCTCTCCTCCCTCGGCAGCTGCAGAGGGACACACGAGGGAGGTGTGCAAAGATGGGGTAGAGCACGGAGGAGGAGGATTTGTTGCCTTGCGTGCCTCAGCCAGGGCTGAGAGCATGCTAACACAGAGCTTGCTGAGATTGATTGTGAGCGCATGACAACTTGAAAGGCTTCACTTTAGTTTTCAATTTGAATAAACAACTGCACTCTGCTGCACCCGAAGTAACGCCATTCACTCAGGATAGGTGTCCTCTATGCCATGGTGGTTTGTAAGAGTGCATGCTCATTAGCTGACACAGCAACATACATAAAAGTACCAACATTGGAACATAATATATTTAAAAATTCAGGCTATTTAATATTATTGTCTTGGCAATAAATGTGCAATCCAAGTATTGTAATTTTATGTCTGTAACTATAATTCGATTACTTCTTTTTTATGTGTTGACTGCATGACTGCATTAACACAAAATGTAATCAGAGTACTGTAACACGTTACACCCAACACTGGTTAGAAGTAATCTTATATTTACTATTTTCTTCTAATGAGGCTCCCAAACAAAACTCTTTGCAGAGGCAGTTGTAGAACATTTACTGGAAGATTTTGCTTACATTAGGATTTCTGTTTTGGGAGCTGTAGCCACATATTATGGTAGGATTAAGGCAGGTGGTGGGTTTTGCTGAGTTTAGAAAATGCTGAGTAGGAGTACCTGAGTTCAAAAGGACAAAAGGCTTTATGGTAATACCAGTGCACCTGTTTTCTCTACTCACTCTGGCCCAGTAAAAGTCTACAGCTGGGCTGCACTGAATTTCTCGCATCAATTTAAATAATTAATGAAAACATACTGGAGAAGCAACCTGAAGACCTAAACAGGTCTTAATGCTGCTCAGGCCAAATAAGTGTTGGGATGCAAACTCATGAGAGGTGAAAAAGGTGAGAAAGTCATAGCATGTGTTCCATGGGCATATTTTCAGTTGATTGTTGTTGTTGTTGTTGTTGCATTTATGCTGCCATTAAGAGAGCTGCTAAATCTTCTAAATGTATGAACAAGTAATAGTTCACCTCAAAATGAAAATTCTATAAAGTATCAAATCAAATCAAAGATCAACGTATGTACCGTATGGGTACCGAGCCCAAATCAAACATGGCAACAGGTCAATAACGTCAAACCTCACTGGTTCTTGTGTCATGATGTCATGACGTTTGAACAGGAGATGTGCAAGAACCACCGAGGTTTAATGTTAGTGATGTGTCATAATATTTGATTTAGGTTCTTTATACATTAGTTGATTGATTAATTGATTTGAGAGTGAGTAATGACTTAAATTTAGTGTGTTCATCATAAAAAGTTATTGTAGGGGTCCTGAGTAGCTCAGCGAGTAATGATGCAGACTAGCACCTCTGGAGTCACGAGTTTGAATCCAGGGTGTGCTGAGTAACTCCAGCCAGGCCTCCTAAGCAACAAAATTGGCTTGTTTGTTAGGGAGGGTACATTCACGAAGGTTACCCTCCTTGTGGTCATAATATAGTAGTTCTTTCTTGATGGGGCGCGTGACAAGTTGTGTGTAGAGTTTGCAGGGAATAGCGTAAGCATCCACACACACTAAGTCTCTGCTGTAGCACACCCAACAAGCCACGTGATAAGATGTGCAGGCTGACTGTCTCAGAAGCGGAGGCTGAGATTTTTCCTCTGCCACCCCGATTGAGGTGAGCAACTGTGCCAGCATGAGGACACAGTGAGCATTGGGAACTGGGGAGAAAAGTGAATAAAAAGTTAATGTACAGTATGTATTCAGAAGACTTTGAATTGAAGCATGGACTACTCTTATGGCACTTTTGGGTGTTTTTTAAGCTTCAAGTGAGACACTTTCAACTGCTATTGTATGGAAATCAACGATGGCAACATTATTTAAAAAATATACTTTTGTGTTCCACAGAAGAGAGAAAGTCATATGAGTAAATAATTACAGAATTTTTAATTTTTGGGTGAGCTATTCCTTTAAATCATGAACAGTTTTCCACTGCTAATAATTTGGTTGCTGAAAATGGTAGGATAGCAGTTCAATCTCAGTAATACAAGGCCTTATTGGGCATTTCAAAAAAAAAACGACTGCAGGGTCTTTTGTATAACTGCCTTTGATGGCTCAGATGTCGATTCTGCACCTGTGCACACAACTGAAATTGAGTTGGTCTCACCATAAATTATGATCCCATGGTCACACATGTACATAAAGAAGGTGTGCATGGTTGAAATTATGCATCTTTGGATGATATGCTTACATACCTTATTTTCTGCAAGAATCATTTCAAGTGTGGCGTGGCTGTTAAAAGCCCAGTGATGGAGACCAGTAGGTTGCTGGTTTGATTCATGCAAAGAGTGAGCCATAGGTCATAACCATTTTGCATTAACCCTTTAAAGCTTGACACATGAAATCATCAATCTTCTTGTGCTTTTACATAAACAAAATATACAAATAAAAACTAATTTGAAAATTTGATTTTCCTGTATCATATTTGATACATCAGGTTTAACATTTATTATCCTCTTGAGACCCTCCAGCAATCAATTTTTGTATAGGAATATTGTTATTTAAGTTTATCTGCAGAAGTAAATCTTAGAGTATTCTAAGATACATATAAGAGAGCATCCTGGGTTTATTCAGAGACACAACTTCCTCACTTTGGTTTATAGAAATGTATGACATTACAAATCAACAAATCAAATATAATATAAATATTAATAAGGTTGGTAGGTAGGTCAAACACTATTTTGACATTTAAAAGCAAAATTAAAACATTTTATATTTGTTTTTTGCTTTGTCTCAGAATGTTATTCTTATATGATATCATGCTTGTTTTATATAAAACAATGATATCTTTAAAAATACAGAGTTGGCTGCATTATAAAGCTTATATTTTCTGTATTTTCAAAGCTAATTTTTTGTGGGCATAAATAGAACAGAATGATGATTCAGAGAGATATACCTCAAAAGCCTGTTGTATCATATTTGTTACATGTATTTTAACATAGTTTTTATAAAAAAGATTAATAATAATAAAAATAACTTAAGCAAGCACAAGTTGCTTAAATTCAGCAAAACTCATTTAAAATAAGAAAAGGTTTCTCAGCAAAAGACATGTGCACTGTAATATGAAGGCAGCCATTTTGGAAATTATATTACAAGGTCTTCTACTTTCAGAAGAGCATGGAAAATCCACCAGGAGGCAGTAGACCTCCCGTACATTGTATACAATAGTTTTTAAGCAAAGTTTTGATCATGTTAATGATGTAGAGGCTTTAGAAAATCATGTATCAAATAAGTGTACAGATTGTAAGTGCAGGTCACTTCGGAACAAAGTGCCAACTAAATAACTACTTAATTTTCATTTCAAAAGAATCAACTGCACGGCTAGTTATATATATTGCGGAAGGAAATTTAAAAAGAAACAAAGTAGAATTTTACACACATTTTGCACATGAATTATTATCCCACAGAGATGTTGAGGCAACCACCTAAGCTGAGATATTCTCAATTTGCCAGATCCTTCATAAAGTACACTACAAACAGAATTTGCAGGTGTGGTATGCTTTGAAAATAATAAAGTATGATGAACAAGCATAGCAGGTTACCAAACTACTAGCAGCTGCACAGCATGAGTCACAGGCTCTTTTATAAACAATGTTTGGAACATTGAAAAATTCGGTGGCAAATTGAAAGCAATTACCATCATTTTCAAGAACAGTTATTTCCTGGAGTTTAGTTTTTTTGATTCATGTGGAAAGCTATGCAAATATGTTAAAGGAATACTTTACATATACCATGCAGCTGGAATCTTCACATTACAAAGAGGAATAAAATGTTTCCTATTCACAACTTCAGTCTTTGTCCAGATGCCACTTGATTACCACATTTAGGACAAAATGAGCAACACAACTACAAACTCCTTGAGCAATTCACTGTTCTCAGAGCTTGTTTATCCTTCATAATTATACAGCTGCTGTGTCAGCAAGTCCTCAAGCCAGTTCCACAAACCACAATATAATCATTATTAGATCAATTAGTTCTAATACCTTTCTATTCTGAGTATCAGTTGCTAAAGCCTTGAAGTGAACTTAGGGCCCCACCCTTGCATCCTTTCTGATTGATTTCAGAATAATTGTGCTCTGCAGAGTATTCTTGTATGCAGGTGTTGTGGACATGTGCTTATAAGTTCTCTATGTCTCCATTACCTTATGCTAAATTCTAAATACATTTGGCTAGTACTTTGCTTCTCTACCGAGTGAAAAGGGTAAATATAAAGACATATAAATTATGCAAGATGTGCATGAAAATGCCAGGGCTAAATTCAGTATTTCTTCCATAGTCTCCCTGGCATTTCAATGTTTTGTGCATTTTATAATTACAGGTAGAGCCTCCAGAGGCAATGGAGTGCAATATGACTGTGCATGCATATAGCTGGCTGTGCTATCAATTCTCAGATCTTTGGATTATTTGATAGGCACTTTTAAAATTAATAAAATATATTATTTTCTTGAATGTATTACATTTTACAAACATTTTTTGTGCACCCAGCATTATCCGTAGGCATCCGTGACCATTTAAATGATACATGATAAATCCTAGTGTTTCATTCAAACTTGCACATTTTCATCTGCAAAGCCCATAACTAATAGAATGCATTTTAAATGGCTTTCACTCAAGCATATCTTAATGCCAGTGACCACACTATAGCTGCGTTTCCATCTATTTATAAGAAATGCTGAATAGAAACGCTTTATATACGAATTAGCTCTCAAAATTCGCAAAAATAATTATGCGATAGGAGCAGGTGGATTTCCTAGACTTTCGCATTTGTTAAAATGAGCATTAAAGTTGTGGAAATGGCTTATTCGCATGAATCATTACGTGTCATAACCATTTTTAAAGCGCCATGCACTCATCGGATGGTAGGTGTGCGAAAGCTTAACGTGACTGGCTCAACGAAAAGGCCCGACCATTTATATTTACATTTATTTATTTGGCAAACACTTTTGTCCAAAGCGACTTACAAAAGAGGAACACATTATTGAATCACCTTAAGTAGACAGTGGTATGAAAAAGTGCCATATTACAACGTTTCACTAGCATCAGAATAGTAGTATTCGAAACAGATTTTTTAGTGACTGGTTAAGTGCTCATGGAAAAGATGTGTTTTTAGCTGTTTTTTGAAGACAGAAAGTGAGTCAGCTTCATGGATGGAGTTGGGAAGGTCATTCCACCAGCATGGTACGATGAAGCAGAAAGTCCGGGAAAGTGTGTTGGTGCCTCTTTGAGTTGGTACAATAAGGAGACATTCCTTAGCTGACCACAGGCTTCTAGTGGGCATATAGCTCTGCAGAAATGATTTTAGGTATGCTGGAGCAGACACAGTGACTGTTCCGTATACCAGCATCAGAGCCTTGAATTTGACGTGTGCATCAACCAGCAGCCAGTGAAGAAAGACAAGGATTGGTGTAACATATGCTCTCTTTGGTTCATTAAAGACCAGATGTGCTGCTGCGTTCTGAATCATTTGCAGGGGTCTAATTGCACATGCAGGGAGGCCTGCAATTAGAGTGTTACAGTAGTCTAGTCTAGTTATGAAAAGTGACTGAACAAGAAGTTGTGTGGCATGTTCAGAGAGGAAGGATCTTACATTTCTTATATTGTAGAGTGTAAATCTACATGATCTTGAGGTCTTTGAGATGTGGTCTGTGAAATTTTGTTTTGTTATCGATGGTTACCTCTAGATTTCTGACCATTTTGGAAGGTGTTACTGTAGTTGAACCCAGCTGCACGGTGATGTTGTGTTCAACAGCAGGGTTGGCTGGAAATACAAGGAGTTCGGTCTCGGCTGGGTTAAGTTACAGGTGGTGTTCCTTCAAACAGGCCAAGATGTCTGCTAAACAGGCAGAGATTCGAGCAGTCACTGTGGTGTCGTTTTGCTAGAAAGACAAGTAGAGCTGCGTGTCATTGGCGTAGCAGTGGTAAGAGAAACCATGTGCCTGAATGATGGGTCCCAGCGATGTTGTGTCTATAGAGAAGAGAAGTGGCCCAACCACTGAAAGGAGTTCGGTCTCGGCTGGGTTAAGTTACAGGTGGTGTTCCTTCAAACAGGCCAAGATGTCTGCAAAACAGGCAGAGATTCGAGCAGTCACTGTGGTGTCGTTTTGCTAGAAAGACAAGTAGAGCTGCGTGTCATTGGCGTAGCAGTGGTAAGAGAAACCATGTGCCTGAATGATGGGTCCCAGTGATGTTGTGTCTATAGAGAAGATAAGTGGCCCAAGCACTGAACCCTGAGGTACCCCAGTAAGTAGCTGATATGGCTTGGACACCTCACCTCTCCAGGCTACCTTGAAGGAACTACCCGAGAGATTGGAATTAAACCAGCCAAGCACAGTTCCAGTGATGCTCAGTGAAGAGAGTGTGGAGAGTAAGATCTGATGGTTGACTGTGTCAAAGGCTGCAGAAAGGTCCAGCAGAATCAGGACAGATGATCTGGATTCAGTTTTCACCCGTCTCAGCAACTCAGTGACAGACAGTAAGGCATTCTCGGTGGAGTGTCCACTTTTGAAGCCTGACTGATTGTCATCCAGCAGCTTGTTCTGTTAGAGATAGGCAGAGATTTGATTGAAAACTGCCATTTCAAGTGTTTTCGCTATAAATAGGATGAGAGAAACTGGTCTGTAGTGTTTTACTTGTGTGGGGTTAAGTGCAGTTTTTTTCAGCAGCAGAGTTACTCGAGCCTGCTTAAATGTAGTGGGAAAAGTGCCTGTAAGAAGACATGTGTTAATTATGTGTTTGAGTGCAGGTAGGATGGACAGAGAGATGGCCTGGAGAAGGTGGAGAAGGAATGGTGTCAAGGAAACAAGTGATGGTTGGAGAAGAGGAGTTTGAAACCTCAGTCAGAGGAGAAAACATAGAGACAGAAAAGTTGCATACAGGAGAAAAGTATTTGACAGGTGGTGGTGCTGAGAATGTATTTCTGAGAAGTGTGTTGAATGTTCTAAACAAGCTGTGAGTTAATTTGGTGCTGTTGATCTTGTTCTGGTAATAGGAAGTTTTTGCAGATTTAACGTTATCTGAAAAAATTGCAAGCAGAGACTGATACTTACCTAGATCTGCTGGATCTTTAGATTTCTGCCATCTCCTCTCAGCTGCCCTGAGGTCAGTCCAGTGTTCACAAAGGGCGCCAGAGGCAGGGGCAGGGTAGTGCAGTGCATGCTGGCCTAGAAGAGAGAGAACAGATGCTGTCTAGGCAGGTTGTTAAAGTAGAGCATAGTGTGTCTGTGGCAGTGTTTACATCCAGGGTGGAAAATACATTTTATGTGGGAAGACAGATAGAGACAGCAGTGGAAAAGTGTGTGGGTGAAAGAGAACGGAGGTTATGGTAAAAGGAAACCAACAGTGGAGTCTGTTTTAATGTAGATGGGAGTGTCATGTTGATTTGAACTTGATCGGAGACATGTAAACGAGTAACAATAATATTTGAGTTGGTACAGTTATGTGTAAAAATGAGGTCCAGCTGATTATCCGATCTGGGAGTTACTGCAATTTAGACCATGGAATAAAATTTTTCAGATGTAGCCCTGGTTAGTTGAAAGTGCTTCACCAACAGATCGTCTTAAAGTGGGTCCTCACAATCCACCAGAATTGTTTTTAGCGTGGGTACTCCCAGGTATAAGACGGCAAATGGGAATAGCCATTTAATCCCTAATTATGTGAGCTTTTGCACTTATTCTGCGATGTATACTGGCGTGTAATAACATACTATACAATTGCATTATTACAGCAAATACAACTCTCCCAGAAGCAAAGAGATCGTTCAGCTGCTCCATGACAAAAAGACGGGCTCCATCAAAATAATGTGCATTTACAGTTCATGGTAACACGCAATGTTTAGCATTTTCTTTAGTAGAATTTTTAGAAATGCACATTAAAATGCTAAACATTTTGATGGAAACACACCTTATGTCTTTGTATGTCATTCATAATTCAAAATAAAATATTATTTTATTAATCATCATCAAATCAAATCCCTTTATTGTAATATACACAAGTGGCAGTGGTGGCTCAGTGGTTGAGGCTCAGGGTTACTGACCAGAAGGTCGGGGGTTCAAGCCCCAGCACCACCAAGATGCCACTGTTGGGCCCTTGAGCAAGGTCCTTAACTCCAGGTTGCTCTGGGGGGACTGTCCCTGTAATAAGTGCACTGTAAGTCGCTTTGGATAAAAGCGTCTGCCAAATGCATAAATGTAAATGTAAGTGCAACAGTTGGTGAAAGTCTTGGGTGCAGTCCCAATCAACATGGCAGTTTGAAAATTACAATTAACATCTGATTTACACATAACACAGTTTATACATCTTGTTACACAACACAATATACAGGGTTGGGGAGTAACAGAATACATGTAACGGGATTACGCATTTAAAATACAAAATATAAGAAACTGTATTCCATTACAGTTACGATTTATATAATTGGTAATTAGAATATAGTTACATTCAAAAATTATTTTGATTACTGAAGAGATTACTTTGCATTTTATTGTAATTTGTTTCATTTAATATTTAGTCCTTTCCGATGGACACCATTTAAACATATAAATTATGTGATCCAAAGTAACATTTGAACATCGGTGAAACACTTTCTTATGATGTGTTACATTCATACGAGCAGACGGAGAAGTTTGGAGCAGTTTTTTATAAGTTTGGAGCAGAAGAAATATAAAAAAATTCTTCAAACAAGATCAATTGGATATATCTTGTTTTAGAAACAACTGCATGAGATATTTAGGTTTTTTAGAGAATGTATTTTTAACATGTGTATTTTGTCTTACTGTACTGGCATTTTGTTTTTTTTGTCAAAACAAGTGAAAAAAATCTACCAGTGCTGAAGGAGTAATCCAAAGTATTTAGAATACCTTACTAACCTTGACTAATCTAACGGAATATGTTACAAATTAAATTTCACAGCACTTATTCTGTAATATTTAGCGGAATACATTTCAAAAGTAACCCTCCCAACCCGGACAATATAAAATCTACACCTAATAATATACAATATAAAGTATACACAAAATAAGAAGACTTTATACAATAAAAATAATATACAATATACAGTATACACAAAATAAGAAGACTGTATACAATAAAAATACACTGTACATATGTTGCCATACCAGGTTGTGATGCAGCCAGTCAGGGTGCTCTCTTCAGTGCTGGTGTAGAATCGTGTGAGGATGTGATGGTTCATTCCAAATTTCCTCAGCTGTCTCAGGAAGAAGAGGCACTGCTGAGCCTTCTTCACAAAGGTCTCAGTGTGGATGGACCATGTGAGTTTCACATCGAGCTTGTAGGGCACTATGGTGTTGAATGCTGAGCTGTAGTCTTCAAACAGAATTCTCACATATGTGTTGCTTTTTTCCAGGTGGGAGAATGCAGTGTGTAGTGTAGATGCAATGGCATTATCAGTGAAGCGGTTGTTGTGGTAAGCAAACTGCAGTGAGGCAGGCAGCACAGAGCAGATATAATGATTAGCCTCTCAAAGCATTTGTTGATGATGGGGGTCAGAGCAACAGGACGCCAGTCATTTAAGTAAGTGATTTTGGATTGCTTTGATACAGGCACAATGTGGACATTTTAAAGCATGTGGGGACCACAGACAAGGAGAGGGAAAGGTTGAAAATGTCCATAAATATACCAGCCAGCTGATTCATGCATGCTCTGATAAGGTGGCCCGGAATGCCGTCTGGACCTGAGCTTTACGGATATTCACCCATCGGTAGGATCGGGTAACATCCGCTACAGAGACGGAGAGTGAACTTACCTCTGTAGCTTCGGCCGTGGGAGCTCTCTCCGCGAGGGCAGTGTTGTTACCCTCGAAATGAGCATAAAATGTATCAACCTCATCCGGGAGAGAGGCAGCGATGTTCATGGTGGAGTTTATGTTCCCTTTGAAGTCAGTGCTGATATTAATTCCCTGCCACATGCTTCTAGAGTCGGTGTTGAACTGTCCTTCAATCTCGTCCCTGTACTGATGGTCTCAACGGTTTCTGGTTGGGGTAGATCGGTATTGTTTTGGTTGGCACTACATCATCTATGCACTTCCTGTTGAAACACGTTACTGTATCAGTGTAGACCTTGATGTCGTCATCAGAGGCAGACCGGAAGGTCTCCCAGGCCACGTGATCAAGACAGTCCTGTAGCAAAGAATCTGATTTGTCTGCCCAGCATTGGAGCGTTCTAAGGGCGGGTGCTTCCTGTTTCAGTTTCTGCCTATAAGTGGGCGAAGGAGAAAGGAAGAGTGGTCACATTTGCCAAATGGTTTGTGGAGGAGGGATTTGTAGCCACCCCGGAAGGGTGAGAAGTAATAGTCCAAAACTTGGTCCCCTCGTGTGTTGCATCTGATGTGAAGTATTTTGGTGCCATTGACTTGAAGTTGGCTTTAACACCTTCCCAAGAGTTATGCAAGTGGCCATGACAAATCTAAATGAACTGAACCTGTCCTTTTCAGGGCACCATATAATACAAAATACAAAAGATGTTTTTATCCAAAGTGACTTACAGAGCACTTAATACAGGGACAATCCCCTTGAACAACCTGGAGTTAAGTGCCTTGCTCAAGGACATAAATGTGGTGGCCGTGGGGATCGAACCAACGACTTTCTGATTAGCAGTTATGTGCTTTAGCCCACTACACCACCACTACTCCAGTCATATTTGATAGACAGAAATATAACCACAGTAACCAAAAAAATATTTTAATATTTGAAGTGGCTAGTTTGTGTACATGCCTGTAAACCACAGCAACAGAAAATATTCTGAGTGTTAAACATTTTAGCAATTAATATACTGTGGTGTGAGAGTGAGATTTGTTTTTAGGTTACACACTTGAAACTCCGAGGGTATTATGCTATAAATGTGGTTTGTGAGGACACCCCTAGTCCCCCTGTAATTCAAATGGCTTAAAAGCATAAACAATGTTTTTTGGAAAATGTAAAAATGACTTCCTTTGTTTACACCGAGTGGTGCAATCTACTAAACTTGACAAATCTTTGGGTTGGCACAAGCCCTTTATATTCAAGCAGACACGCAAAGAGACAGAGGTATAAAAGTTTGAAGTCATATTTGACCAAGAAAAATATAAAATAAGTGTAAGCCAAGAAACAATGTATCATTATTGCATTGAAATTGTAACTGTCACTTTATTGCTATCATTTACAGTATAACATGAGTGTATTCTGTTGATAAACTTGGAAATTAGTGTAATATGATTTTACGCTGTTGCTCCATTCTGAAAATATAATTAGCTATTTGGCTAATGCTAATATATCTACTATATATTTTTTAAATAACAAAGAAAAAAAGATCTTCCCTACAGAAATATCAGTGGAGTAGATTATTTTATTACAGGACTATGAGGCTTGTGGAAAACAAAATACGTAAATAATAGGATTAATCTTCGGAAAGAATAAAGGATGATGATAAAAGACACAACGCAGAGGGAAATTAAATGCAATAAAATATAATTGATGCAAAAAAAAAAAAAAAAAAATATATATATATATATATATATATATATATATATATATATATATATATATATATATATATAGTGCACCTGGAAAGTAGCGCTTCAATTGTTTCACATTTTGTTATGTTACAGCCTTATTCCAAAATGGATTAAATTCATTATTTTATGCAAGCAATGCCCCATAATGACAAAGTGAAAGAAGTTTGTTTGAAATCTTTCCAAATTTATAAAAAATTAAAAATTAAAAAAATCACATGTACATAAGTATTCACAGCCTTTGCCATGACTCAAAATTGATGCATCCTGTTTCCACTGATCATCCTTGAGATGTTTCTACAACTTGATTGGAGTCCAGCTGTGGTAAATTCAGTTGATTGGACATGATTTGGAAAGGCAAGCACCTGTCTATATAAGGTCCCACAGTTAACAGTGCATGTCAGAGCAGGAATTGTCTGTAGACCTCCGAGACAGGATTGTATCGAGGCACAGATCTGGGTTAGGGTACAGAACAGTTTCTGCAGCTTTGAAGGTCCCAATGAGCACAGTGGCCTCCATGGAAGAAGTTTGGAACCACCAGGACTCTTCCTAGAGCTTGCAGCTCGGCCAAACTGAGTGATCGGGGGAGAAGGGCCTAAGTCAGGGATGTGACCAAGAACCCGATGGTCACTCTGACAGAGCTCCAGCATTTCTCTGTGGAGAGAAGAGAAACGTCCAGAAGAACAACCATCTCTGCAGCACTCCACCAATCAGGCCTGTATGGTATAGTGACCAGACAGAAGCCACTCCTCAGTAAAAGGCACATGACAGCCCACCTGGAGTTTGCCAAAATGCACCTGAAGGACTCTCAGACCATGATGAACTAAATTATCTGGTCTGATGAAACAAAGATTGATCTCTTTGGCCTGAATGGCAAGCATACTGTCTGGATGAAACCTCATCACCTGGCCAATACCATCCCTACAGTGAAGCATGGTGGTGGTGGCAGCATCATGCTGTGGGGATAATTTCAGCGGCAGGAACTGGGAGACTAGTCAGGATCGAGGGAAAGATGAATGCAGCAATGTACAGAGACATCCTTGATGAAAACCTGCTCCAGACCGCTCTGGTCCTCAGACTGGGGTGAAGGTTCATCTTCCAACAGGACAACAACCCTAAGCACACAGCCAATATAACAAAGGAGTGGCTACAGGACAACTCTATGAATGTCTTGAGTGGCCCAGCCAGAGCCCAGACTTGAACCCGATTGAACATCTCTGGAGAGATCTGAAAATGGCTGTGCACAGACACTCCCCATCCAGCCTGATGGAGCTTGAGAGGTCCTGCAAAGAAAAATGGGAGAAACTGCCCAAAAATTGGTGTGCCAAGCTTTTAGCATCATACACAAAAAGACTTGAGGCTGTAAATGGTGCAAAAGGTGCTTCAACAAAGTATTGAGCAAAGGCTGTGGATACTTATGTACATGTGTTTTTTTTATTTTTAATAAATTTGCAAAGATTTCAAATAAACTTCTTTTACGTTGTCATTATGGGGTATTGTGTGTAGAATTTTGAGGAACATAATGAATTGAATCCATTTTGTATAAGGCTGTAACATAACAAAATGTGGAAAAAGTGAAGCGAATACTTTCCGGATGCAATGTGTATATATACACATTATATATATATATATATATATACATTTGTTTTTATTTATTTATTTCTGGAGAACTGGGGATAGTTACACATCTTATATTAGAACTTCAAGATTGAGTTAGGAAATATGATTTTCTTTTAGGATACAATACAGGAAAAACAGATGGAAAAATCACCCCTGGTTGACCTAATGGCTGAACCTGGTTTAATGAATTTTGCTGTGGTGGAGTATGCTGGATAAATGGAGCTTACATATTACATACATACATACTGCAGGATCCTGAATAGTGTCTAAATATTTAATACCAGTATTCCGGCCTGTTTTATGTACCTTACTATCTACTCTTTTTTCCAGAAGTCACAGTAGTCCCTTACTGTGGTTCGAAATAAATTCAAGGTAGTTCATACATCATTAGGAATCCAGAAATGCATTTAGTCCCTCTGAAAATTCATTTTCATCTTGGATTTGAGGGGGGTTATAAAAGAAGGTCAGGGAATGTTTCCCCCTGTATAGAATTCATTGGTTGATATTGTATGCATTGGTGCACAAAGGCATTCCCTCTTCCAAAGCACAGGTCTACCAGCGCTTTACATAATCTATGCTCAGTCATTAAAGTTAGGTCCCCAGTGCCCCTTGTTTTTTGTTTTGTTTTTGACATACACATCCAATTTTATTTTCAGGCTTGTGCTTCTCCCAAAGATACTGTAAATAATTGAGTGTTTACCATGACTCAAATGCTCATCTGCGCAAGTGCAGAAAAAGAGGCAGCAATACAGTGTATAGAAGATACAAGACAATTGTTGAAAACTGTAACTGCTATACTGTATAATTAAAGATTTTCTCTCAATTTGCTATATCTTTCATTTTCATATTTTTGTCAGTTTATTATTATCATGACACTTTGCTATGCTATAAAAATGTTTTGTCAAATAACCCAAAATATGTGCTTTGTGTTGTAATCTAAATTAACTGATTTATTCAAGTCAGACATATTACTTCATATGACTGAATCAATCTGACTGCATTATATTACACCAATAAAGGTGCGTACACACTGCCAGCGACTTTGTCGCTGCAGGTCGCCAGTGGCTGGCGGTGAAGTCGCTAGTGGGTGTTCCCACTACTGGTTGCCTAGTAACGTTTATAAATGACATTCACGGATGTCATACCATTGCTGTTGACAGCGAATCTCTTTTCTTGCCACTAAAAACAAACATTTTGGAGGGAAAAGACTAAATATAAATGGAATCAGTACATAAAATGCTTTATATCAAAGATGAATGAGAAACCAGGCGTGCTGTTTGCCAGAGCGGCTGTTTATCTGCGGCGAAAATGCAAATGCCAGTCTGTCTGGGTCCATAAAATCCCCGCGATCTCAGATACACCTTTCCACGCAGTATTTTTCTTAAAAATGTCCTTGTACGTGGGAAGAGACATATCATAGAGCACTGGAAAATTTCTAACAGCAAGAATTAGCCTTTCATCCATCTTTCCGTTACTGCAGGAGCTGAGAGAGAGAGAGAGAGAAGGATCACGTGAGCTCTCCCGTCGTCTCTCCTATTGGCTGTCGCTTCCGTTAGTCGCTCCAAAGTTGAACTTTTCTCAACTTTGTCGCGTCGCTGTACACGCCCAAATTCTAACAAGTTGGATAAACAAGGATGGGTGTGTGAGTGAGTGAGTGAGTGAGAGAGAGAGAGAGAGAGAGAGAGAGAGAGAGAGAGAGTGAGAGAGAGAGAGAGAGCGAGACTGAGCATGTGTGATCACCTGTTGCCACACCCAAGAAGAGATGCTATCAGCTTTCTGAGCTCTGCTTTCTCAGTGGAAAAATAGCATTCAAGCAGGGGTATTTCTCTCTATTTCGTGGTAGCCGGTGCACAAGAGTCGATCACTGTAGGAACTGCAATGTCCTCCGCCATTGCCATTTTAAACAGCACCCATTGTGTAATTAATCAGCCGTAATGATGAAGTTGTTCGTATAAAGCCATTTAAAGCTATTTCCTAGCTTTAATTGTGTAGTGTAGTAAGTGTAGTAAGCGATCACGAAGAGCTGTTGTATGAAAACGGCTGATGCGGATTCACTTCATGTAACCTAATAGGCTCATATTACACACAAAAATTATCTTTTGCCACCACCTGCTGGCTAACATACGTAATGTAAAAAAAAAAACAGATCTGCACTGCTCTTACACTTTAATTTAGAACGGCACAAACATCAGCGGAGTGATACACACACAGTGAGTGCTGATGGAACGTCTCTCGTTCAATCAGATTCAAGGACCGGAACTAACTGTTGTTCATATATTTATATACAGTACAATATGCTTATCATCTAAGCAGTAAATTTTTTCTCTTCCTTTCTGTGCAGGTCAAAGGGATTGGCAGAAGAATGCTGGTGCCAGGTGCCCAGAGGCAGGATGGCGTTGTGTTGGCAGAGAGCTGCGGTTGTTAGATGGTTCCTCTTGATGCTCCTGTGGCACTGGGCACCTCTGTGCCCACTGAGCTGGTTCCTGGCTCTGGCTGAGCCTCTGAACCAGAAAACCTCACCTTTCTCTTCCATCTCCGGCCGGAGCAATGGCCAGCTGGACTGGCTCCTGTCTGATAAAGGGCCCTTCCATCGCTGTCCAGAATACACTGAGTTCAAAGAACGCTTCCAACAAGGCTTCTCCACACGCTACAAAATCTACAGGTTTGTGCCGTGAAGATTATCTTGTTTGTGGAAAATACTGGCTATCAATTTCCCTCAGGATTGACTAGCTATAATATTACATCAGTTCAGTTGCTGTTTCAAAATAGCAAAAGGTTTAAAGGAATAGTGCACACAAATATGAAAATGCTCTCATTATTTACTCACCTATATGTTGTTGGAAACCTGAATGACTTTCTTTCTTCTATGGAACAAAAAAGAATATTTGAGAAAATCCTGGTTGCTCTTTTTATATAAAAGTCAATAATATGTAACCCACAACAGCATATTCTCTCTGTGAGTGTGCGTGTGCGTGTGTGTGTGTGTGTGTGTGTGTGTGTGTGTGTGTGTGTGTGTGTGTTGTGTGTGTGTGTGTGTGAGCATGTATTTATCACTTTGTGGGGACCAAATGTCCCCATAAGGATAGTAAAACCCGAAATTTTTGACCTTGTGGGGACATTTTGTTGGTCCTCATGAGGAAAACAGCTTATAAATCATACTAAATTACGTTTTTTGAAAAGGTAAAAATGCAGAAAGTTTTCTGTGAGGGTTAGGTTTAGGGGATAGAATATAAAGTTTGTACAGTATAAAAACCATTATGTCTATGGAAAGTCCCCATAAAACATGGAAACACTACTGTGTGTGTGTGTGTGTGTGTGTGTGTGTGTGAGCGTGTATTTATCACTTTGTGGGGACCAAATGTCCCCATAAGGATAGTAAAACCCGAAATTTTTGACCTTGTGGGGACATTTTGTCGGTCCCCATGAGGAAAACAGCTTATAAATCATACTAAATTATGTTTTTTGAAAATTTAAAAATGCAGAAAGTTTTCTGTGAGGGTTAGGTTTAGGGGTAGGGTTAGGTTTAGGGGATAGAATATAAAGTTTGTACAGTATAAAAACCATTATGTCTATGGAAAGTCCCCTTAAAACATGGAAACACAACATGTGTGTGTGTGTGTGTGTGTGTGTGTGTGTGTGTGTGTGTGTGTGTGTGTGTGTGTGTGTGTGTGTGTGTGTGTGGAGCACAGATGCAGAGTGCAAGTTAAAGGGATAGTTTACCCAAAATATATATATATTATTTTTTTAAAGGGTGGTCAGTCTATGCACACATTTTCTTACCCCTTTTGCAAAACAAGACAAAAATACTGATTTTGTAGGACAGAGGCCTCTGGCAATACTGGTCAGTCTATAATTCAGCCTTGCATTTACATTGCATTTGATTTTGGCATATGCTTTTATCCAAAGCAACTGACAATGAATTCAAGGTATACATTTTAACAGTATGTGTGTGTTCCCAGTGAATCAAAGCCACGACCTTGGCATTGCTTGTGCCATGCTTTCCCAGTTAAGCTTCAATAACTGACAGGAACATTCATCATTATTAAGATGAAAAGTGCAATACATCAGTTGCTACACAGTGATGATTATTCAGCTGTTGACCAATTTTATTTACATGCGCATTGCATGTGCTCTCTTATCATTCAGTACATTTCTTTTTAAATATCGATTACTAAGAATTAATTCCAGTCCATGTCAAATGCACATGCACAACATTTTGCCACATTACTGACCTCCGCACCATTAGGGAATGATTGGCCTTTTTGCCGTCTTCCTCTGAATACCCCACCAGTGTGTAGTCTACTCTGTCCAACTCTCCCTGCTCACCAAATTCAGAACTCAGCATGCCTACAGCAGCTGGGCAGTGAAAGGCCTGGAGAACTGTGATAGACTCAGTGAGGGGGAGACAGGCATCTGCCAGCACTGTTTGAAAGGTTGTCTTGCAGGCCAAAGAGTGTGTGTGGGTGTGATCCAGTGGGGTGTTTGTTTGCTTCAGTGTAGGCATCTTTTTGTTTGTATGCGTGTCTCCTGTATGCTGCATGTGCCTCATAGTTCAGATGCATTGTGTAAACAGCATCCCTGAGCTCACACAGCGACAATGGGACTTCAGCTGGTCATTGCATTGTTCCTTTGATATACTAACTGATCTTTTAAAGAAGAAAAACTGGGTCTTGGTGAGGTGTCTAGGCTTGCACATCACAAGAGGAGAACACCAGCAGGCATTTACTAAGGGACTATACATTTTATTGCTTCCTTGGGCACAACTCTCCTCTGGGAGGTTACATTGCACCAATGGATTCCCGGCAGAGTGAATTCTATGGTCTTTAGTCATACTGCCAGATCCAATGGGGATTTCTGTTGTAAAAGGAAAGAGATATGTGCTTGCATTACTTTGCTTTGTTCCAAGGCTTTAGAAGCATACAAAGCAGTTGACATTTAGATTAAAAAGTTACTCAATATGCAACACACTGTGAGCTCAATATAAAGAAATAAATAAGCAGAAAGCCTTTCAAGAGAGAATATAACAGAACTACAGAAGTGACTTCCCACTAGCGTTCAATTGCTAAGGAGATGTGCTTACTTTTGCTTGTTGTTTCATCTCAAACAATGAGTTGAATTAATAATGAACTGTAAAAAAATCCAAAAATACAAACTTATGCACTGTGGGACCTTGTGTAATGGACAAAATAAGACAATTATACATCTAAATAATTACTAAAGTTAAACTTTTTATCAAAATATCTCTAATAAAAATGTACATAGATATAGGCTCCAGTCAAGTAGTAGCCTACTTAAACTATTTTGAATTGACACAGGGCTGGGCTGTCTCATGTGGGCCACCATATTGAGATCAGACAACCAGCCGAATACTACTCACTTAATCTAGGTAACCTCCCTGTTAATTAATTATTAATAATAAATAAATAATTAATAAATAAAGAATTAATTAATCATACAGTAGCTGACAGTGAATAGCACATTTCATCAATGACATATTAGGGGGTGACAGCTTGGTCCCAATATAATGTATAATAACTAGTCAAAAGTCAGGATTTCAATCAAGAAGAGTTTACTGAAGATAAAGTGTTTTACTTTCTTCACAGTTCCAATGGTAACAATCATAATGACAGGTTACAGATGAATTCAGGAAGCAAACTCACCTAGATACAGAAATACTAGGATTTGAAGGTATATGCAAAATCCATTTACATCACGTATTTTCGTCACAACATTCTGATTGGTACAAACACAGGATGACATAAACTATTTCAAACATTTGATTCATCAGACTGCCTGACAACAGAACTGTGAGACATAACATTTGTTATCAGAACCATAACTAATTCTGATACTTAGGCAGGTATCATGAGTTGTTGGGCCTCTTTACTTGTGTTGTCCATTTCTGTGGAAGTTGTTTGGCTATGAGGCACCCCATTAACAAAAACATAGTCAAATTCCAATAAATGAAACAATAATTTAAATAGAACAAACTGTTCATATCTTGTTTCAACAAAGCTACATGACACCCAGACCTATCTGGAATGCAGTGCCTACAAGGAGCCTAGGGAAACAGTACAATTAAAATGTATATTATCTGGGAGCTGGGCTAAATGAATAATCACTGTTATTGCATTCCTGATATTAACCAGACCCTCAGTCACTCCTAAGACACATTACATCCACATGTATGGATACAGTTAATTGATTAAACTAAGATACAGAATCATAAAATATATGGGTGATTGTAAATGAGGATGATTAAAGAAAATATGTAAAAAAAGGGGATTAACTTTTATTTCTACAAGTCCAAGCCAACTGCCATATTGGCCATTGCAACATTAAGAAAAAAATACTTAGTGCACCTTAAATTTTAAAAGATTTTCATCAGGCATGGACTACTAATGGAAACATGTATTTACAACATCAGAGGAAGATAGAACAATGACGCACTACCCTTCCCATGTGGAACCTGTATTATTCATTAACTCCCAATTGTGCTATTAGACCATCACGCCAGTGGTGTTGCACGAAGTGACGGAGGTGACTACCAGTTGGGAACCACTCCTTGGAGGTACAGTAACATGGAAACAGCCGGTTTCCAGAGGCAACAAGTATCAGCAAAAATTATATCAAACGTATAGACATCTGCAATTCTTAAGTGATTGAAATAGAATGCAATTTAGTCTTTTGATGAGGTACATTACTGTATGCAGCATTTTTGTACAATATAAGTTGGTCCACACAATTTAGAATTAATAAGACAAATGTCTGCAACCTTGGAGATGCTTGCTTTGAATAACAATGGAGAAAAGAGTGGAACAGAGGCTTGAAAATAAGCACCTTTGTGTTCTGTTGACTTGATGAGATTTCCCACTTCAATCATCCACCAAAGGATATTTTAGAAGTATGTGACAAACATTGTCTGAGCTTTCATAGATCAGAGTCAAATTTCACTCTCTATATTGATGTTTGCCAGTGCAGAATTTTTGCTGAGCAGCTTTTTTTTCTTCTCCATTGTGTACTTTTGGTTTTTGCTGAAAGCATGATTGTGTCATTTATTTTTTGCTTAACTTTGGCGACTAATCCTTCTTTAAAAAATCTATAGTTAAAGCTGCTTTCACAATACAATGCAGTCCCTGATGGGAGGGGCTCCTAAGCTTATTTTCTATGCCCTTGAATAAAGCAGCATGTGCCAATATTTTAGTTCACTAAACAGATGCCCTTGAAGTTTTGCATGTAACATTCAGTTTAAAGAGTTAGACAGATTGTGATATTTTTGGCTTTTGGCTGAATAGGTGACCAAACTGTTCAAATTGTTTCAACAACCATCTGTTGAAAACGTGGTGTCTTTTCATTCCATGTTTATTTCCAGAACACAGAAATAATGGAACTAAAACGCTTTGGATATATTGGTGTAAAGCCTATTGCTGCTATAGCTTTTCTTCATTGATTTACCACTAAGTTAAAATTCACATTGTACCTACAGTACTGTAAGTTACACAAGCAGTTACAACATTCTGCACGTGTTCTTTAAAGCTGTTTGCCATATTATTTTAAAGTTATTTAGTGTAGTTCAGTGGTTTAACTGGTTTTGCTTCAGGTGGTGACCCAACATGGATGCAATATTTAATTTCTATGGTTTTATGCTCTCGGCAGCCATTACTGACCACACAAAACTCATTGTGGTTGGCACAAACCATGTTTATCCTTGTAAACCTGCCTTTAATGTAGTCTGGGTCATATTTTCTTTTACTTTAAGTAGTTTTGTTCATGGATTTTCGAGGATGAGGGAATGTTACGTCAACAACAAAGGGTATGTGAAGCATTTTCATTCTTTTAAAAATGTATAAGCCTATTATTTTGCTATCCTAACTATGTGCAATAATACATAGTACATATGTATTGCAGTATATTATTTGCATTAGTCAATGTTTTTCCTGCTATACACTGTACAATGGGACACCCATTTTTGGCTTGCACCCCACCAGTTGAGAACCACTAGGCTAATTGTTTTTACCTAATATATATTCTGAAGTGAATTGTGTATAGTTTTCACCAACCACATACTTTTTGGCAATAATGCAATTATTACCTTAATATCATTGTTATAAATGGAACTGGAGATTATAAAAATAGAAAGATGTAAATCTATATGTAATTTAGGAGGAAGTGCAGATGAGCAAAATGTTCCTGGACAACACTGAGTTCACTAAATGCTTCAGTGTCTCTGGGTGAGATGGCAATATATCATACTTACAGTACTTAAGTTGACATGAAGATCCTATTTCATTTTTTTTTTTTAGATGGATAAAAGTCCAAATTCACTGGAACAAAATATTTCCTGAACTCACTAAAGGCATGAGAGCCTGATAGTCTGTCACTCCAATCAAATTTACGTCAGATCTGATCTGATTTCATACTGACGTAAAATGTGAAGGTATTCACAGTGTGAACATAATGTCCTCAGGGGCCGCTGAGAATTCTCATATTCCTTCTGCACAATTTTTTAATTGTTTGAAAAACAAATGTTGAGACCCCTGGTATCTGTTCTATTCTATCGTGCTCAAAGACGCTTTCTGTTTGACCAGCTACTTAAACTGTTAAGCCATTTCTAAATTGTTACAGTCTTGTAGCTGTTTGGGTAATCAATATGTTGACATGACATTTGTTAGAATATTTAAACAGGGTCGAATTTGATCTTTCATCTCCTGGTGTTAACAACATTTGTGTTTTCTATTTAGTAAATTTTTTTTTCTTCTTCTTGAGGACCTGAGGGCACCAAGCTATAAAATCTAATTACTGCATATAGCACTGTGACTCCAAGTGAGTAATTAAGATTCAAGCTAATTTCAATGTAAAATCAGTGTCTTGGCTCTACACTCTGACAAAATAAAACCATCCATGCACAGAATTATGCTTTATACTATTAAGACCATTGTTCCATTTACTGAAAAAGAAAACACTGCTCTAAAACAGCACTCTACTGGCTACATGACAAGGAATTATTATTTCTAGAACACATATAAAGTTTTTCTTAGGGGAAATGTTTGACTCAAATTAGTAAATATGTGTTGTGAGGCACCCATTATTGTGCGAAACAAACACCATAGCAGAATACACTGCCAGCACCTGTTCACAGGAGAGACGATAGAGATTCAGTTTTTCCCCTCCTTTATTCAGCAAAATGTGCATAGCACTAACCACCATCCACATAGAATTTATATGTAGTATCAATGACTTTGCAATACAGCCCACCTTTGGGTAGAGGACAGACTATTCATTGTATGAGTTCGTTTTACTGTTTTGAGAAGTGAAGACATATTTTGTGTGTTATGAGTGTTTCATAGAGAGTGTGCCATCCCCTTTTGACAGGCAGGCTCATACAAACAGGCCAGAAGACCCACTTTCAATTCAGCAGGGCAAAGTGTTGCAGATCAGCAGTTCTCTCTTTCGTGTGTGTGTGTGTGTGTGTGTGTGTGTGTGTGTGTGTGTGGAGCACAGATGCAGAGTGCAAGTTAAAGGGATATTTTACACAAAAATTTAAATTCTGTCATGATTTACGGTACTCACCTGCATGTCATTCCAAACCAATATGGCATTCTTTCTTCTATGAAACACAAAAGGTGAATTTTTGAAGAATATCCTGACCACACTTTTCCAATAAATGAAAGGGAATGACCATAAAAGTGGTCCATATGACTCGTGCGCTATGTTCCAAGTCTTCCGAAACCACTTTGTGAGAATCAGGCAGAAAATGTAAGCCGTTAGTCATTGAAAATCTAGACAACCAGCCTAACTCACCTTGGCTCATTCATTATAGAAGAATTTATGTCCATTTCATGAACGAATCAATCTTTAAAATCAAATCTTTTTGAAGAATAGTTTGTTCCAGTATACAAAACCACTCTGACTGATTTGTTTGGACTGATGTGGTTCTTGAGTTCAACTTACTGACTCATCCGGTCACAGTGGTCACAGTTTGTTAAAGGGATAGATTATCAGTGAATAACGGCTTTGATTTCAGTCTGTTCCACACGCAAATATATTAGCCCACAAATTGTATGGAACACTTTTAGGATAGCTTTATGGTACTTTTTTTTTATCATTTTAGAGCTTGGTGGCCTGGATATTCTTCAAAATATAAAGTAGAAAGAATGTAATACAATTTGGATCAATATGAGTGGCATCAGAAGAACAATGCACAAATCAGCTAAAAAGATTAAAGCTATATTTACTGCTTGTAATTAGCTGACAGATTAGAGAAACAACAAATAAAAGAAGATAATTTACAGCAGGTCTGTGTAGTGTTGAGATGTCCAGGTGCAGTGGCCTCCTGGTAAGGGTGTATTAAAGAGGAGGGTGTTTTAGATGAGAGTGTCCCACTCCTCAGCAGAGTTCCAGGTGCTATCAGCTGGTGCTAAAGCCCTTTAATTAAGACCATATATCATCATTAGCATATGGTCAGACAGCCACTGCTTTTGCTAATTAACTCCTAGAGATCTTTACGAACCACCCAATAGGTGCTTCCTTGGCGTGATATGTTTAAGGAAGCACAAGCTCTGTTTTGTTTACATAACTCCAGAAAAACAGTGATTGGGATGTATATTAATTGTATTAAATGATGGTAGATACCGTTTGAAATGAATTGGAAAGGTACAAGGGTGGTTAGAAATGATAAAAGGACCTAATATACTGTTTACTTACAGTATATTAGGTCAATAGATTTTAACCTTTTTATTTTAAAATCTTGATGTTGATTAAAAAAAAAAAAGGCCATGGACACGATTTGCATCAACTATCCATGTGCAGGCATGATGCCAGAGTTTCTGTGAACTGTTACAAAATCTGCCAATTGCATCATGTAAGCTCTACTCTGTTTATAGACCAAAACATGTTTTTCCCTGCATTAAAATGAGATGCATCAATATTCAGCACCAAATTCCAATGAACGTTGCATGCATAGCTTTATCCTCTGCTGAAATCAGCATTTACTCTTCATCTCACACCTTGCACAACCACATACTGTACACACACTCACACACAGACCTAGAGACATGGTTCCAACATTATAAAAAAAGAAAATAAGACTGGTTCCAAAATTCAACATGTTCATTACTTTAGGCTGAGCTTGAAAGCACTTAACTGTGCTTGTTTTGACTCACAGGGAGTTTAGTCACTGGAAAGTGAACAGCTTGGTGACAGAAAAGAGAGACTTCTTCAAAGCCCCACTGCCTTTGGCACCAGAGTTTTTACGTAACCTCAGGCTTCTGGGGAGAAGGCCGAGTCTTCAGCAGATCCACGAAAACCTGATCAAGAAATATGGCACTCATTTCTTGGTATCAGCCACACTGGGAGGTAAGTCAACATTGCAATAGTTCTACAGTATGTAAAGGATGGAATTGAAAAATGCATGTTTTTTTTCTGTTGTGATTTTAAAGGGATACTTCACCCAAAAATGAAAATTCTCTCATCATTTACTAACCCTCATGCCATCTTAGATGTGTTTGATTTTCTTTCTTCTACTGAACACAAACAAAGATTTTTAGAAGAGTACCTCGGCTCTGTAGGTCCTCACAATGCAGGTGAATGGGTACCAAAATGTTTAAAGTCCAAAAAGCATATAAAGGCATTGGAAAAGTAATCCATAAGACTCCAGTGGTTAAATCCATGTCTTCAGAAGCTACAGTATATGATAAGTGTGGGTGGGAAACAGATCAATATTTACCTCTTATTTAACTATTAATCTTTACTTTCACTTGCACATTCTTCTTTTATTTTTTGGCAATTTGCATTCTTCATACATATCACCACCTACTGGGCTGGGAGGAGAATTGATAGAAAAAAGGATTTAAATATTTATATGTTTCTCAGCCACACCTATCATATCACTTCTGAAGACATGGATTTAAACCACTGGAGTCATATGGATGATTTTATGCTCTCTTTATGTGCTTTTTTGGGGCTTTAAAATGTTGGTACCTATTCACTTGCATTGTGAGGACCTACATAGCTGATATATTCTTCTAAAAATATGTGTTTTTTTTAGAAGAATATATACAAAGAAAGTCATATACATCTGGGATAGCATGAGGGTAAATAATGAGAAAATTATCATTTTTGGGTGAACTATCCCTTTAATGAATCATTTTGGTAAAACATTTTATGAAACCTGTATATATAATATTTAATGCATTATGAAGGTTTTTATAATGCCATATAATACCCTTTGCAATCTATAACTTTTTATAATCTATAACTAATCTATAATCTATAACTTTTCATAAATAATTGTAACCACAGTTTCACCAAGATTTTCACCCACTGTTGCACTTGTGTATATATGGTTGAGTGACAATAAAGGGATTTTGATATTTTTGATTTCATTATAATGCCTATGTTAAAGTTTTACTTTTTAAAGTATATATGATCATGCCACAAAATAATGTCATCAAATTGGCTGTTTTGACTTGGGTCAGTAAGCTACCAACCACCCAGAACATCTAATCAATCAAATAGCAAGACCCTGAGAACCACCCACAGCAGCGTAACATCATAATGGCAAATTTTGCATGGGAAGCATCACTCATATTTTTTCTTTGTAAAGTGTAAATTTTAGTTTTAAATGTAAAAGAAACAGAAAACAGACTGCAAAGACATCCCAGACACTTTTGACTAAGTTACTGTTTGACATCCTCAGTACCAATTTACCCATTTTCAGACAGTAATACTCTTCTCCCCCTGGCACCCAAATAATAAGTAGGGCAGTTTGTCCCAGTGGTGGTTTCAAACCTTTTCACTGTCTCTAGTTGCATCTCTATGATACAGGCACTAATTATAATGTCACTTATTGGTGGATGTACTGTATGCAGTGAAGCTGCAGAACTTTAGCGACAAGGGAGACAAATGAAGTGGTAAAGCTACAGTGAACGCTGATAATTAATGTCTCAAAGCCAAGGAAATGAGGGGACAATGCTGTTGCATGCATACTAATAAGACTGACACAAATAACAACACTCAGGCTCCACAGAAAAATGCAGACACTTTCCAGCATTTAAATGATTGAAGATATTTCTCTGGACTTTAGGTTTAGCCTCACATCAAAAAAGCACTTAACAACCACCCTTTGGGATAAACTTATTTTCATTGGAATCTTTATTGCTTCTCTTTCTTCACTTCTGTAATTCATATTTAACAAAGCCTTGAAAAAACATTTGAAAAGACTGTATCGATAGCACACTTGGACAACCGCCTGACAGTCCGAGTAGAACTCATTGTCACTTTGCTGCACACTGTCTTAGGAAAGTGAAGGCTTCATATGTTTGTCAAGCATCTCTCATGCTTTTGGTTCTGCATGCTTCTTTCCTAAGGAGAGGAATCGCTCACAATCTTCTTGGACAAACATAAGCTGACTAAAATGACAGAGGGAAACGGAAACAGCTCTGTCGTATCCCTGGAAATCTTGCACCAGTTGGCGGCATCATACTTCACAGACAGGGAGAGCACCCTGCGAAGACTGCACCACCTGCAGATCGCTACATCTGCCATCAAGGTAATAGAGAAGACCACTTCTTTCGTTTTCATACAGCTTCAGCTATGATTTCCCGGCATTATAATTTTAGAGCGATTGTGAGGCAAATTCACTAAGCCATTTTACCACTTTTGCATAGGTGTTTCAGCACAAAAACATGCATCTTATTTACTAGCCACTCGTCATCCAGTTTAACCAGGCGCTAAATGCTCAGAAATAGTGCTGTGCTGAGTATTGTATTAAGGAATGGTTCACCCTAAAATTAAAATTCTGTCATTATTTACTCACCCTCGTGTCAGAACCCATATGAAATTCTTTCTTCTGCAGAACGCCAAAGAAAATACTCTAATTGAATTAATATCATGTTTGCTGAATTCAATACAATGGCAGTACATAGAAACTGACTTTAACACTAAATAAAGAACCCAACAGTGCCATTGGTGGCTTTCACACATAAAGCCTTTTCTAGAAAATGATTAATTATAGAGTAATTTTAGATTTGAAGTCATGTGTGAACACGACCCATTCGAAAATACTGGTAAATATAGCACTGGCTATTTTCCTGATTGAAAAGTTGTAACATTTACATTTAAATTTATGCATTTGGCAGACGCTTTTATCCAAAGCGACTTACAGAGCACATATTACAGGGACAATCCCCCCCAGAGCAACCTGGAGTTAAGTGTCTTGCTCAAGGACACAATGGTGGTGGCCGTGGGATTGTCCCGCAATCGTAAGGTTAGCGGTTGAGGACAAATGAGGTCAGGACATGCTGATGTAAGACGTAGATGATTGATTTACTCTGGAATAAAAAAAATGACATCAAATTAAACAGATAGTAAAATTATTCCATTCAGTCGATGGGTGTATAAAAATATTTGATATTTTAGAGCCAACTATAATGGAAGTCTCGTAGTGTATGATGCTCCAGGACTCAAATCTGAAGTCATATGATAAGCAGCCAGTGGAAATCAGCAGTGCACGACCACAACACTGGACCACAAATAAATGGAGATGGAGAACAAGTGCTCAAAGTGAAGAAAACATTTAATGCCACTCACCTCAAACTCACATTGGAGTCTCCATCTTTCCACCCTAATGCGCTTGGCTGTTTCTTTTAAGACTCGTTACAGAGAAGCAGCTAAATCAACAGTAGCGCTGTTTACATTGGTCATGTTTCTCTTAGCACGGGGGTGTTTCCACGTAAGTTTGTGATCGGACAGACTTGATACCAGGAGTGATCCTCAGTGGTTTAGTGTGTGATGCCCAGTCTGTAGCCATTTACATAGTTGGTAAGTGTGTGACTCTAATCAGGAAGTATTTTTTAGATTCTGTTCAGATTTTGTTCAGAATTTGTGTTGTGTAATCCAGCCTTAAAGGGCTTCTTTGGAAATGTGTTGACTGATAAAATATATAATTACATCTCAGTTAAATGGTATTTGGGTGCTGATGTGTGAATGGTAGCCAAATGAAAAAAGACAGAAATACATTTTATGTGTGAATAGCAGATGTGGTGCATTTACTAGTAAAGGCAATTCTACAGTTTTACTGCAATTTACCAGGTTTAATGTGTGAAAGTGGCTATTAAAGAAGTCCATGTGACTTGTTCATCAATGGTTCCATTTGTAACATTAGTTAATGGATTAGGTATCATGAACAACCAATTAACAATATGTTTGTTACATAATTTATTAATCTTTATTAATGTTTATTAATTAAGTATTGTTTATTGTTAGATCATATTAACTAATGTTGTAAACTAATGAATGCAAACTTATTGCAAAGTGTTACCTTTGTGCCTTATTTACAAAACAAAAATGACCATTACACTATTACCACCTCTATTTATTTAAAAGAGATATGTTTAGAGATACTTCTGTACATTTTCTATTGACCATGGCAGCAGTAATTCATCAAATTATGATTTGCTGATTTGCAAAATTCCTTTAATAAACAGGGTGCTAAATCTGCATAGACACCACATTCAAATAAAGAGCACTATCAGTGGACACAATTAATTCTTAGATAAATCCCCGCACTGTGTTTATTTGTTCATGTGCTCCACGTTAACCAAGCTAAGTTTAATAAGAGTATAAATTAAACCACTAATCAATTTCACATTTATGTTCACCTTATTTTAAAATCTGTTTACCAGCATGTCAGCCAATTCTCTGTTGGTTTTATCTGTGTGTTGAGCCTTTGATTACCATAACCAACTGAACTCTGAATATTCAGCTTGTGGTTCTTATTTTTACCATTATGGGCAGTTGTGATGCATGTTTGTTGCCATGGTAATTCTTCTGCAATTAAGGTCCTTACATTTGCACTTTAAGCAGCTATGATGTGTCAAGTGCCCTTGGTGTAACTCACAGCTGCTGAGTGGGTGTAGAACGTTTGGTGACTGCAACATCATGATTCCTTCAGAGTAAGCTGTCCAGGAAATTATGCTGCTGAAAGGTGAACGGAGACAGATATTATTGACTTTCGGTCAAGATATGCAGACGCCTGCATATATTCAGTTTTATATAAGGGACATTTCTGTTGCGGTGTCAGATGCAGGTTTTGCAAAACATATTTCCAATTGGCAAAGGTGATGACTAAAATGAGATTTTGTTAATTTGTGTATGGGGATTTTTTTTTTAAAGCATTAGACTTGCTAATTACATAAGCATATTTTTACCATAATCAAGAGAATGCATGCCAACATTGCAAAAGCTGATTATGCAATATACTTCCATGTGAAAGGCAAACACATTAACTATACATTTGGTCAAAACTGAGTTATGACAGAAACTGGGTCTCTTAGACTATGATCATTCTGGTCTAATCAGGTTAGTTCACCCAAAAATGAAAATGATCCCATAACTTACTCACCCTCAAGCCATCCTATGACTTTCTTCTTTCAGCCAAACACAATCGGAGTTATATTAAAAAATATTCTGGCTCTTCCATGCTTTATAATCGAAATTAATGGTACCTTCGATTTTGAAGCCCAAAAAAGCGCATCCATCCATCAAAAAAGTAATCCATATAGCTCCAGGGGGTTAATAAAGGCCTTCTGAAGTGAAGCGATGCATTTACAGGCTTCTGGTAATGGCCGTCCACGTGTTCACTGGCTTTCTCTATCTGCATTTCCACGTTCGTCACTTCTCACAGTAGCTTACACTATACCTACATCATACGCCGGAACTGGACTCTCTCGTGAACACGAGGATGGCCGTTACCGGAAGCCAGTGATTATAGTTTATAAAGTTATACATATGGATATTTTTCTTACAAAAACACATCACTTCACTTCAGAAGGCCTTTATTGACCCCATGAAGCCATATGGATTACTTTTTTGATGGATGGATGGGCTTTTCTGGGCTTCAAAATCTAAGGTACCATTCATTCCGATTATAAAGCTTGGAAGAGCCAGGATATTTTTTTATATGACTCCGATTGTGTTTGGCTGAAAGAAGAAAGTCATATACAACTAGGATGGTTTGAGGTGAGTAAATTATGGGTATTTTTGGTAAAAGTATTTTTGGGTGAACTAACACTTACAGATACAGAGTCTGAAAATTGCAGTAATTTCGAAATCCACACTCAAACCCAAAACCTTTTGAAGCCATTTGTTTCAGTTTCATTGCTGGGGCAGTAACTATGTGTGGTTTCGGCCAGTATACCAATGATCCTGTTTTTTTAGTCACCCTAGTGCTGGCTGATCAGTCAAAATGAAGTATGGAACTTTCAAGCTCTGTCAAACACACTTAAAGCCAAAACTTCTCTTCTGCACCTTCATTTTTGCAAGGTATTTCAGCCCGACAAAAGGTGGGGTGGCTTGTAATGAAAGTAGGAACATTTTACACTGATAAATATAGAGTGGATCTGTGGCTCTGTGGAAATATAATGACTTTCCCTTTGGGCTGCGATACGCATTTCATTAGCCAGAGCTTTCCCTACACAACATCGGCAGAGAAGTTCAATTTAACACAGATCCTTTACAATTTAATATCAATATGACCACAGACCTATTGGGAAACATCTGCATATAAAAGTAATATCTGCAGCAAATATGCACTTAATATGAAACACTTTGATCTGGATTGCAAATTATATAAACACATCAGGCTCCTCAAAGTAACATAGATGGACAACATGTACATAAATTGTGCACTGAGGAGCTAGTGATTTGTAAACATATTGTTGAGAGGATAGACCACCTAAAATTATAAATGCAGTCATTCTTTACTCACCCTCATGTGTTCCAAACTATTTCATTCTTCTATGGAACACAAAAGGAGATTGACTGACAAGCAGAATCAAAAATGTATCCTAGTGTTCCACGAAAGGAAGTTAAGGGGTTTGGAACAACATGAGGGTGAGAAAACGGTGGCAGAATTACATGGTCAAGTGAACTATCTATTTAAAATTACTACTTGTGCATGAGACATTTGTCCATGGCAACAGTAAAGGGCACTATGTGACAGACACATTTTTGGTGAAATTATTTTGGTGTACACCAAAAACATGCTTTCAGAGTGCTCTCTTGTGTCGCTTTAGGGAGCAGCCTCTTCTACCTGGTGTTTTTGTCAAGGGAGAGCTAATGAGACGTTGCGAGGCTACTGGGCCTACTTTTGACTGCTTCCTTCCTGCACCCTGTGTGCAAATCAGACTGATGAATCGTGCACCAATGCAGAAGTGGGTTATAGCAGCCTCATCAATAATGCCATAAAGGATGATCAATTACACTCAAAAAGGAGTGCAAAAAGCACACCAGGAAGCTGTTTCTGAGTCACTTTGCCTCCATGTATTCAGATACCACTTAAGGCCAAAAATAGCCTAAGATACCAAGGCGGGTTTAGTGGTGATCAGATTTTGGAGGAACAAGCATCCTGAGATTAGCTGATCTTCACAGATCTATGAGATTATATTGACTCAATTTAAATGGTAAATGGTAACATTTACACAGCTCTGGAGATGTTTAATATCACTGAATATTCTGTGTATGTGTAATTTCATAAAGTTTACCATTCAGCCCTAGACATGAAGGACTCTCCCCCTCTCTATAATATAACCATTTGTCATAATGACATACTATTAACAGTCACCTCTGTGTAGGACAAGGATCTCAGAGTTACCACCCAAAGCTATGGCCTGGAACATAAGAGGAATCTAATCATACAGACCATGTTAAAGGACTAGGTACATGTAGAGTACCAAGGTATTCTTTGAATATACACATAAATAAATCATGAATACATTTAGTACTGTGCTGTATCAAAGTAACATGATATTACTACTCTGTTACCACCAGAGTACATTTTAGTAAGGGTGAACCCAACAGTCAGGGTTAGGAGGGTTAATTTTAAAATGTAATATGTTACAAATACTTATTTTTTAGAAAAATGTAATAAGTAACATAATCCAGTTACCTTGATAAGAAAGCAATGTAATCAGATTACTTATTTGTTTACCTCAAGATCGCATTTGTGAATAAAGTCAAGAGAAAAGCAGTATGTTCTCGATGACTTTTAATCATATCTTCTGAATGCAAACAATCCGTGTTTGAATTTTTTTTGAGTGATGTAGATGTTATTATATATAAGAAAAAAATCATAATTTTTTTTTTCTTAATAGGAAAACAGAATATGTTCAAATGTAGAACAACTCCACATTTTTAACCAAATTAGGTGAGTCCTCTATATGTTACAGAAAACTGTTTATTTTCTCATCAAGCAAATACAGTTAGAACAGATGCACTGAATTATCTTGGTTATCTAATTGAATCTTGGTTAATGTAATGAGGTAAGGTGGGCAAGGAGGAGGCAAGAACCGGCTAAACAGTCAACATATAGTTTAATGATAAAACTCAACATATAACAAACATAAACAAACACAGACACACATGCAACTCAGCCGCGTGCATCTCACTCTTTGTTGAACTGGCACCTCCGGCTAGTCTTTATCCCCCTCCCGGCTGATTAGCCCGATTGTCCTCACGGCCTGGCCCCAACATTCTCCTCGTCACAGTTAATATAATTTTTTTTTTTACAGCATATATCTCAGATTCAAAAACACTACAAAGTTGAATTCTGTCATGTATTGCTGTTAGCATGTGGACTAATTGGCACTGACCATTCATTAACGTCCTACTGTAATAGGTAGATCACATGCTATTTTCATCATCATTATTATTATTATTACTGCCACCAGTGCCTGTCATTTTATTTTAGAGAATAGATAAAAATAGATTTTAACCTTTATAGTGTGCCTTGGTTTACTTATTCCAATTTTCTATAAGTTTTAAAATGTTACATTTGCCAGTATTTCTCCCTCACCCATACTTTTGAATGGTTCTTAACAATACATTTATAATAAGTATCAAAATCAGATAAATTATTCATTGCACTTTTCCCCTTAGAACTTAATAATATTTTCAATTAATTTGGTATTCATTTGTACAATCTGGATTTTTTTATAACAAAGAAAAAAAGAAATGCTGTTCCAATTACTGTTATCATTACAACATGAAAGCATTTCAAAGAACAATTTTAGAGTTTCAACTGAAGTTAAGATGGAAATGAGATGTCACACTAAAGTTTCGGCAGTAGGCATCCCATGGACCAGAATATGTGCTGTTTGCCAAGGGGAGTGGACGTTTTTTCATTTCTATTCCTGCTCCTGCGAAAACGATCATCAGACAGTCAGATGTTGAAATTAGGGAACACTTATTAATTTTAGCTATCCTTGCTAACGTGATTTTCATGTGGGTCTTACCTTTAAATGTTTCTTTAAATTATATGTCGGGCCCTTGGAAAATCAATGCATCTTCACACCTGGAGGGTAAATTGTACTGAACTGTAATCTTGTTTCCCTTTTCTCCATTGAAGTGACAAGAATGTCGAAATTTCCACAAAAATAATAATATTCCTCCAGTGGCCATTGCAATGAAATGGCACTTTTAATGGTTTGACCATGTTTGTCTTGAGAGCGCAGTGTTGATCTGAGAAAGGACTAATTTACACATGCGAAAGTAAGTGGTGCCAGTTTCAAGTGAGTCATGAGAGAGAACCAGAAGAGATCTCCAGCATGCATCTAATCATATCTGTGCCACTATAATTTAGGGAGTCCAGCAGGGAGTGCTCACCTTGTGGACTGTGTAGGTCCTACTGCCCCAGTATATTGATGGGGGCCACTATACTATAAAAAGGCACCGTCCTTCGGATGAGACGTTAAACCAAGGTCCTGACTCTCTGTGGTCATTAAAAATCCCAGGACACTTTTTGAAAAGAGTAGTGTGTAACCCCCTGGTGTCCTGGCCAAATTCCCTCCTTGGCCCTTATCAATCATGGCTTCCTAATAATCCCCATCCATTAATTGGCTCTATCACTCCACTCTCTCCTCTCCACCAATAGCTGGTGTATGGTAAGCGTACTGGCGCACTATGTCTGCTGTCACATCATGCAGGTGGATGCTGCACACTGGTGGGGATTGAGGAGAGTCCCATGTTCATCATGTAATGCGCTTTGAGTGTAGTGTCAGAAAAGCGCTATAGAAATGTAACGTTCAATCATTATAAAGCCTTTATCATTTTATGTCAGGAGGACCTTTTGTTATTTTTTTTATATATTGAAAATCTAATCCTGCTAGTAATCACATTTTTTACCAAATGTAACTGTAATCTGAATACGTTGAGTTTTTATGTAACTGTAACAGATTACAATTACACATTTCTTGTATCCTGATTACGTAATGCCGTCAAAAGTATTCTGTTACTCTCCAAGCCTGTTAACAGTAGATATTCTTATTCAGTCTCATTCTGTCAGACTATAAATAACGTTCTAAAAAACATTAGTATTTAACAGACAAATGAACCTTGTTTGGGGAAAGCCGCCTCTAGATAGTTGGCACTGGTCAAGCAAACTAACAGCGCTGTATAATCAACTAGCTGTCAAATTCAATGAAGCTCAGAACCTGCACTTAAAATCCTGTCTCATGTCATGAACTCCTAATCAGCTGAATCCCAGTTTTCAGAGTGCATCTGCAGTCTTTAGCCAAGTGTGCCTCACATAGTGGAGGCAGAGGCATTTTTGACAAATGAGTCACCTTGACATGCATTTCTCTAGCATCTCAATTGGCACAGAATGGGTTGCGCTCTGAGGTCTGTGGGAGCAATCTGGGCTTTTGGCTGATGTGGGATGTTGGAGAAATGGAGAGGAGTGTACCCCAGGCCTTCATTTACTTTGTTATGCCCTTAAGAAAAGCATGTTGAGAAAACTATGGAAAACAGAACTGCCTTAAACAACAACATATGACTTTCTCAGAGGCAAGTGAGGAAATGTTGGATTTCTGCATTATCCGGTTGTTTTGGTAGATAGGATGTCATTCCTTAAGTTATCAGATTTTTTCAATAGTAAGTAGTGCTGACAAACAATGTACTGTGCATGAAATCTTTCTCTGCTGTCTGCAACGAGTTGCGACCCAAGTTGAGAAAAACTGCTGGCTTATTGCATTTATAAAACTGCAGCAACCGCATTGTGATAAAGACCAACATTTTCACAAACAGTTACATTTTGTATTAGTACTATTCGGAATTGACAATTCTTCCACCAAATAATATAGTTCATAATACTTGCCAAGAAATTTAGCATATTGGTGCATCAATATAGAATGGGCATTCACAGGTTAGTATTTATACAGTAATCATTTTACAAAGGCTTTGAATGCAAGTCCTTCAATCAGAATATAGCATCTGAAGATGTGAATCTGGATGTTCTAGCTTTACTTCCTTCATTCTGTGATACTGTATTAGAAATAAAACAAAGTGTTAACAATTCTATTTATATACAGTATAGCTCTTGTAATATTAGTCTCAGTACAGCAAAAGTCTCAATTCAAAAAATAAACAACTTAAGCAACAACTTGAGCTGTTTATTCTACAAGACCTTGAAAAGTTGGTAGGACAAATAATGAAAAAAAGTTAATGATTTCTACATGAAGAATGCAGGTTTTCTGAAGACAGTTATAAGGATGAGTGTCTCTATTTATGTGTGAGGTAAACAGCCTAAAGTTCTATTGAGATCAGAGCTGCATTAACTGATCATAAAAGACAAGTGATCTAATGAGATGCTGAAGGAGGAGGGCATGTGAACTGGGACTTTACACTATTCGGGTAAAAATACAGCAGTTCATAAAATAATGATTAAGCGTGCACACACGTGCACCTATTTTGATAAATGCTGATGCTCCCTCACTAAAACTGTGTAATAATCTTCATAGAGACCAAGAACTTGCTGAGTTTCTAATGTTTGTTGATATGAAGAATTTTTCAAATATATCAATTTATTTAAAGTCACGTGGTGATAATGTGTGACAGATAAGAAGAGGACTGAAGCAGCTGGTTGAACAGTAAGCCATCATTAATCAATGACACAGTGTTGTTGAGTTACTTCAAACACATAGTTTGCTGTTTTCTACACTGCATATACAAACAGGTTGGCAATATGCCAGAAATAAAACAGATCAGGAAAAGAGTGATAAACTAAAATATTCTACAAATAGATCATTGTTACTTCAGTATAAGCTCAATTGAAGACTATCTGAAATCCAACAGAGAGAAGAAAATACTGTGACAAAATGGAAATTATTTCTTTGAAAAACTATACAGATAAAATATCCAAACTAATGATTATGCCATTATGAGGACATAGTCCCAAATCTTTTGCATGTTTGTGTTGGATTTGGATTGGATTAGCAACACTATTGCATTTCGAGACAAAGACCTGAAAAAGTTATGTAAAATCAGAAATATTGTGATATCTGTTTATGTCAAAGCAGAGGCAGCACCAAGCCTCCAAAAGTGGTTGGGGAAAATTTGAAAGATGAAAGTTATTTGTCCTATTGAAATAGGAAACACCTCCATATTTTGCAAGATATTTCATGCATATCAGATAATTACATAGGCTTAAAACATGGTCAAAAGTTTGTGAATGCAGAACAACCGTGCTTTTGTTTTGTTCCATCGGTTTTGGAGTTATTAGCAAGAGAGGTACTCTTCTGAAAACAAAATCCAATGCCAAGTTACCTTGTAAAACATGGTACATGGTGAATTTTTATTCAGTGGTGTTTTCTCAAGCTTTTCCTTGAAACAGGAAATACATAAACCTGTATGACTTTCTTACTTCTGAGGAACAACAAAGTAAATGTGAGGAATTGTGTAAGTCTTGTTTAATGCCACAGTCACTATGAATTTTTATTGCATCTTTCTTTGTTATACAATGAAAGCGAAAGGTGACTGAGGCCAACATTCTTCATGACGTCTTCTTTTGTGTTCTACGTAATAAATAAAGTCATATGGGTTTGGAGCAATGTGAGGGTGAGTTAATGATTTCGGTTGAACTATTCTTTTGTATATACACTCACCTAAAGGATTATTAGGAACACCATACTAATACTGTGTTTGACCCCCTTTTGCCTTCAGAACTGCCTTAATTCTACGTGGCATTGATTCAACAAGGTGCTGAAAGCATTCTTTAGAAATGTTGGCCCATATTGATAGGATAGCATCTTGCAGTTGATGGAGATTTGTGGGATGCACATCCAGGGCACGAAGCTCCCGTTCCACCACATCCCAAAGATGCTCTATTGGGTTGAGATCTGGTGACTGTGGGGGCCATTTTAGTACAGTGAACTCATTGTCATGTTCAAGAAACCAATTTGAAATTATTCGAGCTTTGTGACATGGTTATTATTATCCTGCTGGAAGTAGCCATCAGAGGATGGGTACATGGTGGCCATAAAGGGATGGACATGGTCAGAAACAATGCTCAGGTAGGCCGTGGCATTTAAACGATGTCCAATTGGCACTAAGGGGCCTAAAGTGTGCCAAGAAAACATCCCCCACACCATTACACCACCACCACCAGCCTGCACAGTGGTAACAAGGCATGATGGATCCATGTTCTCATTCTGTTTACGCCAAATTCTGACTCTACCATCTGAATGTCTCCACAGAAATCGAGACTCATCAGACCAGGCAACATTTTTCCAGTCTTCAACTGTCCAATTTTGGTGAGCTCTTGCAAATTGCAGCCTCTTTTTCCTATTTGTAGTGGAGATGAGTGGTACCCGGTGGGGTCTTCTGCTGTTGTAGCCCATCCGCCTCAAGGTTGTGCGTGTTGTGGCTTCACAAATGCTTTGCTGCATACCTCGGTTGTAACGAGTGGTTATTTCAGGCAAAGTTGCTCTTCTATCAGCTTGAATCAGTCGGCCCATTCTCCTCTGACCTCTAGCATCAACAAGGCATTTTCAGCCCACAGGACTGCCGCATACTGGATGTTTTTCCTTTTCACACCATTCTTTGTAAACCCTAGAAATGGTTGTGCGTGAAAATCCCAGTAACTGAGCAGATTGTGAAATACTCAGACCGCCCGCCTGGCACCAACAACCATGCCACGCTCAAAATTGCTTAAATCACCTTTCTTTCCCATTCTGACATTCAGTTTGGAGTTCAGGAGATTGTCTTGACCAGGACCACACCCCTAAATGCATTGAAGCAACTGCCATGTGATTGGTTGATTAGATTATTGTATTGTATATTGTATAAATTGTAGTTTAACAAGGTAACAGCAACCAATTTTTTTACATCAAGATAAATGTTGTTCTTGTGAAAATGAGCAACATTTACTGGTTGTGTGAGCTGACAGATTTGTGAATGACTGCTTCTTTTTAACAGGCTCTTTCCAATTAATCAATTGAAACAAACTTATTGAACGGGGTGATGAAGTGATTAGTGAGTTAAAATGACCTCACTAATCAGACAGTCAGATTCATTTACTACATTAGACGTTACCACAATTAATCACATTCGACTTGAAATAGCACAAAAACCTCTCCTGGAACAGTGGAAAATCAATTAAAAAACATGTAATAGAAAAAAATGTTAACATGAAAAATTATGTATTTCATCCTTTATAGTGAACATTTTTTTTGTTTATTCAGGATTGATAGATTCTTATTGGAATAATTATCGATTTTTTTACTTTTTCTAATTTGTCATATATTTATCCACCAATTTACTTGTGTTCTATTTGATTAATTAACAGATTATTGATTTGTCAATTGACATTAATGGGAAACGTGACTATTAGGCCCATAAACGTTTTTACAAATACAGCCACAACTCAATCAAAAATACCTGGAGCATTATGCATGAAAAGTCCCTGCTGAAATGACAGGTCAGACACACATTACATGCAGAGTTATTTTAGAATCATAAAAGTCATTTTATATATAACACAAGGGTCAGTTAACAACACTATACCACTGCACATGGCTCACTGCTCTCTAGATTTGAAATTAATAATGCATTGGGACCTAACATTGGAGTTTTCAGGGACTCAATTTACTTTTTCTATGGAGCACTGAAAAGTGAGCATTTTTTGAGGGCTCTGACATGCTGCAGTGGGCTTTGTTGACATTTAGATATTGACTCAGGCTTATTGCACAGGCGTGTTAGTTTGTTTTAGACAACAGCATATGCTCAGCACTCTACCGCTTCTGAAGAACAAACAGGTGCATGATTTCGATGATAATAAGGCATTAAAATATCTCCTTGTTTCCTAGGTAACGGAGACCAGAACGGGGCCTCTCGGATGCAGTAACTACGACAGCCTGGATTCCGTCAGCTCTGTCTTAGTGCACAGCCCAGAAAATAAAATCCATCTGAAAGGTATGACAGCTGTTTTGGTCTTTAAAACTACAACATTGCAGCAAGTTCTGCTCTTACTTGTATCAACTGTGCTGGTGATGTAAAGTAAGGGGACATTAAGACTGAACAATTTTTTTGCACTAATAAAAGCTAGATGCATATATATATATATATATGTTTTTTTTAATAAAAGTTACTTTAACTTGACATGTTGTCTAAAAACATGTCATGAACATGTTTATATAGTAAAACAATTGAAAAACAGCACAGCACAGACAGACGCAAAAACGCATTTAAGTTATGCAGATATTTTTCACTAAGGCCATTTTTTTGTCCTCAGTTCAACTTAGAACTTAATGGCAAAGTATTAGTGATTTATTTAGCAATAGCATATACTGTAGAAAACCATATATAATGGTAATATGCTTGGGATTTGTAGTTTTGAATAAGTCTTCTACAAGTAATCATCTAGGTTTATGAGCTCAGAGGACCATATTTTCAAAATATAGAAAGGTAAAATCAGTGACCAATATTGGCTTAACCGAAGCAATGTGAAAAATTAGGAAACCTACAATTAATGTTCCATAACTAGCAGTGCACTGAAGCAAGTTACTATTAGTGATTTGTGGTTAATGATCTTGAATTCTAACTCAGAATGAATGATAACTGTACAAGTCAAATTAATAACACTAAAATAACATGAAGTGTGTATATATGTGTGTGTGTATATATATATATATATATATATATATATATATATATATATATATATATATATATATACTCTTCATGGTATTTTAGAGTTGCATTTTTAGTTAAAATTGTAATTTTATTCATTTGACTTGTACAGTTATCAGTGTATATCAGTGATGTTTGTGTGTGTATATATACAGTACATAACTGATATACACTGGTGAGCACTTTATTAGGAACACCTGTACCATACCTGTCAACACTCCCGTTTTTCCAGATAGTCTCCCGTATTTCACACCGATCTCCCGCCCCCCTCCCATTTTATTATTTCTCCTGGGAAACTCACGTAATTTGTATGGCCCAAACCTCGTTATATAAATAATCACATCAATATATTATTCCAAGCTTGTCCAAGCTTGACAGATCTTGTATGAAATGCATCCTACTTACACAATCGACACATCATACAAATTTCAACCCATTTGTGAGCTCAACCTGGCAACCTACAACCCAGTTGCACTGTTGATATCTGTTCTGGAATAGAGGCGGGAAGTTGAATCATGCATCACTGGTAGATGGGAGGAGAAGACTCATCATGTAAATTTAACAGCAGCTGGGATGGAAGAATTTAATTTTAAATATCGACAATGCCTTATGCCTTTTGCAAACTGTGTCATGCTGATTTTAATATCAAACCTGTTAGGAAAAATTATGATACTCAGCACATTAAATCACAGCGGCACAATTTGTATGTACAGTCAGGTCCATAAATATTGGGACGTCGACACAATTCTGTATAGAGCCAAAAATATTAGAATTGTGTCGATGTCCCAATATTTATGGACCTGACTGTATTTAGCCTACCCCTGCCATCCAGCACCACAAAATGTCGATTTGCGTTTTTAAGATCTCTCTCAACTTATCAACACATACTGTCATTTAATAGTATTAAACTCTCTAGTTATTATTGGCATACAAGAAGCAGATCTTGAATTCTTGAATAAAGACACTGCTTTGGTTGTTTGTTTATGCTCACTGTAGCTTTTGGTGGTTAAATGAAATAAATGAGAAACAAATGCCTTACTAAAGTTACTATTCAAACTATTAAAAAAGGAAAAAAATAATTTTAGTCAGTTGTACTTTTCCAGGCTTCTCATAGTTATTAAAAATTACAATGTGTCCTACATTTTGCAAGAGCAAAATTTTATTTGTAGATGTATGAAACCTTGTGACTAACTATTTCTCTGAGGTATCCCTACAATTTCTTTCATTTTTTATTATTACAATTATTATTATTAGATGCCAATGTGCTAGTGAACGTCTCGGGTTACATGTGTAACCCTTGTTCCCTGAAAAAAGCTGCGCTGCTAAGCGCTATGGGGAACAACTCTAGCTGTGAACCGAGCTGAAATAGTGTGTGTAACACGTCAATGAACATTGACCGGAATTTATAGCCTCGGCTGATGTAATCATTAGATACACCTGCGGCCAGGCTATAAATGGATACGTCACCAGGTGTCGTCAGATACTTGTTTTTGAAGAGCAGTCCTGGGACGTCCCAGTGCGGCAAAGCAGCGCAGCATCTCGTTCCGCTTTTTTCAGGGAACAAGGGTTACACATGTAACCCGAGACGTTCCATTTACAAAAAGCTTCACTACGATGCTGCACTGCTAAGCACTACGGGGAACGCAATACCCACGCCGCCGCACTTGGGGCTGTCCGGACCCCTACGGTTGTGCTGTGTACTCACAAAAACACGAGAGGTCTCAGACATGAGCTTGAGATGTGGACTCAAGGGCATAAGAGCCCGGAGTAGCATAAACATCTAAACCATTCAATTTCGATGAATGTGTGCGGAGAGGACCAGTCTGCCGCATCACAAACTTGTTCAGGCATGAGCTGAGATGTCGACTCAAGGGCATAAGAGCCCAGAGTATCAAAGCATCTAACCCATAAAGTTCGATGAATGTGTGTGAAGAGAACCCTATCGCAACACAAACTAGTCATAAAAACTGATGAATGTGAGCGGAGAGGACCAGCCTGCCGCATCAAAAACTTGCTGCAGAGGGAGACCTCTAGCCAAGGTTTTAGAGGAGGAGAGCCCTCTGGTAGAGTGCGCCCTAAAACCTACTGGCGAAGCTTGACCGTGCACCTCGTAGGCCCAGGAAATAATGAGGATGCCAGTAAGCTGGTTCTGTAATAAGAACTTTAGTAGAAGGAAACGCATGCAGGCGCATTTGTGCTATGTATGCGTTACTACGATCAGCCCCTCCCGAGGGGGGGGGGGGTACTGGGCGACTCGGGGAGAAGTAGAGGAGACATTGCTCTATCAACAGAGGTGAAGAGGTCCTCTTCTGCCCTGTAAAATCTACCCAGATCAGTTCCAAGTGGAGGGAGCCCTAGCACTTGAAATGGTCTCGATAATCTCAAGAGAAAACCCTGTGAACCTCATTTGGTACCCTTAGGGGCCAGACATGAAATGTTTCACAATTCGGGCCAAGGATGAGAAGGTCCTCCCTGTTCGGAATCGCCCAAGGCGAGCCGTCGAGGAGAGGAATTAGCTCCTAGAAACATATCCTGTTCGGCCAGCGCAGCGCCATTAATAGGAGGCAAGACCCTTGCTGGTGAACAATGCCAAGACTCCCGGGAGCAGAGAAACCGGGGAAAGAAATGCATACAGACGCATTCTGGGTCATGTATGTGTCTTAACGTCCAGACCCAAGGGGGCTGGGTGATTTCAGGGAGAAGTAGGGGAGACATTGCGCTATTCATAGAGGCGAAGAGGTCCTCTTCTGCCCTAAGATCTCACCCAAACTTGTTCCAAGTGGAAAAAGCCCGGCATTTAAAAAGGTCTCGGTAACCTCAGGAGAAAGCCCTGTGTCCCTCAGTTGGTACCCTTAGGGGCCAAACATGAAAGATTCCACAATTCGGGGCAGGGATGAAATATTGCCCTGTGCCTGAGATAGAAGATCCTTCCTGTTCGGAATCGCCCAAGGCGAGCCGTCGAGGGAAGAGATTAGCTCCGAGAACCAAGCCCTGTTCGGCCAGCGCAGTGCTATCAGTAAGAGGCAAAAACCCTTGCTGGCGAACTCTGGGCAACTACTACCTTAGGGTGGAGTTCTTAACTCCCCCGTTGGTATTTTCTGTCTGGACCGTAAATCTGCTCCCGTATACGGGCATCCAGGGATATAACTGACCTGAGTGACAGGAGCTTACCCTGGGCCCTAAGCAGAATCCGACGTGTCAGAAATACAGCTGACAAGAATGTGGGTCTCCTTGATGATTTATGTAAGAGGCTACCGCTGTATTGTCCACCCGCACCAAGACATGGCAGCCTCAGGAGGAGGTATTTCAGGGCCAGAAATACAGCCATCAACCCGAGACAGTGACTGTGACAACCGAGCTGATGACCCCCCTATCCCTTTAAGCTGGACGACCACTTAAGGCCGCTACCCCGCCTGTCAGGGAGGCGTCTGTCGTTAGGAGTCTGCGACAACAAGACGCACCTAGATTGGGACCCAAGGCAGAAAACCGGGGTCTGAACCACATAGAAAGGGAACGAAGCCTGAGGCGCGTAACCCTTTTTAGCCTAGGGGTTTTGGCCCTTGGAAGAAATCCCCTGGCTTTTGGCCACATCAAAAACGGTCTCATGAGCAGAAGGTCTCCAGAGGGATCACCGCGGATGCGGTCACCCTGAGACCTGGAAATCGTTGATACTGATAACAGTGCAACCTTGACCTAGCCTGACTTTGCTCAGGGTGATCTGAATGGACTCAATCCTAGCGGGAGACAGTTGTGCCCGCATTGTGATTGAACTCCATACGATGCCCCGATAGACAGTGTTCTGAGTGGGAGAGAGGACGCTTTTCTTGGCGTTGGGCCTCAACCCCAGAGAAACAGATGAGCTAAGACGATATCCCTGTGCTGAACTCCCAGTTCCTGGATGGGTATTATATTTTAACACTTCATGTTGAGGGGTGGTTGAGTGTTTCGCGTCCTGAATAAAATGCAGGAACAGTGAAAACACCCAATTTTGACGGAAGCCTCTGCAACCCGAAACACCAAGAGGTGGCGGGAATGGAGGGGCTTCGAGGGGGTACCGGGAGGGGTGAAGTGAAGCACACGCCCCGTCCCGAGGGGAGCTACCCCCTAATCTAGGCACAACACCGTCAGGGTTTTCTCTTACTAGAATTTATAGTCCTGAGGTCTTGCTTCGGGGGCTGGTGAGGGCGGCGAGACTGTCCCCAATCCCTGGGAGGAGGAGCACGACTCACCACGCTTTGCTTTTGAGCCTCCCTTCAGTCAGGACCGAGGCGGGTCTGAGGCTTGCTCGTCAAGCGCAGAACCCACACTCAGGTCGTCCAGGAGGTCAGCCTGATATGCCTGTAAAACAGCATATGTGCAGAGCAGCACCAGCCTGACCTGCTGCTTGATAAGCCCTTCCCACTAAAGTGGAGGTTGTCCTACAAGGCTTTGAGGGGAGAGAGGGCTTCTTAAGTGACGATGCCAAGCCCGGCGAGGGATAGCCCGCAAGCGTCTCTTCGACCGGCGGCATCACTGAATACCCCCGTGCCGCAGCACCCACGATAGTCGAATATAATGACGTTGAGGGTATGTGAACACGGGAAGAAAATCTATATATATATATTTATTTATTTTTTATTTTTTTAGGGGTTCTCCATGAGCGAAAAAGCTCTTCATGGAGGTTATCAAAGAAGGGAAGTGACCCATGAGGCATTCCCTTTCTTAGACTGGAAGATAAAATCTATCCCCTAATTTGGAGCGTTTGGGGTCTCTTTTTCACGTGGCCAGTCCAATCTGGCAACCGCACGAGTAACAACATCGAGCAATTCCTCCATAGATTTTCTATCGTGGACGGAAAGCTCGGAGGCGGGAAGAGAATCGGATCCACCTCATGATCCGAAGAAGCGTCGGAACGCGCTTCGAGATCATGTGAAGGACCAGCTGGGTTTGGGGAGAAAGTGAGAGAAAGGGAACAACCCGTCTCTTGCTCCTTAGCCAAATCCATGCAAGAGCCCCACGAACAAACTTTTTTTTTTTTTTTTTGTGAGTGCTGACTCCCGGAAGCAAGCAAGGCGAGCACGACGCACTCTGCCTGTTAAAGCAAATTGCAGTGCTCGCACCCGCCCTGCTGCAACGCGAGAGCAGCGTGCTCTTACCCCGAAACAAACAGCAAAAACTGATGTGTGTCGTCTTCAGCTATAGAGCGAGAAGAGGGAACACGCACCGCTTATGACTTTCAGTCATTCTCTCTTTTTTCTTTCTTTTTAGAAATATATATATATAATATTTTCTAAACAGAAGAGAAAGAGAACAACGTTCACTGCACACTGCCTAACTGATTCTAACTCCTAACAGAGGAAAGAAAGTTTTGACAGGGTTTGTGAAACACAGAAACAGAATCGCTCTGAAAAAAGAGTTTCTGATGACACCTGGTGACGTATCCATTTATAGCCTGGCTGCAGGTGCATCTTATGATTACAACAGCCGAGGCTATAAATTCCGGTCAATGTTCATTGACGTGTTACACACACTATTTCAGCTCGGTTCACAGCTAGAGTTGTTCCCCGTAGCGCTTAGCAGTGCAGGATCGTAGTGAAGCTTTTTGTAAAGGGAACAGTGTAATTTATGTGTCACTTTAACATCACCAAAAAGATTAGCAAAAATAAGTTTTCAAACTGGTTTCCAAACACTCCCCCATGTATGGTGTTGGTCAAACAAATAGATGGCTACCTCAAACTCACAACTTTGGCTGAACCAATGTTGCTAGGGGCTGCTCAGATTGATCAATTAAACATTGTAACAGAGCTACCATGTTTACACTTTTCAAAGGAATCAACCTACAACTTTAAGGCAGGTTGAATGCTTAGCTTAATTTGTAAAAGGGTGACTGACAGCAGATCTGGTGAAAGCACAGGACTTGCTAACATGTGTATTGTCTCCATGCTTTCAAAGCTAGTGAGCGGTTACATTAAGTCAGGCATTTAGACATGTGTTAATGTGCCTCACACTCTTGTGAAAGCGGTGTCACCGTAAGTCAGACGTAGTTGAAGCAAAAGAAAATAGATAAAGTAATAGGAATGAAAGGTGCAAAGAGGAAGGTTTTAAACCTCTAGCCATTGCTAGTTATATACATGGCCTGTGACGATTTCCACTGCCTTCTTAACATTGACATTTAAATTGTCAACCCACTTAATACTGCCATCTCCTGAAGCAAGCTCCCTGCTGCCCAGAATCTTGTATTTTAATGAGCAGCCATAGGGTTCTGTACCAAAGCTAATCTTTTAATGATTGTTTTGGAGGGAAAAAGTAGGGAACGAAACAGTCAGAGATTTTTTGTGTTAAGGATGGTTATTTTTTAATCTATAGTACTCAACAGATAAATCAAGTGCTATGGTACCTCTGTGCTATTTTTTAATTGTTCTGTGTACAGTGTCAGTCCGATACCCTTTGCCATTGCATTTGGTCTCACAGTTTTTTTTTCAGCATCTCACATCATGAGCACTGGATTTTTAATACAGTCCGTCAAGTTAAAAATAGTCCTTGTAAACCATGTCTCAAAAAGTCACTTTTAAAATCTTGTTTCAAGCCCTCTCTGTTTGTTCCATTCAGTTGCAGTCCAAGCAAAAACAAATTTTGTGTGAATTGTTTGCATTTCTTTCCCCAAAAATATATTTTTAAGTTAAAATACCAACTTAAGATATTAATTTAATATGTTTTACATTTACCGAATTTGATTGTATTTTTCTGTTTCAGTCTGCTTTCTAAAGATAATTGCAATCATTTTATTCTTTTGACAGGTCCAGTTTTTAACATTAAGAAAAATATACAGTATATATTTTTTTAAATATCCTTGTGACCTACGTCTTGGTTTTGTAAAGGACTTTTCTCTGTAAAGTTGCTTTGGAATTTTCTTGTGAAAATGCTATTCAAATATGTTTAATTTGACTTGAAAACATTTCTCTTCATGTTTATACATCTAAAACTACTCTATGGAATCCCTGAACCACAAGGTGAAAAAAAAAAAACATCTAAGACACCTAGTGCTCTAATTGTTCACCTTGTGGTTCAAGGCTTCCATATTACTCTAATAGTAGGAAACATATTTTTTGTCAACTTTTACAAATAAATATTTTCTTTGGCTTAAGTACAAAAACATAAAGACGATTACATAAATTTAGAAACCACACATCTTTATAATATCACCCACAATGTTGTACATGGGTCTATGTGTGTGTGTGTGTGTGTGTATACTGTAAATATATAATTTAGTTTTTTTATTTATAAAGGGGGTCCCTTAAAAGGTGATCATCAAAAAGTACATTGTTGAGGCAAATTGCAGTCTAATAAATGAATAAACAAAAAAGGTACATTGAAAATTATTCCATATCAAAAATTAAAAAAATTAGGCTCCTTTTTTACATATATTTGGTATTGTTGTTGCAGAATTTCCATTGGTGTGAAATGTAGAGAAAAACATTTATTTATTTATAGCATTTATTATTGCTGTCACTTGCGAATAATCGGGTACTCATGCCCATCCCTTATTTATATATTCTTGCATATTATTACATAGGTTCTTATTATTTTCTTTCTTGAATTTAGTTATGTGGGCTGCCCATGATATGTTCCTATTAGAGAGCGGAATTTAGACCCCTTAAAATAAGGACATCTGGCCTTAGATATAATGGAGGACTGAAATAATTCACAGGAAAAATAAACGTTCCTCTTTTTCTCTTTAAAAAGACTCCAATTGTGGAGGAGGGGGCACAAGAGCAGCTATTTAGCTGTCTTCGAAATGAAAGCCATCCAAGTCAGTCTCTTTTGTGTGGATCCCCACACTGTTGGATCTTTGCCCAGCAGAAGCCAAGGCATAAGAGGAAGACTGTGTGTAATTTTGTCTCTTGTTTTCCACAATTCAACGCAAAAATACTTAGGAACACATCAAATATTCACACTCTGAAAATAATTTGAAAAGCCTGAACGTCAAGGCAAAAGACATTGATTCTCTCTCGAAAGATGTATGACCTGGCAAAGCTGTGAAGAGCATTTTCACAGATAATATAATTAGCAGGTGTTCAGCACCTATAGCTGGGCTGTGGAATCTAAATATTTCACTTAAGTGGTGGAATCGCTGGAGGATGAATGTATTTGGCACTGAATGCATTTTTAAGTAATTCATAGGTAATTATTGATCAAGAGGTCTTCAAAATGTATGATATTTATTTATTTACATGTTAGCTGTCATTGTATTGCCTTGTTGCTGCTTGTCCCAATTGCTCAAATAATCAATAATTAGGTTCATGGGCAAATGTCAATACTATTGCCTGCTATCAAAATATCTAATCAGGCAGTAGAATTCCACATCGATTCCCTGTCTGCAGCGTGCCAGTATTTCATGACAGAGGTTTACGACTGAATGACCTTGCCAAAGAGATTGTTGGTCTTTATTCATCCCATTACACAATTACTGTGCTGACATAGCAGACCTCTGTCCCAAATAGAACTACACTAACTGATGCTGCCTGCCTCTCTGACCCACTTTAAATGCTGTATGTTTCCCAGCTTTGGTCTCTGTCCTGTTTGCTTAGCCAATGAAGGGTAATGGAACAATAATAAAATACCTTTATTGCATTGTTTTAAATGGAGACAAAATAGAAAAGATATTACTTTGAGAGTAAAATGCAGTAGAGAGATACATAGTGTAGAGAAAGAGGAGAGGATAGTTGATGGGAGTGTAAATAATGGTGTCATATGACTCAGTAATTGATTTTTCAGCATCGATATGGGAATGCAAAGCCCAGTGTTTCCCCCAACAACTTACCTATGTCTATAAAATTACCTGTAAAATATTCTATCAGCCAATACACACTCAATGAACACTTTATTATGAACACCTGTACAACTGCTTATTCATGCACTAATCTAATAAGCCAATTTTGGGGCAGCTGTGCAATGCATAAAATCATTCAGAAATGGGTCAGGAGATTCAGTTAATGTTACATCAACCACCAGATTGGGAAAAATTTGATCTCAGTGATTTTGGTCGTAGCATGATTGTTGGTGCCAGACGGGCTGGTTTGAGTTTTCTGTAACTGCTTCTCCTGGGATTTTCAGGCACAACAATTTCTAGAGTTTACTCAGAATGGTGCCAAACAAGTGAGCGGCAGTTATGTGGATGAAATGCCTTGCTGATAAGAGAGGTTCACAGAGAATGGCTAGGGCCCCATTTCCCAATAAAGATTGATCTTAGCGGTTTAGCGCGTTTTCTACAAGCAATATTATGAATGTTTGTTATATTTCATGTACGTTTCCCAAAACTGCACTTAACATGAACGTGCAAGGATCCTTTTTAAGTGTAACTTATAGGTGCAGTGTGTAAGAATCAGAAACCCTTGTTATTAATGTCACCCGTGGCCGTTAAGTGAACTGCAGCCAGCTACCTGTTGCTCGTGCTCGAGCACACACTCCATAGGGTTGCGAGCGAGCATCGACCAAAACAATGACATAACGTACAAAGAGGCAACGTGATTCACCGCCATCATGCTGACAGATGAGGTAGCATAATTAAAATTACACAGTTATGATTGTTTCACTACAAACATTGAGACTGCATATTATATTTGACTCTTCAGTGCTGGAACAGGACTAAAACAAAGTGTGGATATAGGTCTGACTATGCGAGACTGTAGTTTGAAGTAATCTTTTCTTTGCATGATACATTGACTCCATTTATAAGATAGCTTATGTCGGCGTTAGCTAGCTAGCCAGCTTTATCAACAGCTGTTAGCTAAATGTTCTGGATGATGACAGTAGCTGTTTATAAAATAGGCTGTGCATTATAAATATGTTGACACAATTCAGTATTGATGTGATTCCATCACAACTGTCATTTTGATATATTGATGTGCTATTGTTTCATAACAATAACATTTTTATATTTTCTGTATAACCAAGGTTTCACCAATGAATGTGTCTTTTTGCATTATCTTGAACATTGTCTAGCATTAATTTCATGTGTTATTGTAGTTTAGCAAAATTACACAGGTCAATCCTTATTGCACTATATTTCACATGCTTTGCAGTTATGTAAGCTTACCTGTCCAATAAGAAGAACGCCAATTCAGGGTCGGTTTTGATACTCAAAATTGAACAAAGGTCCCTCCCGGAATCAAATACCCTGCCGGAGTGGTGGTGGCATAGTGAGCTAAAGCACATAACTGTTAAGCAGAAGGTTGTCGGTTCGATCCCCACAGCCACCACCATTGTGTCCTTGAGCAAGGCAGGTTGCTCCAGGGGGATTGTTCCTGTAATAAGTGCACTGTAAGTCGCTTTGGATAAAAGTGTCTGCCAAATGCATTAATGTAAACGTAAATGTAAATGTTCACTCTAGTTTTCACTCGACCACAATCATGTTCCTGCTTAGCCAGACTGGATTCAGTATTTAAATGTTTTAGTTTTTTTGGATTACTCTGAGTTTGTGTATGAGTCGGTGTTGTGCTGGGAGCCAGATGTTTGCAGGATTCCATCTGTAAGATAACGTTTTTTGTCACTGTTGAATAGCGGAAGAGAATTACTGAGGCAAGGCTCTCGGGAGCGTGCATAAAAGTCACATTCTTTGGATTTTCATGGCAAAATCGATCCGCTCCGTTCGCATAAAAATCAGTCCTCAGCCTTTAATAGGCAAAATAGGAAGTCCGGGAAGGGCAAATTTTTTACGTTTTACAAGCCATTCACACATTGGCCAAAAAAGAATATTACATGAAAATTGTTACATATTGCACCTTTAATAAAGTCACTGTACATTGTGAAGTGCTGAAATGTGACCGTATAGTGCTGTTCATCATTGTATCTTCATTATATTTGTGCGCAATTTTACAATAATTTTTTTATTTACTTCGCTAAAATGTATGACTTGTTTACGACCTAATATTAACTACATTACATATTGTATTTACAATAATGTTGTGCAGAACAAGCTATTTATTTTACACAATATGCTTCCATAATCAGGTGTACATTTGTAATATTTTGTTTTCACAATTTCCTCTCTGTATAAAAGCATACAGGATTAGTGAAGACAGTGGAGGCCCTTTTGTATGATCCTGCTAATTACAATCATTAATTTAATATTACGAGGTTCAAAGTGTTATCACAGAGCGCAAAAAAAGAGGACATTTTGAAGATGCGCTTTAGGGACATTCACCAATTAAATAGAGGCCTGCTCTTTACTTCCTAAAGTGATTACAGTGACAGCAGTGGTGCATGTGCGGTGCTACACAACTTGTAGTGCTAGCAAGAGAGCCTTTTGGTGTCATAGAGGAAGGGAAGATGAGGATAAAAGTGTCTGCCAAATGAATACATTTAAATGTAGGATAATGGGCAAATATATACAGATGATTTTCATTCATGGTAGCAATTAATGACTTTTTTCTTCTCTTTAATATTAATTTATACAGTTGTCTACATCAATCATGCCACCACTTTACCAACTAGTCCACACAAATAACATTATTTGTTTACTAATTTATTTATTAATCTATTTACATTTACATTTAAATGTATGCATTTGGCAGACGCTTTTATCCAAAGTGACTTACAGTGCACTTATTACAGGGACAATCCCCCCAGAGCAACCTGGAGTTAAGTGCCTTGCTCAAGGACACAATGGTGGTGGCTGTGGGGATCGAAAAGACAACCTTCTGCTTAACAGTTTAGTGCTTTAGCCCACTACGCCAACACCACACCCTAGACTAATATTTAGACTATCTGTTTTATTTGTATTATTACTATTTATTAGAATTGTCCATTAAATAAAAAATAAATAAAACGCATGCATTCTGATATTTGTTGGTATTCAAATTAAGTGTCATTTTTTGATTGTCCTGCAAGTGTCTGCATAAATCTATGTGTCAACGATGCTCTTAGCTCTGTACGATTACTCTAGAGCACTCGTAAATCTACAAGCATTTTCAAGAACTATTATTGTAAGTTACGATGCTTTTGGGAAACAGGTTGCAAAACTAATATGAATCGTAAGTTGTATTCTAAGATCTACTTAGGCTTACGATGCTTTTGGGGAAACAAGGCCAAGGCTGGCTATAGTAACTTAGATAACCACTTTGTATAATTGTAGTGAGCAGAATAGCATCTCAGAATGTACAACTCTTTGAACTTTTTGGAGAATGGGTTACAACAGCAGAATACCACGTCGGGAAAATTATTAGAACCATAGTGATCCTAATAAAGTGTTTGGTGAGTATCAAATACTTAATTAAACACTATTATTAAATAATGAAAGTCTGATTATTTATGTTCACTTTTATAAATGGAGTGTGTGCAAGAGATATAATGGCAGATTATGACAGATCAATACATGACCAACTCTTGATATTTTGTTGAAATTACAAAGAGAAAGAGGGAGAGTTACTGTAGTAATTTATGAGTTTATTACAACAACAACAAAAAAGGTCAGCAATTGTCAACATAGCTACTGTTATTTGGTAAATATTTGTTAGATATCAATGTAAACAGGGTCCATAAATAACACCCGACTTGCACCAAATGTGAGAAAGAATTGCCTCTGGCGAGTAAATAAAACGGTAACATTATTACCAACTTCATCATTACATGCTATCCATTGAACAGTGAGGAAACCAATCTGACCTTTGCTAAATAAAGTGATGTACATAACTCAAATCAAACTGTTTTTTAAAGATAACATCTGCCTTGACCCAAGCATCTTTTGCCTCAGTGGAAAATGTACAGCCAGATGTTTATTTCCGATGCCTATAGGTTTTTTTCTCCAGAACTCCATTAGATACATGTGGAATATTCATTATAGTGTGCCAACAAAATAATATGTGAGGAAAAAAATCATGATGGTGTGTCGTATATTTTTTTCCTGAGAGGTGCACTGGAGGTGTTAATCACTTGACCATCAGAACTCCCTGCTGAGTTAATGGCTTCAAGCACTGAAGAAACACATGTTTTGTTCGAAAATATCATTCTGTCACTGAGAAGAATTGACTTGATGACAAGATGTCAAGCTGATCTGAATTTTTATTTTTATTTTTTTTTAAGGCTGAGCTGCACATATTACAAACGCTGATTAAAATCCATAGTGATTCTGTCATTCTGCAGAAATAATGCAAAAGCAACTATTGATTGATAAAAATAATTTTGACGGACATTTTAAAGTTTTAGTGCATTTTAAAATATAATCTTGTGAAAGCCAACCGAATAATGATAAAATTGCAACATTGTAACTATTTTAGTACATGTTTCAGAACAATCAAGCAAACTTCAGGTCTGAAAACGCACCAAATCACTCTATTGTAATTGCAATTTTACTTATGTTTTTCTATAGTTAGAGAGATATGAGTCATTTTGTGTGTCACCCATCCGCCATTTATAATCGGCAAGTGTGTCATACCTCTCACTGAAGAGAGTGAGACCTCAGCAAAACAGTCTGCATGTGTGACATCCTCGCTCAAAATGAGTTGTTTTGAGTCTGCAAGTGTAGAGCCAGCTTTTTGGTGACTTGCCTACAAGAAAACTCATAAATGTATACATGTATTATTTATTTTGTGTATCACAAAATAAATAATACATGTATACATTTATGAGTTTTCTTGTAGGCAATGTCACCAAAAGCTGGCTCTACACTTGCAGACAATATATAAACACACACACACAAATATATATATATATATATATTATGACTTAATTCAAATAATATTTGTGTTAAAAAAGTTGTGAATTACTTAAAAACTAAATAGAGCACTGCTATCCATCTAATACTGTTTTATATTTTACCCCAACACAAACCAAAGTTGCTTAGGGGGCACTCAAATAGTTCTGAGCCTGGGGCCCGACATTTGGCACTACGCCCTGGGTAAATGTATTCTTGTGTGCTATTATTAAAAATAGGCCTACAGTACTGGTTGAAATTCCTGCTTTTAATGTTTTCACTTTTTTAGCTCCCTAGTATTAGCTTACAGTGCAAGCAAAGCTCAGCACGAACAATAAACATTCCGTGTACAGGGTGGTTTGTGAAGAGAAATAAATAAAGCAATAAAAGCTCCATAATAGGGCTGAAAATCTGTAATGTTGTTTATTACAAAATGAAAAATAGACATATGGCTTATTTGGTACATGTGTGCGATTCTTCTGACAATAGCCTATGTAAGAGGAGAGGATGTAGTAGTATATGAAGAGGACACATTTTTTTTGTCATTTGATTATGTTGACCTGTACTGTACAGCACTATTAGCATTCATTAACTAAATAATAATAATAATAATAATAATAAATACATATTTCACAGTTTTTATCATCTTTTGTGCAGCACTTCATTTGACCAAAATATATCCAGTATTGTTTCAGATTGTGCTGTGAGGAGTTTGTAGAAATAAAAAATAATTAAAAATAATGGAATGTTATGTTGAACACATACAATGTAAAAGTTTTAAATAATTCATTTCATTAGACACCATTTAGATAATACAATTTAATTAAACTGTCAAATACAGAACTGATAAAAAAATAACCATACATAAACCACATAATACATCATGACCTCTCATATTTGTTTTTCTTAAGTTGGGCACATTGTCCTGGAAATGTCCTGGAAATTTGTGCCTTGAAAAGAGTGGAAACCCTGACAATTTTTTTTTTTTTTCTAAAGTTTAATTTATCCACTTGAATCTTACTTGATTCTTACTCTAATCTTTTAGCATTGGTTCCAAATTATGATAGAAATTCCAAATATAAATGCGTTAGAAGTCCTTTAGTGTTGTTTTGACATTGGTACTAGCAGTATACTGGCTGTGTTGTGTAAGTAGCAAAAACAACTTGTATATCCTTTGAATCAAAGTTCAGTATATGGATTTCTTTTTCCTCTGCCCACACACAGGTCTACAGGATGTGCTGCCTGAGTTTCTGCGGAATCGTTTTGTGGAGGCGGCCCTCAGTTATGTGGCGTGTAATTCCGAGGGCGAGCTACTGTGTCACAACAATGACTGCTGGTGCCACTGCTCTGCAAAGTTCCCCGACTGTAACTGCCCCTTTGCAGACATTAAAGCTATGGAAGACAGTCTCCGTAAGAGCAAGGAGTCCTGGACCAACCTTAACTATGAGTTCATGGAGTCCGGTAGGTTAATCTGATTGTCACAGGTGTGTCTCACGTTGGTGTGTAATCTCTGGGGTTATGAAAACTTTCCACACAGACTTCATGTCATGACTGGATTAAAGCGGCGAGAATATAACTTTTCTGGTTTATAAATGACAGGTAAATCTCATTTGTAGATCTCGATGGTGACATTGATTGATATACTGTTAGTATCAGTATTGCCTCAGCAGTTCTTCCTCACAGGGTTTCTGGGTTCATTGCAGTTCAAACCACAACATTTAACGGATGTACTCTGAGTGCACATCGGAATTTAAAAAGCGAGCACATATGGCAAAGCATCAAATAATTGCGAAAGCAGGGAAATAGGATTGGGAAATAACATGAACCCCATTAGCTCAGATGCATGGTGTGCACTTGCACAACAGTTGCACCACAGCTTCAACAGCAAAGCATTTTTTAATTACACAGAGATGTACATTGATAATTCCTGGCCAGACATATGTAGTCGAAATGGGAGGTGGAATAATGGTTAAGGATCTGTGCTGGAGGTACAGTCCCAGGTGTCCAAGGAAATGGGAAGTTAATGAGAACACAATCCTACTCTTATTACCATTGTGTCCATATGCAAGCCACTTAACCCCACGGTGTACCTAGGGGATTGGCCCTGCAAATATTGTACTGTATGGCACTGTGGATGAAAAGAATCTTCTAAGTGTTAAGTTCAATAAATAGCAACAACAAAGTGAATATTTAAAAGCACTAGTGGTCACCATCAAAGACCAAATATGATGCAATTAATTTGAATGACTGGTGGGCGAATGTGTCCCTTAAAAAGGACTGCATGGCAATAAATATGTCAATAATGAACTCTCTTTTGATAAATGCAACTTTTAGGTTTAATTCTAATTTCTTTAAATTTCACTGTGATGCATGTGTATCTTGGAGTAGAAACCTAACCAGAGAAGATGAAGAGTTTGTCTTTTTTTTTATTTTACTCCGGTTGTGAGAAGACCAGTCTGATATGGTTTGAAAAAATGGTGATGAGAAAGAGCAAATCCAAGGTAAAGAGAGTGGAAGAGAGAGAAACATGGAAAGATGGCACCTCAGGTATTTCTCCTAGCTGAGCATTTCCACATTCACAGAACGATTCAATCAGGGAGATAAACCCAAGCTGCCTCTAAAAGCCTCTCCTGCACAGAGATGGAGCATTAATGAAATCAGCTCAAATCCCTTTAAGTGTGGCGCTGCTCTTATAAGAACACATATCTCCTTTCAGCAGGTGAAGTGCTAGGCTTGGGGAAAGGGCTCTTTGACCATAGCATAGCTACAACGTAAGGGTTTTATTTACCCACCCTTATAGAAACCTGCCCTTTTTGTCAGAAGGCCAGACAGCAGAGAGAGAACATTTGTTCAGATTTATAATGGATAACTGATTTGTCATGCAGAATTCTGATAAACAATATTAAAAATATGGATAAACTCTGGGCAATAAAAGCTTGACCAATTCAAACACCAGAATATCAAGTTTGCATATGTATGATCTCTTATAGCTTAACTATATGTATGTATTTTACCATGTCAAAAATGTGTATAGATACCATATTTAATACATGGCAAAATGTATTTGGAGACTTGAACCATACTAAAAATGTGTGAATGGCATTGCACCATATAATAAATAACCATGGCATTTATTTAAAATAAATATAGAACAAACACACTTTTAAAGCAAAGGCTTTCACCAAAGTTTGTTAGGTTTCAAATCATACTTCATATCCACTAAAATTACCTTTGTACCAGTTGGTAAAACGTTATAAAATGGATCAGAAAAGTGAAGTTTGTTCTGAGAAAAAGTCTAGCATAATTTATTTGCACATGCCACTTGTTTTGATTTTCTTTACATATTTTTGTATTATTATGCAAAGTGTGGCTTAATGGATTAGTTCACCCAAAAATGAAAATTCAGTAAATACGCCCATTTACATGCATACCAATATGATTGTTACTCTCTAAAATCAGCTTGTTTTTTATTATTATTATTATTATTTTATTTTTCTCCCCAATTTGGAATTCCCAAATACCAATGCACACTTTAGTCCTCGTGGTGGGGTAGTGACACCTCAATCTGGGTGGAGGATGAATCTCAGTTGCCTCAGCATCTGAGACCATCAACATGCACATATTATCATGTGGCTTGTTGAGCATTAATGAAATCAGCTCAAATCCCTTTAACTGTGGAGTTTAACTCCCGTTACTGTGGAGACATACTGTGTGTGGAGGCTTCACGCCATCCACGCACAACTCACCACATGCCCCACCAAGAGCGATCCACATTATAGCGACCACGATGAGGTTACCTCATGTGACTCTACCCACCCTAGCAACCGGGCCAATTTGGTTGCCTGGGAGACCTGGCTAGAGTTACTCAGCACACCCTTCGAACTTGCGAACTCCAGGGGTGGTAGTCAGCATCTACAATCAAACGGAAACATAGAAGAGGCTACTGGCAGCCACAGTCACACCGAGTCCTAACCTGATGGCAAACAACACATGCTAAATTATATATTTTCTATGGTAATCAGAGTTTTAGTCCAAAGCAGCTGTGACGAGCAAAGGTATATTCTATCGATTGCTTGTTTTCTATTTTCGGCATCAAGCAGGTAACTCCGAGGTAGTCAACATAAACTGCCACTGCATGATATCACTGAGCCCAATTTTTTTTTTCACAATTCCTCCCTTTGTGTTACAAAAAGAGAAAGAAATTCATACAGGGTTATAACAACACAGGGGTGAGTAAACAATGACTAAATTTTATTTTTTTCAGTGAATTATCCCTTTCTTTTTCTTCCACTGCTCTCGTTAGCGGTTGCCACAGCAGACCATCTGTGATCTGCATATTTGCATTGGCACAGGTTTTACACCAGATGCCCTTCCTGACAAAACCCCCAGTGGCTGGGGGAATCTCACTAGCAATTTAAGCAGAGTGTTTTTTTTACTTGTGGGGGAATATAGAACACCTGGAGGAAACCCGGGTGAACACAGGGAGATCAAGCTAACACCACACAGAAAGGCCCAGTTGAGCAGAGACTTGATCCCAGGACCTTCTTGCTGCAAGGCGACAGAAGCTCTTTGTGAGTTATAAATGCTGGTTGGAATAGGGCGGAACCAATGCTATGTCATTTTTTGTACAAAACCAACCCAGATGGGACTTAATAAAATAACTTTGCAGTTTTTGTAAGATGTAATGTTATTACCATAGAAGCAAGTCAAGTCACATTTACACTACAAAATGACATAAAATTGTGCTGAAGTTTGCAAATTGTAAAGCAGATTTAGTCAGGTTGATTACTTGGAATAAGTATAACATCGTTGCTGCTTTCAGTTATTTTGCCATCCTCCTACACTTTGCATCTCAAAAAGGACAGATAAAAACAATCTCACACACCTACACACCAATACAATCAGAGATACTTCATGGATGTGAAATTATTTCCCCCTCACATCCTGTGCCTCACTGCACTTAGTTTGAATTTGTTCAAAAGCACCACACATGACATTTCCAGAGCCAAGAATTCCTGTTTAACGCCTTTCTAAATCATGCCACAAAATACATTTTATCACCTATCTTTAAACGTCCATGATTGATCATGTTTACAGCAGTAAATCCACATTCACAGCTTGATTAGCTTAGCCATTCCATTATGTTAATAAAAACAAACAAAAAAGCTGTCTTCTAGTTGCATGAAGTCATTTAATACATAGTATCACCAACAAACTGCCCTGGTAAACATGTTTATCCACATCAGAGTCTGCCAATAGGAATTTTCCACTTTTTTTTGTTCATTAATTGGCTCAATTAGTTCCTAAAGCACCAAGCACTTGTATTTTGATAAGGCGCTTTCGCTGTTTGAATGTGATAGATCACAATAAACAACAAATGAAGGTCTTTTTTTCAGTGAATCGATTTTTTTTGGTTCAATAAATGGCACCCACTTACCAATCACTGAGGTTGTATAAAGAGGATTACACGCCACACATATACTCTGATACATCTCTCCGTCTCACAAAGATTTCACACTTGACATTTAAACAGGCTTTCTACAGTCCTCAATGGGCAATTTTGGTTAAGTCTGTACTTAATAAATAGCTAAAGCTAAACATTTGATTTTAATTGTTTGATTAGTTGGACATTATGTGTCAAATTAGTTGCACAGTGACAGACTCAATAAACACATTTCCTGTAAGAAATTTTATTAATTTAATGCTGGTTGTAAATGGATTCACCATGCTACTTTACATTCTTAGTAAATCAGACGTAGATTAGCATGTTTTATTTGGTCGATGCTGTTTTTAGGATTAAATAATAGCCTATCCTGAGTTCTCCGGTATGTGCAAGATTTTAGGAGTCCATTCACTTAGGGATAAATCGGCTAGCAGAACAAATTGATTCACCCAGCGACAGCGCTGGTTAGTCTAAGCTGGGATTATACAAAACTGTACCACTGTCATAAACATGATACTCCTCCCTAGCAAATCCCTCAAGTGCTTCACTTTCCATAAAAAGATGGCAATAAACAACTCTGCTTAGGCTGACCTATCGCAGATTCGCAAACACCGAAAATGCCAGTTTCTTATTTAATATTTGCATGTTGCTTGGGTAAATAACTGTGGTGATTTAGAATATGAATTATTCAGAGCATGTCCTTCCCTTTGGTTTTGCTGTTGTCATTAATTTAGTAATTTAAATAAATGAGATCCTAATGGGATATTTAGGATGTCAAGCCATTTATTTTCTTAAGCAGAATAGCAGTTTGATTATTTTTATCATCAAAATATAATTTCATAATTTAATACCTTTTATTTATTTAATTTTTCCTAAAAAAAATAATAAATAAAATTCCTGCAAACATCCATTCAAACCATTTTGGAAAAGTAATGAATTAAACTAGTCTCAAGGAATGAACATTACCATAAATTAACACTAGAGGCACTACAACAACTGTGTTTTGTTTACTTTCACACAAATCACAACAACAATGGCTGATTATGACCTTATAAACACTTATTTTTGCTCTGTTACTCACTGCTATGTTAGAACATCAAAACATCTTTATTATGACACACTATTTAAAAAGTTATACATTTTAACGCTTGTATCACAGATTACAGGCCCACTTATTTTCTTTTTTAACTGAAAAACCTTGTCTGATTATGACACATTTCACTTGCTTTTGGTGCCCCCTGCAGGATATTTCTCTTGGAAATTGCAGCTAAATGTGTAATGAAGCACATAATTCTGTTTTTTAAAAATGTTGCCGCAGTCACGTAATGTTCATGTTACCGGACTCTAATTAATAAATATTTAAGACTCTGAATTCTGAATGGATGAGTCAAGTTTGAAGTCATTGTAAAATTACTACAATCGCACACTTAGGACTTTATATTCTATAGTTGCTACATTATTTAGCACCTGCAAAAAGTCTTTAGTTAGGATAATGTGCTTGGCGAAATAATTTAATTGTGTTTTTAATTTATTTTCTGTTCACATTCCATTTCTCTGAATTTGAATGCTTTCTGGTGCTTTTGAGTTAAGTCTTTGCTTTGATTTCTGTTCATCATTGGGGTAAAAACAATATTGTATCATGAATGTATCATAACAGAACAAAGCACACATTTGTCTTGAGAGCCCAGACTGTCAGAATTCTTCGATCACTGTTATTACACATTCACCATGGACTCTCTCCAGTGCTCGGGGCTGCACACACTCATGAACACATCATCATATGCCACAAATAAAGACACTGTCCTTAGTCCACCCTTACAGAACAGATACTCACACACTTGCTCTGGGGAACAGTCACTTCCATGCATCTCAGACAAGTCCAGAAACTTTTGCAGAAGGTTTGCTGGAACTTTAGGAAGATGCTGCCAGCAAGTTGTTGTTGAGCAAGGGAAGAAGATGGACAGATTAACTGTTCAGACTTATCATACTTTCAGAGTATGTACTGAGTTTGAATAACTTACTTCTAGACTGTTAATGAGGTAAGTTCTTCAGCTATTCAGATCTGCAGTGTAAATACATTCCCTGACCCAGAACCTTTCTAATTAGGGGAGGCTACAAGCTTAGCAGAAAATAGCATAGCGCTTTTTTGTCTATAAAATGTAAGTCAAAATTTTAAACATACCAAAATTTGTACAGCGCTCTATGTATGTATCAAATGCGTGGAAGTGTGAACAAGCTTCTCTTACGAATGCATCTAGGAGACTAGATTTATAGTGAATAAGGACATCAATTTTGTTCTGTTTTTCACCCATAGCAAACATATCTCTTCAGAAGATATGGATTACTATCTATACTATAGATACTGTATCATGAACACTGGGTTCTCAGACATCCTAATTATTTGGCACACAGCTTTTTAGCAGGGAAGTACTGTATACATATTCATTTGCGGAGAAGATGCATAGCAGGCAGAGTAGATTTTCCAGAGAAATGTATGTTTGAAGCACCTGTCTGTCAGGAGTTCTGAGACAGCGGTGACTGTCCTTGAAAAGCTGATCTCTGAATCTCACTATGGTTCCCACTGGGCCCAGACTGACAGATAGGTCTTGGCTTTAGAACGTCAGATTTAGCAAGGTCCAATGTTGGATGGTGTAGGTGATTCCAGAGGACTCTGTGGGTGTGCAGTTAATGGTTGTGTAGGACAGCTCCATAACACACAAACAACATCTCAACACTTTCTCACTTACATATACATAAGAGAACTCGAATACACATACAGGATTTGATGGCCAGATGCAATAGGAGAACCTTTTAAGTATCACAAATAACTTTTGTAAAGCTTAACCTTTTCTCCATTTAAAGCCTCATAAAATGGCTTGATGCATAGAGTTGTTTTTCTGAATAGCCAGTAAGCTTTAGTTTACATCATAGCCATGATTTAATACTCAGAACCATGATTTGCTTTCTGCTTTTGCTAGTCGGTTGTACAGTATGTTGTATAAGGATATTCTCAGTATAGAGAGCATTTTATTAAGCAAAAACTGTAAGGTGAATCATCAGTATTTATGGTCTTTTTTCCTGGAACAGAAAGACAATGTTAATTGAATGTTTATATCAGTTTATTTTGTCTATAAGCCACAAAAAAGGATATCTGAATAACCCATAATGTAACCTTAATTCTTGCACTTCATTTGTCATTGAATAATGTGTCCTTTTATACCCTTACTGCTATTTACAGTCAGTTCTTGGTCAAAAACACACACATTTTTTCAAAATAAAAATAATCACACATAGCATGGATAAGGTAAAGAAGCTCTCATTAATGTGCACTAAACCACTATTCCGGCAGAGACAGTATCATTTTAGCATGTAATCAATAATAAAATAACTGAATCAAGAGCTTGTGAATTGGAATCGAATGGGGAAATCTATATCAATACCCAACCGTAAAAAATAACATCAAGATCTTTCTTGATCTCCAAATAACTGTATAGTCAATTGAAGAACACAATACAATTGTTCTTGAGAAGAGGGTGCTTCTTTGCTGAACCTATAAATAAATGATGGTGTGAAGAACCATAACGGAATCTACTGTATACCTAAATAATTAAGCCAGAAACATACACTACACAAGTTTGTGAATGCAAACACTTCTAGCTATGCAAGTCTGTTTTCGCATGTCTTTGCGTTATGAAATCTATTGGACCACAATTGAATACACTATGCAAGTACACGTTGGATTCTCAGCGTTGCACAAGGGGTGCTATAGCAAACATTATTTTGAACAGTGAGTTTTCTCTTCCAAGTCAACAACAGTAATCGTGGTGCAACAGTTTGAAGAGAATATGGCCGAGCAAATATGTGAAGTCAATATTTATAAGAGCAATTTACCTAAGTAATAACACATCTGGTTTTATGGCACAGACTCTTGAAGGGAACTCTATTGCCTCCTTGATTATTGAGGTTTGTTACCGAAGCAGTAAGCAGGAAAGCATGTTCAATATGTTTATTCAGACCACATATTAGCAATGCATTGGCAAAGCACTTTAATCTTCATCGGTGTACATGCAGAAAGTTTGTATTTACACTTACATTTTAAGTCTCTTTCAGAATGTATAGCAAAGATGGTTTTGCATTGTTCTGGACTAGGTATTACTAATTTCTGCCATTTGTAATGAAACAGGGAAAGAAAAAGGGTGGAACAGAAATGACAGAAACAGTCCAATTAATCATGCATATTGCTTATAATTAACCTGATATAATCAAGATCAGATGCAGTCCCTTGTGTATCAGTATGTGTATGTCAAATAATCCATTACAGATAATAAATTAATGTGTCGGTAGCTGCACTTTACACTTTAAATAGCCAAATCCACTTCCATTAAGACACTCAATCACACAATGCCAATCGCAATGACGGCTAGGAAACCTTGATCTGCACAACTGCATATATTTTCTGCCTTGATAAGCATCTGTCACCAAATCTGGCAGGTGGCCCAGACAAAATGAGCACAGTTTTGTGCAGTGTGATGTGTGCAAAATGAGTATTCCACTCTTAGAAAAAATACTGTCATTGTCATCAGCGACTGCATTTTAAGTGTCACTTTCTGACTACCACTTTGGTGTGTAGGTAGCCCAAGCACTTCTGTGCCCTTCTTCTGCTGACAAATGTGAGAGACAATGTCAGTTCATCTTGTACAGGGCCTGATCTATGTGCTCGTGTAAACGGAATAGGATCAAATCCACATGGGGTTATTCGAGTAGGGTGAGAGGGGCTTCAATTCGGCTTACATTTCTTGGTCAGATCACCCACTGAGCACCTCTTAATAATGTAATCTGGAAAAGGGGCCACACACACATACATAGATATAAAGGACAGTACTTTCTGTGGTACTGTTAACCGTAGAATTTAGACAACAGTTCAAAGCTTTTTCACAGGTAGCACTACTGTCATAGATTGTATTATCTGATATAAATGGAAGACAAAAAATAAATCTTATCTTCGAAGAAATCCAATATTATGCTCTAAACCTCTGTTCTTCTAGGAACCATTCTCTGTTATAAACTCTGATGTCTTAATACAGAGAAAGAGTGCTTTTATAATTCCATACTGAGCTGTTGTGTTTGCTTTTCAGAAATTCATAGCTGAATGTATTGTAAAACCATATGTCTTGTCCATAAAGCAGCACTGCAAAATATGTTATTTCATATTAACTTGATTATATATAATAAAAATAGCATTCACCCACACATTGAACATTGTTATTGTCACTGCATAACTCTTTCTGTAATTATTTGTATTAAGTTTGCAGTGAGATAGAAAGATACAGAAAGGAGATGTTAGAGTATATTGCACCTGTGAAACATTCACATGTTCAAATCTCATTTACATGTGAAATGCACATGCTCCTGCTTTGCAGATTATCTGGAAGCATTTTATGCTCCAATGTAAACAACATTGCTGTAGAAGTGCTGTTGTAAGAAAAAACCATGTCCAGATTAATATCCCTAATTGCCATAAAGTTGGTTCATGCAGTCATTCAAGAGGCACAATCAATATCTGTATTCATCACTGGAGGTTGGACCTTGATCCATGTGATAAAATGTAACAAAATCTACAGGCACTCCAGCTGTTGTGAGAAAAGATTGAGCTGTTAATGATGGGTGAGCTGTATAGTTTTTCCTGCTTGTCAGAGATAATCTGCCAACTGCTACTTTTCTTTTCCCACTTCTTTTGTTCAGTCTTCTCTTTTTCGATTACAAATGGCAAGAAGCTTCACAATCAATGTTTTGTTTCTCATCTTAACAGAATATTTAATACATTTCACTACCTGTAGTTCATGACATGTTTGTGGATGTACCAGTGTCAGAAAACTTTTTGGGAATTACCAAACTAGAAGTAGCGATGACACTAACTAGCTGTTTTATAAAATAGTGTATTTTTTTTATTCTAGTAACAAGCTAGTTTTTTTTCATCAAGTAGCATTGTTGTGTGATAAAACTCTGCATTGCTGACTTTAATTCCCATTGAACACTCAGCAAAACTGTAATGCTCAGCCTTGCAGCCAAATGAGCAGATGCACTCTAATATGTCTATCATGTAGTAATATATACAATATATTAACTAATTAATTCTAGTGAATTTGTTTGTTTAAAAGTTGAAAAAAAAGAGTTATCAATTCCCCTGTGTGACCTTTTAGATAATTTTATAGCAAAATATTTTGTTAAATGATGCTGTTTTTTTACTATGTTTTCTTTACATAAGTGTCTCTTAGTTTATTTTTATGTATATAGAGTAACTATACATGTTCAAGTTTAATGTAAAATCATGTCACCTTAAGTGAGAGTTTTACATGCACAATTTTACACATTATTCTTAATAAGCTGATAATGTTCACAAACACCTTATAATCCTTTTCTTCATCAGGGTTAAGTCATACATGGTTTAAGCATAAAACGATCAACACACCATGATTCTTGCCCATTTACCCAATTTTGCTCTGCATGTAAAGTTCTTACTACCCTTTCCAATGTGTACAAGTGTTGTTTGCATGACTTTATATTTTGATGTCAAAAGCAGAGAATAATCCAGTGATTTTAAATCTCATGTAAACATATGTTGATTGTGTTATTGGATTTGTTTGAATAAGCAAATTCAAAAAAATTTGATAGTAGTCATTTTATTGGTGTGCATGAAAACACACTCATTGTTTTTGTGATTGATAAAACCTGCTCTAATTGAATTATAAACCGTATAATTCAATAGGAGCATATTTGCTCTTTATGTACAGCTCTGATGCTGTTCAGTCAGCCAGTGTCTGTTGTGAATCACTTTATGTATTCTTCAGCAGAGGTTGAGCTTCTGGTCCCCACAGCAATACCAATGAATCCAATAAAATTGTAATTGTGAGGGTCATATATTGCCCTTTCCAATATCCTACAATTGTGACTGCAGCAGAACCAGCAAGTTTAATGCAATTGTGAGGTACTCTGGACCCAGTAAAATTAATAAATGTGGTCAGGCAGAAAATAAATAGTGGTTGCCTGCTACAGTATTTCGGATGTACTTGTAATGTGATCATAGTCTTTGCGTAAAGAGTGCAGTCTCACAAGCATTTTCTACCTTTAGAGGAGGTTGTAAAAAATGCATGTCAACCTTGAAATATAAAGGTAAGAATATTGGCCTGTGAACATCGCAGCTTGACAGTCTGGTGTCACCTTGGCATAACAACATCTGGAAAAAATTAGTAATTAGACATTTAGCACATTGGGGCAGAGTTTAACTGCTTTCTACATGTCAAGAATGTCAGAATATCTTTATTGTGACTAAACATAGAGCTCAACTTTAGCTGAAAATCTTGTAGCCCTTTTCCGCTGAAATGGCGCTGGTTCTCGTGCCAAAGCCTATGCTCAGTTCATGCCTGGTTCATGGTTCATGCCTGGGGAAATCTGGAGGCCATCGCAAACCACCACACTTTTCCACTGACTTGAGAATGGTTACGTAACGGGTTATATGGCTACGTGGTAGTTTTACGTGACAATCTAACCTGTCCACAAACAAATACGACTCCACAGTGTTTGTGTACAGGTTTTACTCCTGTTTTTGAGGACAAGAGTAATGCAATCCAACATTATTATATATACAATGAAGACGACAATGTAATTACATAATTTTGTATGAATTTTTTAGTGTGGCTTAATTAGCTTAGTACTAAAACCTGTAACAGTGAAATCGTTATTATCATTGTTGTAACAGATGGTTATATTTTGATTTTTGCCATAAAATATTACGTTTTTAACTTGATTGATATTTCATCGGTTTACATAACAGGTATCCCCGATCTTCCTGAGTAGCTGGCCAAAAATCTACTGAATAAAAACAATGCACAAAATAAGACAAGAAGAGTATAAGGAGAGCTAACAAATTGGCAAATGTTTAACTTACTGAGATCAGCTGCAGAGGACACCAGCGATTCAGTGTACGTGTCCAGTGGGACTGTAGCTAAATTCAGTTCCCGGGTTGTTGGTTGGCTGGTCAGTGTTCGTTTGTAGAGTCCAAGACATAGCTCTATCCAATGCTGCTTTTGCTTTGGTCCTTCTACTGGTCCATGTACTTCTTTTACTGTTTTTTATTTTTATTTGATTATGGTACACTCTTTTTTTTCTCTTCTTCTTCCTTTGCGTCCTCTCTAATATATCATAGATCTCAACAGAAGACACTATCACAATTAGAGTGTTGGTTTCCTCCATGGAACACTGCTGAACTTTTTGATGTCCTACATTTTTGTCATTAAAGAGTGAAGAAATACTCCTATCAGTAGACAGTAGCTAGCCAAACTGTTTGAAAAACTTTACCTGGTGATGACACTTTATTCCACCCCACCCACTGATGTAATCGGCTTGCAGGTCCCCTACAGTCTTGATGGAGGTGAGAGCCTCCAGGGGGACAGTCTTCAGAGAGTATATTTAGCCCCACTGACTCTAAGGGCTCAAAAGGAACTCCTCGTAGGCCTTTCAGGACTACAGAGAGGACCCACAAGGAACAAGGTCCAGTCTGGAGGGATTCAACCTCCTGCGCCTCTCAGGAACCTGATGCTCAGTTCATGTTTTCCTAAGGACTTACCGCCCACTGTGTTGTGGTGTGCTGCTCTAGCAGCTACGTACACCTTCAAGGTGGAGTGGGACAGCCGTCCCTCCAACCTCTCCCGCAGAAAGGAAGCCGTGCTGACCGCGCACCTCTGGGGGTCTTTGCGTCCGGAAAGAACACCACTTAGTGAACAAACACCACTTCAAGGTATAGCGACACCTCTTATTAGAGGAAGCTCTAGCCTGAGTGACCGTGTCTACTACAGTGGGTAGGACAATGAGGTCTTCTGCATCCCATCCAGGGGCCAGACATGGAGGTTCCAGAGGTCTAGTCACAGGTAACAGATGGTGTCCTGTCCGTGAGAGAGAAGGTGCTTCCTCAAGGGAATTTTACAGGGAGGTGCTGACGCGAGTTCCGAGAACCAAGTCTGGGTGGGCCAGTAGGATGATACTAGGATGACCTGCTCTCCGTCCTCCCTCTCCTTGCACAGGGTCTGTGCAAGCAGGCTCATTGGGGGGAACGTATATATGCATAGTCCAGGTGGGCAGCTGTGTGTCAGCACATCTATACTGAGGGGTGCCTCGCTTAGGGTGTACCAGAGCGGGCAGTGGGAGGATTCTGGGGAGGAAAATAGGTCTACCTGTACCTGCCTGTATTGACTTCAGGATGTGAAGGCTTGCTGCTTCTGACTCCAGAGGAGGAGATGGCGGGCGAGTTGTGACATGCAAGGAGAGTGTAAACTGCCTTGGGTTGTTTATATATGCTACTGAGGCCATGTTGGCCCCGGATCAACAGCCGTAACATCCGCAGGGCGAGTAGTATTGCCAACAACTCGAGGCAGTTGATGTGCCAATGCAGCCGTGGGCCCGTCCAGGAGCCGGCGGCTGTGTGCCCATGGCATACAGCTCCCCAGACCATGTTGAAGGCGTCGCACCTGAAGGCGATGCACCTGAAGACCTGTACTAGGGGAACACCTGCCTGTAGAAAGGCAAAGTCGTTCCAAGGGCTGAAAAGGTGGTGACAGATCGCCAAGATGGCCACGCGCTGTGTCCCGCGGCGCCATGCCCATCTCGGGACTCGAGTCTGGAGACATTGCTGAAGCGCTCTCATATGCATCAACCCAAGCAATGTGGCCACCGCCGATGATGCCATATGCCCCAGGAGCCTCTGAAATAGTTTCAGTGGAACCACGATCTTCTGTCTGAATGCCTTCAAACAGGTCAGTACCAACTTGGTGCGCTCGTTTGTGAGGCGCGCTGTCATCGAGACCAACTCCAGACCAAGAAAAGAGATGCTCTGAACTGGCTCTTTTCCCAGTTGAACCCGAAGCCCTAGCCGGCTGAGGTGCAGCAGCACCAGGTCCCTGTGCGCACACAACGTGTCTCAAGAGTGAGCTATGATTAGCACAGCAAGATTGGCCCTTCAACCGGAGATCTACGAGCGTTCAACACATAGTAACCATAACAGCAGATAATAACTGATATTTGCATAGAGACAGCGAAGCCGCTACCCTACCTGTTAGCGCAGCAGAACACACGGAGAGAGCGACCCAGAAGCACAACACCTCTTCCGTCACCAACGAGCAAGAGAGGGCGTTAGAAGGACTACTCGCTATATTTATAGGACGGAGCCTCGCACGGGCATTGGTCAAATGTACGCCAGCTCATTAGACTTTAACTCATACTGCTACACATATGTATTTAATGTGTATTTAACATATTATACATGTATTCTGTTACTCCCCAACCCTTTTTGTATGTTATAGCATCGTATCGTGAAATTTGTGTATAGTTAAATGCCTAAGATGATGCAGGCAGAGGTCAGTGAGGGGCATCACAATGAAGTAAAGTGTATATTTTCTTCACAAAGACTATTGTAACAGAAGTCATGAGATCTGTATCTAGGTGCAGTGAAACCACTTTTATTTTGGTTTAAAATAAACAAAGTACAGGATAATGGGTTAAACAAAAGAACAGTGCAAACATCTACGAAGGGAATGGGTCAATAAACAGGAGGTCAACCCATAAAAACTGACAAAGACAAAGCAAACAACAGGGCATTATATACACAATGGTAATGATTAAATGAAAGACAGGTAAAAACAATCAAGGACAGCTGGCAGTGATCAGGGCAGGGAAAAATGGGACGTGTAGTTCAGGAAGAATAGATGACAGGAGAAAAACAAGACAAAGAACTATGAACTATAATGCATGGCTCCTGAAGCCCAAGGAAGGCTGGTCAGGGAGGCTGGGCCAAGATGGAGCCGGAGACCAAAGATACCAGAACAGAACAGGCAGAAGGCCAGGATACAAGGGAGACCAGAGCAGATCAGGTGAACGGCCGAGAGACCGGGGAGACCAGAGCAGATCGAGTGGCAGGCCGAAAGACCAAGGAGACCAGAGCAGATCAGGCAGATGACCAGGAAATCTAGAAGATCAGGCAGATGGTCAGGAGACCAGAGCAAATCAGGCGGACAGCCAGGAGACCAAGGAGACCAGAGCAGATGAGGCGAATGGTCAGGAGACCAGAGCAGATCAGGCGGATGGCCATGAGACCCAGAAGACCACCTCAGGGTAGGGACTGGATCAGAAGGCCTGTTTGGCAGCCACAGGGCTGAAACAGTGTCAGGAGGCCTGGGAGGAGGCAACACACTAGAGACTGGAGCCGTGGAAGTCTCTGAGGACGGAGCTGTGGAAGTCGGAGCTGTAGTAGGCAAATGTAGTGTAGTGTAGTGGGGTGAAGCCGTGGCAGGCTCAAGGGACGAAGCCATAGAAGGCGGAGCCATGGCAGGCTCAAGGGAAAAAGTCATAGAAGGGTGAAGCTGCGGGAGGTTCGAGGGAGGAGCTGTTGAAGGCGGAGCCATATGAGGCTCGAGGGGCGGAGCTGTAGAAGACAGAGGCTTAAGGGGCGGAGCAGTAGAAGGCAGAGCCATGGCAGGCTCAAGGGGCGAAGCCATAGAAGGTGGATCCATGGCAGGCTCGAGGGGCGAAGCCATTGAAGGCAGAGCCGTGGCAGGCTCGAGGGACGAAGCCATAGAAGGCAGAGACCTGGCAGGCTCAAGCTGAGTCTCTGACTTGGACAAGGCTGTGACCTAGTTTGGAGCAGACTCAGATGTGGTTGTGACGTGGTGTGGGGTCAACTGTGGCGTGAATATGACAGGGCGTGGAGCAGACTCAGACGTGGCGTGGTGCAGAATCCTAGCGGGCTGTGACGTGGCGTGGTGCAGACTCAGATGTGGCTGTGACATGGCATGGAGCAGACTCAGACATGGCGATAATATGGCATGGAGTGGACTCAGGCGTGGAAGACTCGGCAGCTGGAACCGGGATTGAGAGAGGAGGATCTTCTGAAGTGAGTGTGTCAAGTATTATCCTCACATATTCCTCCCACTTGTAATCTCCAGACTCAGGCAATTCCCACCACTGTCATGTTGTGAGTCCAATCTTGTATATGGACTTGAGAGTGGCATCATCAAATCCAGTGTAGATGGCAACGGTGGAGAAGAAGTGTGAAAACTCATCAAGTCAGCCTGGCTTAGTTCCGCTAAGTAAGCCACTAGATCCACTTTGTGGTCAGTTGTTCTGTAACGTATGGAAGGAAGTCACGAGAGCTGGATCTAGGTGCAGTGAAACAGTCTTTAATAAAATAAACAAGTACAGGATAACGGGGTAAACACAGAAACAAAATTAACATCCATGATGGGACAACACAGGAACAGAGTAAACATCTATGAAGGGAACGGGTCAATAAACACATAACAACTGAAAAAGCCAGAACAAATAACAGGGCATTATATACACAATGATAATGAGTAAATTAAAGACTGGTGAAAACCATCAAGGACAGCTGGCAGTGATGAGGGCAGGGAATTATGGGAAGTGTAGTCCAGTGAGGAACAGTTGACAGGGATGAACACATGACAACTATATAAAAGCAAGCAAGAAAGAAGGAAAAGAAAGAAATACAGTCCAGCAAACACTATTTACAGTATGTTGCTAAAGTCTACAAAGAGCCTGAAAGTTATCATCATTCCTGTTTTATCATCTCCCCTGCTGTGATTGATAGATTTATGCTTTGCCAAAAGCTCGTTACTGTTGGTGAGGTATTACATGTAAGTGCTGTTACATCACCATAGAACAAATCACAGGAGATATCCCCCTAATCAGTACTGCCCTGTTGAATTATATATTTGCTTGGATCGATACAAAAGACCAGTATTAATATTCACGTGTTACAATATCTCTCACAGAGCAGGGAAATCAAGGTAATTTGCTTCCTCGGATCTCACAAAGGAAGAAAAGAAATAAATTATGAGACTAATTGAAAATTATATCCGCACTGTGATGAGCATGATCAGTATAAGTAGACATATATCACTTTCTGTGGTACTTGGAGAAGTCCATTTACTGGTATCATTGACTAGTTAAATGAGAGAAAGGCAATTCAATGCGTCAGAGATGGCATGCGTTAAATATTTACCATGCTATAATGAAACTTCAAAAAGGAAAGTAAAAATTTAGGCAGTGTGCATCTTGGGCATATATTTGGTTGTAGACTGAAGAAACATGCCATTACAGAAGTTAAAGGTGAAATGTGTAATTTCTGTGCCACTAGTGGCGCCAAGCAGAATTCTAAAAATAATCAAACAGCATCAGAACACCCCCCATCTTCTAATGGTCAACAAAAAGGAAGTTCCACCCCAAATGATTGTGTAAATATATAATATCTAATTTTTTATTATAGAAATACTTGCATCAATAAAAACAAAAAACATGGTGCCTCTGTATAGTTTTATTGATGTTAAAACATCCCTACCCAGGTAAAACCAAACCTACATTTTGGTCTGCATTATTAAGAAATATGTTGTGACTTTTGACACAAAGAATATTTTACATTTTATAAAAACAACTTGCAAGCACTGCCTTTAAGCAGCTTAACCTCTAAATATTTTCCTTTCTTTTACGAGAACATTTCTTGAAGATATAAAGACCATTTAATGACCCTGAATAGATTATGTTGTTTACTTGCTGGAGGAGAAGTTATTTACTTATTTATTCATTTATTTTTGTATAGGAAGTATCATTTAATCACACACTTGTTCATTTCATAAAGTCATCTTGACTCTTTTGCATCTTCACTCCTAGATGCACTTCTAAAATCAAGCAAAGGTACAAAAATAGTGGATGATATTTGATTAATTACTCATGCTAACAATATGTAAATATGTAATTTTAGTATGTGCACAGTTTTGTTTTTCAACATACCAATGCTCATAAATCCCACTGGATTTTAACATTGGAAATTAGCATTGTTTAAAGGTCCCCTGACATGCTTCTTTTTGTAGGCTTTGATATAGGCCTTAGTGGTCCCTAGTACTGTATCTGAAATCTCTTTTACAAAATTCAGCCTTGGTACAGAATTATAGCCACTACAAGCCAACCCATAATGAGCTTTCCTTCAGACGTGCCGTTTCAGTGTCTGTAGTTTTAAATGCTAATGAGGAGGAGAAAGGCGGGGCAAGGTGTAGTGTGGGTGTGGTCTTGACCAGCTTGCGCAACGGTACCATGCATGTTTACATTGGATATATTGCAATGGCACTTAGACACGCAGTCGTTCAAGCGTTTCAGTTTGAATCAGAATCAGAATGAGCTTCATTAGCCAAGTGTGTGCAGATAGCATGGGGAAAAAACTGTTTTTTGTGCCTAATGTTAGATGTTCTAGTACGCAGAGATCTGAAACGTCTGTAATTTTGTAAACATATCACCAACAGGAGAACGGATATCCAAATAACAAAGAAGTGTACAACACTTGCGTTACAGTGTGTGTATTCACACATATACCTGATGCTATCTACCTTTACATTAGCGACAGTAACTCGGCTGTTAGCTGCATAGCTAATGTTACAGCCACATTCTACGTGTAACAAGCTAGGTAACCATAAATAGTAAAGCAACACAATTATATATAATTAGTTGACTTACTTGTCCGAGGTTTGTAGGTGAGCCAAAGAGAGTTGGTACTGATCCAGACTTCAGTTTCAGACGTTCAGCATGCCCAGCTCTGAACTGACCCATGTTGTGAAAACAGTCGTCTGTGAAATGTTTGGCGCAGACATACAAATATTTGGTGTGTTGTGTCGGTGCATTCCCAGAGTAAATGAAATTTATCCATTGATCCTTCTGGGGATTGGATGAAGGAAGTAAAAAAAGACTTCTGTGATCATTTGTGCATTCAATTATTGAGCAACTTTTGTGCTTCGATCGGTCACACGCCATGATATCTCTCGAGGATAAACTAAAATCGCGCGCGTTCGTACTTCCTAGCTCGAATTCTCTGGGCGGGCAAAGCAGAGAAGGTAACCTTTCCCCCGTATGACGTCATACAGGGAGCTCGTCTGAGATCTCATTTTCTCACAAGCAGAGAAAGATAGCCAAAACTCGGTTTACACCGACTGAAATTTCTAGACACGAGGGGACCAAATACAGGCTAGGGGAACTAATATTAATGTTAAAAAACCTCAGAAAGTGAAAATTGAATGTCAGGGGACCTTTAAGAGGTGTCCTCTCTACCTGACAGCGATTAGACGTCAGAAAAAACATACAGTCAAAGCAGAGAGTATTCCCTTATGTAGCGACTTGTTAGATCTTTAGAGATACAGGGTCATTGTTAACTCTTTTTACTGGGGCATGAGCCCTAATTTTACTGCTAAATCCTTGTCTTGTCTTAGGCCCCATTTTCACCTGGTATTACAATGCGTCTTCGGGTAATCCCATCACATGTGGTCAGGTGAGAAACATCGCTGTTTACACCTAGTCACTTTAATTCGTCTCCTGTGACCACTTGTGTTCGGATTTGGAGAGGAGCGTGTCTTTTTCATGATGACATACATTAGTCACTACGTCAGTGTGTTACTGCATGATAATAAATTGCATCAATGTCAGAAAAGACAAAGAATGTGTGAAATAAGCGGTGTGCTGTTTTTCCCAGGTGCGGTTGAAATTGAATCTAAGATCAAATTCAACATGTCAAGCAGAATTATCCATAATTTTTGTGGATTACGTGTATTAAAGGAGCTTCCGGTGTTTGTGCTTGTCATCTGTGTTGATATCAGACACACTAAAGAAGATTTGTGAAGCTCTTGTGATTGTGTATTTCCACTTTTTAAAATGTGCGGATAATAATCGGATGGTATTTTTTTTTAATACCGCTCGTAAATGGTCAAATTTAAAATCTTGTTTTAGCAGAACGGTTGACTGACAGGTGAGGGGGTGGTGCTTCGCTGCTGCCAGGATGCATACAGAATGGATAAGTGTTTACACCTCAGATGCGATCTGGTCAAATGCGTTTTTGACCACATTCGTATGTGTCTCTTGTGATCCGATCACAAAACGGTTTAGATATGTATTTAGGGCTGACCACACATGATCGGATAACCAGAAACGCATCTTAATACTAGGTGGAAACAGTGTCTTTGATTACCATATAATGACCTGAAAACAGGCTATGTCATTCATTCGCTTCTTTGATAATCTAATCTTGTTTAAATATTTTAAAACTTGAACCACTTTAACACCTTTAGCTTCTTCTTCTGGACTTCATGTCCCTTCTCCTTGGTCTTTTTTGGAACCTTAGATCAGCTCAGAGATAAAGTTGCAATGTTTGGATCGACGTTAAAGGGGGCCATATGTAGCAAAATTTGCTATGAACTAATGTTGTGAGAGTTGCAGTTTCACTAATGTTTTATGCTGGGTAAAATATTGTTAAAACAAATTGTAGGTTATAGTTACGCAGATAAAAATGTAACTAGTGAAATCATACGTTGCGCATAGTTACATTAATCCCACATTATGTTATTCAAGAAAAAAAACGCTCCCATAAAAAAATAAAATAAAAAAAAACTCAGATAGGAGCCTGCCCCATGCCTCCTAGAAAATAATGGTTCACATTTTTAATTAATAGGTCTGACATGAGTCAAACAGAAATAAATGATATGACTGAACTGATCGTTTTGCTAGGAAACGAAAAGCCACTGTACTGTAAGTAGCTAAAGCCTTAATCTCCAGGCATCCTCAAAGTAGGAGAAATAACATCTACCCTAGATGTTTGGTAATGTATAATAAAATTGAATTGTATATTGGTGTGATGTTGTCTATGAGATATGGCACTGGGTTGGAATCTTTTTCCTCTGTTGATAAGTCATTTGAAATATCTTCTCTTCCCACTTTAATTCATACCTTTGCATGAGTGAGGGGAATATTAAACTTCAAACAGTTACTTCATATAAGTTGCACACCACCTAATGCTTTTGTTTTTTTTTAATGCCACTGACCTTGCATTGAAGCTGAGAATAATATTCTATAATGAAATTCAGGGACGCATTGAGAAGGGAGGTGAGTTTAATAACTCTGTGAATGATGGAATACTGAGTGAGACCTGCTTCACACACACACACACACACACACAGAAGAGTGCAGCCACATTTCTGTCAATATTTTTTGTCATTCAAATTAAAGGTGGCTTGATGGTAATTATTAAAGGAATATTGCAGGTTCAATTCAAGTTAACCTCAATCAACAGCATTTGTGGCATTATTGTGATTACCAAAATATATTTTTTAAATCGATTCATCCATCCTTTTCTTTAAAAAAAGCACAAATTTGGCTTACAGTATGGCACTTACAATGGAAGTGAATGGGGACAATTTTTGAAGGGTTTAAAGGCAGAAATGTGAAGCTTATAGTTTTAAAAAAGTACTTAAATGAATTTTGTTAAATTGTTTGTATTATTTGAACTGTAATTTTTTTAACATTTTTTTTATTATTTATTTGTTTTTGCAATCGTTTTAGGATTTGTTGACTTTACACCATCATGCAAAGCTGTAAAATTGGCTATAACTTTATACAGAAAATGTTAGTAAGTATTTTATCACACTAAAATCACATTAACACACATATTATTTACATCTTGTGGCTATACTTTTGAAACAGTGAGTATTTTATTGTTTACAGATTGGCCCCATTCACTTTTTATAGTAATTGCAGTGTGAAATGTTGTTTATGTGAACACCAATACATTTTGGTACCCATTGGGGCTAGAATCGGTGTCACTAAGCAACAGAGGTGATCACACCTCTGAATTTTGACAAAAATGTTTGATGGGTGATGGTGCTTGTCAGTAATATGACAAAATGCAGTTGATTTCAGGAATAATGTTTTGTTAATGTTTACACTTCAACACATATTTTGTAAGGGAAGGATGGCTCCTAATGAAATTACATTTATTTAAATAATATTTAATGAAAATTTGTGTCATTAATATTTGTATTATTATGTGTTTTATAAAAGCAATGAAGCACTCGAGATTGTACTATATGAATGTGTGTCATACCTAAGGACAATATTCACAATATAATATAGCCTCTTATACCTTATTGATTTATTAAATTAGAAGAACTAATCAGTAGTGTTTCTTTATTTTTATTTGTTAATGCGTCAGCAAAAACACAAACAGTAAAGAAAGTCAGAGCCCCACTGTGCAATAATTTACTTCTAAAAACTATTAACAAACTATTGCTCCAAAGTCTGAAAGAACTTGTCACTTAACTTTAGTTTCTAAACTCACAACCATTAATATTTTTTCACTTTTTCCTATAGAGAAAGTCGCATATTGCAATTTCCCTCTCTTTAATGATGCTAGCAGTGGCTTGTATGATGGCACAGTCCATTCAGTTCTGAAGCATAGCTGTGGATATATTCATTCTGCTGCCCCATTTAAGCTCTGACCAGGCCCCAGTGCACATCAAACTCATAATAACGTGGTGGCCTGATGTGCTGTGAAGTAATGGCTTATAAATTAATACAAGCATTACTATAATTTCTGCTAACTTAGAAGCATGAGATGATTAAAACAAACATCATTTTACTTAAGCAATGAATACCCTGCGTGGAAGATGGTTATGTGTGCTTTTAAAAATATGTTGCTTTTCATAGCATGGCACATAAATCTTTTTATACATACCATAAAATATCCTGCTTCTATGTTTAATGGAATGAGTGGCCTGCAATAGAACTCACTGTAAACACGTTTTTCTTTCTTTTGTGTGTGTGTGAATGTGCTTTGCAACTTTGGAAGTAATAATTTTCAATTTACGATTTGGCACTGCAATGCCGTCAGCCAATATTTTACAACTTACAGGTGAGCATTTCAAGTGTTTTATGCTCCTCTCTATACTTTGATAGGCAAAAATTATTGATTTAGTTAGAACTGATCTACTTTATGAGATTTCTGAGGCTGAGACCTCAACATCACAGCTTGGCCTTGTTGAAAGCACCCACCAGAGTACAATGAGCAGCAATCGCAGAGCACACCACCAGGACAAAAAGGCTAAAGGCTCTGCATTTATGCCTCTGGGTTTCACAAACTGCGACGAGAGTGAAGACTATATTTCAGTGACTGCTTTGCAGCTCTGATGACAGCAGGAGAGTTGTAAACAGTATTTTATCAGAGATGAGCTTCTAGGTTGTTTCATTCTTATTCAAAATAAACAGACTGCTTCAACAGGTTCATGTCTATACATTATAATAGTATTCCTTACCTTGCATTTCTTGTTTATCATTTAAAGAAATATGTTGTTTTTCTCATATATTTGTATTTCGCTTGAAAGCATTTTCTTTTTATAAACTTTTTATACTGAACACATTCAAAATAGCAAGCATTTATGTACTTAGTAACATATTCTATCTATATACAAAACAAATACGGAAGACCGGGGCTTGTGTCACACTTGTTACTTGCATTAATATTTTTTTGTATCTGTTTATTTTTGAAAGTAATTTTATGTATACACACATACATTAAAGTCTTAGCTACAAAAATTCTATACACATTTTCACTGTCATTGCCCAGGAAAAAAGATACAGTTATTTTAAAACATGTTGACGTTTTGTGGGGTCACACTATATGGGGTAAGATGTCACAATGTAAACCAGCCATTAAAATAATAGTCCAGGTTTATTTTATTTATTGTTTATTTGAATAGGGACAGATACAAAAAGAAAACATAGATTATTACATAAAGAACAATCCGATGCCTGTATCACAGTGTTTATAGCCGTGGCTAATTCACAACACCTGTCCCTAGAAGTGCTTTTAACAGTTAAGATGATAAAGGAATAAAAATTTCTAGTGAATACAATAAAATGTCCAGAAACCAGTTAGCACCAATAAAAGTTAGTATAGTAAATGAACACATGCACTCGAACTCACACAGATGCACACCTCACATACACACAACTATACATTTCATATGGCATGATCACACTGCTGCTGCTGTATGATCCAGGCTTTTTTGTTAGTTTTTTGAAGGTGGACAGTTTAGTTAAAGTCTTTATATATGTAGGAAGCCAGTTCCACAGATTGGCTCCTTTCACAGAAAAAACAAAATGGAACTTTACAGTCTCCACATGTAGCAGCTCTTGTTGATCTGGAGGATTCCAGCCTGTTCACATATTTACAAATTGGCTCAGGTGCAAGTCCAGGCAAACATTTAAAAAACAACCTTCAAGAAAATTTAAGATTTTATGTTTACTTAAAATATAACAGTGGTGGAATCGAATGGGCTTTTTATCTAAAAATTTTAGAGCACGGTTATAAAGCCTCACAATAGGCTTTAGGGTAGTTTGGCTGGTCTGAGACCAAACAGTGGTGCAGTACGACAGGTGGGACAGGATCATAGTGTTCAGAAAGACATGAGCACATTCAAACATTAGACTGCTCCTGATCATTCTGAAACAGTTCATACTGTCCTTAATTTTTCTTGAAATGTTTTTAATATAACTTTTCAAATTTAGCTGCGAATCTAAAATCACTCCTAAATATTTTTCTAAATATAGGTTCAATACAATTTAAGCTCAATCGAAAGTGTTTGTGGCATAATATTAACTAACACAAACATTTATTTCGACTTCGTCCCTCTTTAAAAAAAAAAAAAAAAACAAGAAGAAGAAGAAAAAAAATATTTGAGTTACAGTAAGGCATGTGAATGTGGCATTTATTTAAATATAAACTGTTAAAATACTATTTTAAAAATATTGCCACAAGAAGTAAACAATATGTGTGTTAATATGATTTTAGTGTGATAGTTATATCCAGTATGATGCCGTAACGCTGTAAACCCTGTAATCCCACAAAAATGAAAACTTAATATGACAACTTAAAAAATTGGTAGCTTAAATAATACAACATTTTTAACAGAGGAATTAATGTAAGTCCTTTTATAAAATGATAAGCCTCACATCTCTACCTTTCTGCTGTTGTGTTAAAAAAAAAGTGCGATTGCCATGATCGGGAGCACAGGTAGCAACTGGGAAACGGCCTCTGTGGCCAAGAACGCTGATAGTGGCATAGGAATGGCCTCTGTGGCCGAGGGAGTTGGCAGTGACTAGGGAACAGCCTCCATGGCCGGGAGCACTGGCAACAGCTGGGAAATGGCGTCCGTGGCCGTAAGCTCTGGCAGCAACAGGGAAATGGCCTCTGTGTTTGGGAACGCTGGCAACATCTGGGAAATGTCACAAGCCCATGAAAATCTGTCATTGTCTCATTTCCAATTTCACTACCTCCATTTCACAGACTTGAAATTGTGTCTTGATCACGTCTCAAATGTCTTTCTCCATGATTACATGGAAAACTCAATTTTGTGTTAATGTGCAGGGAAAAAATTTGATCTCTGTGGCCTTTTGGACTGATTAACAGAGTATCTTTCATTTTAAAACACTGTGAGAAATGTCTAATCAGAGCCCTGTCACTAACTTAGCTTCTCCAGAACAGCCATAATTCAGCACCATGTTGCTACCTGTCCTTAGATCAATCTACAAATTATGCCCTGTCCTCTTGGAGCCACCAAATTCCACCAGCATTAAAATCTACTTAAAGATTTAAAAGATGCATAGAGGCCAGTGGCACACGGTATGTTCTGCAGGGTGTCCAAAGAAGATAACAGGAAAAAGTGTTAATTTGAATATATTATACAGGTGCCCTGCTTTCTCATTGAAAAAGAGAAAAACTACCACAACAAGGTGAGGGGTAGAGGATTCCCTTTTCAATATCCTTGATCTAGTTTATCTTTTCTTTCCTAATTAAGGATAATATACAATCATCTGGTCATTATGGCTAATTAAACCCTGACAAGGTGATCAGAACCTTGATATGAAACAGAGAGGCCTTGTATCATCCTGAATGGGTTTGTTTTACAAAATTGACAGTAAATTAGCATTATTTTGCTCATTATATGGCAAATGACCAAATAAATATAAAAAAGGGTCGAACTTATTGGATTTTGCGAGAAGTTGGAGAAGGCAGTGTACTACAAGATAAAGTGCATGGATTGGTTGTCAGTGACAATGGTCAAATACACAGTTTAATTATGCAGTCACAATACAAATATATTTGACTGCAGAATGCTGTGATTTACTAATCAGATTGAGTATTCCAGAGAGCCTTGCAATGGGAAGGGAATGTAATTCAATCAAAAATTTAAAAAGAAGATGCTGTCTACTACGCAGAGCCTCATGGATCTTACTTAGCATTAAATGCAACTTCTGTGGAGTTGAGGTGTGATAATTATGTTTCCTGCAATTTAGGTGCAGAGCAGTTTATTGCAGCTAAAATGAATTTGCAAGTCTTATTTGCATCTGATGAAAAGTATGAGGCTGTGTTTTAATGGGTAATTTCAACAACATTACCTGCTTCTGCTTTCAGACTGAATTTGGAAGTTTCAGTTTCAGTTTCATTGTGCTTTTGCTTGTGAATAGTTTTGCATCTCACTGATGTTTTGCCTATAATTACAAAAACAAAATATCAGGCCGTACCTGCATATACGCTTGGCTCAGTTAGACAACTGTCTAGTGCATACAAAAGACTGATCACTGCAGCAAATGCTTTAAGCCTCAAAAATAAATAAATTTTTCTGATGTCTAAGAGGCAGTTTAGAGAACAGGACAGGCTCATCGACAGCCTCAGGAAACTGGACAGACAGACTGGAGCACTGGAAACATCTGGGAAAAGGTCTCCGTGGCCGTAAGCTCTGGCAGTGACAGGGAAATGCCTCCATGGGTGGGAATGCTGGTAGTGACTGGGAACTGGCCTCCATGGCCAGGAATGCTGGCAACATCTGGGGAACAGCCTCCTTGGCCGGGAGCGCTAGCAGCGAATGGGGAATGGCCTCCGTGGCCGGGAATGCTGGCAGCGACTGGGGAACAGCCTCCATGTCAGGGAACACTGGCAGCGACTGGGTTACGGGCGCCTTATCTCACTTCCTTCTCCTCTGGGCAGTCTGAATCACTGTAGCAGGAACGGCCACCTCCTCCTTGCGGTAAGCAGCGGTCTCCTCCGCCTCCTGGTGGTCAGCAGCGGCCTTGAGCAAAGGGGCAGCAGCTGACCCATTCTACCTCCTCCTCCGTTTATGGGTAATAGGAGGACTGGGGATTGGGCTTGCTGAGGGTGGGACGATGGTATGGTCTGCTTGTGGAAATCTCTCCTGGGATGGGAGTGCAGACTCCCTGCACTTGTAAAGATGGTCAACAGATTCCCAAAAGCCCAAATGCCCCAGTTCCTCAATCTCCCCCTGACTGGGAGGTTGATCGAGGCAGATGTTAAAAATCTATTTAATATCTGTCTCATCATAATCCAGCTCATCCACTACAATCAAAAACCCACATGCGAAGTCGCTCAAGTCAGTTCCCCTCTGACGTACATTGCGAAGGTAAATGAGCTGAATCATGCTCCGACAGATTGATAAGTCAGTGAGGGGAGAGGAAAAAATGAAGATGCTCATTGTACCTCTGCTGGGTCCATAATTGGTTGGATTTTCCTGTTACGGTTAGTAAGGCAGAACACAAATGCAGGAAGGCAGAATTGGGCTTTTTATTTAAATAAACAAATAAAGTACAAAATACAAATCAAATCTCTCACGAGGGAGAAGAATAAACAACCAGAAATAAAACAGAAACTATATATACTGAAACTGGAGACAGGAAAAAGGGAACAGACCAGAACATGCAGGCAGAGTTGCAACCCAGCAAAGCAATCCAACAAAGACAGAACGACAAAGGAGAGAATATATAGGAGCTGGTAATTGGAGGCAGGTGCGGCTGGTGGCAAGCTTGGTGGAGAAACAATCAGTCATCCTGGCAACAGAGCTGATGTGCTCTCTGTGGCACCTGGAAAACACAAGAGGGAGAGAGGGAAACACAGACACACACACCAACATATTACAAGACAGACAGAAGGGACAGATTTTCTCCAGGTTTTCTTTGTACTTTCAACGTTCAGACCATGTGGAGATACAACACAGGATGCAATATAAGAAATAGCAGAACTATTTTTGCAAGTAAGGTAAATGTCAAAGTGTTACCCCTCCCTCTACAATGATCCCCAGAAGTGACTGTTGTTGTTTCCTGGTGATGTTAAACCGACCATGTACACTTGCTCATTAGAAAGATCTAATTCTGTACAAACACATTTGAGAATTGCAAGCCATGGCCTGTGCTATATTTGTAAGGAATCAGTGATATGTTTGTCTTTAAAAGTACAAAAGAAGACTCAAAGGTGTTGAGCGCAAAAGGTGAAGTTTCTCTGGAGACTGCACTTTTCTTTTCACTTATGGAGACTGAATGCGGTTAAGTCCTTGTTGTGTAACTAATGGAACATGCATAGATGGCAGTTAGTCCCATCTCTCCTTATTTATAGAAATTTGAAGCGCTAATGTACAACTGAGAATGTGTTTTGTGAAAAATATCCTCATCCTTCTATCTGACATTTTTAGGAAGGTCTAAATTGTCCATTAATTTGAACAATGTCGTAAATGCTAGAACAAAAAGCGTGAAGAACAGTCAACTCAAATTCTCTAAATGTGCTGTGAATAATGAGATCTCAATTCCAGCAGAATGTGGGCAAGGGAGAAATAAAGAGATAGGGATAAGATGAAGAGAAGATTTGACTGTAAACAATGGAAGTCAAAATGAAGAGAGAGAGAGTGAGAAAAGAGAGAAAGACTGATACAATCTCATAAAAGCAGTGCTGCATGTGGTTACATTTTATGATAGTCTCTGAGGAAGGGCTGGCAGGTCATTGCTTTCTGGCTTGTTATGATTGGATATGGAACAAATTGCTATGGTTTTATTGGGGTACATTACCATACCACAACCCTTATCTTATCCAATGTAATTTTTTTTAGAATTTAGACATACATATGAATTGGTTCTTTTTTTCTTTTTTTTGGTCATCACATACCAATATAATCATGGATGGATGAAGCATCAGCTCAAAAATAAGAATCATTTGGACACAATAATTGTAAAATTATATGAGTTCAATCATCCAAGGACAAGGAATACAAGACTTTGTAGCCTGTTAAGGCATTGAAAAAGACACAAACATCTTTTAAAAGATACAAATTGGACACACTGGGCTAAATACACAAGACGAAGAGAGGCATCTGTGTTATTTGAGGAAAACTCAACCAAAATGACCAAACTGATTAACTATGTGATTTGTTTTTAGTAGAAGTGCTGCTGCAGTATCACCTATACTTACTGGTATTAGTATTTTTTTGGTTTTCATCTCCATTTCCACAAATTACTTGTAGAAACCCAAAGCCTTAGTCGATATTTTAGCCTTGAAATACTAAATAAAAAATAATGCATAAAGCAAATACGGAAGCATAAAACGTCCTGTTACTTCCGTAACCTCCGTTCCCTGATGGAGGGAATGAGACATTGTGTCGATGTAGTGACACTAGGGGTCGCACTTGAGAGCCCGAGACACCTCTGATCTTTGATAAAAAGCCAATGGGAATTGGTGAGTGTTATCTGCATGACATTTGGTATTTGCATGACATTTGCATGACACTGTGGAGACCACACCCCACCCAGATATAGGGGCGGGGGTATTTCAAGTGGAGATACCTCACATGGTCTTGCTGAGTCTAGTCGGAAGTATGTCATGTGGAGAAGTCCCATGGTAGGTCCTACCAAATGTGGGAGGAAGCTCTACTAGCATGGTGACTGGGGTAGAGGGGTCTCTGGCCAAGGAAGATGCAGTTTGCCAATAGGGAAACGTTCTCTGCGAAATATACGTTGCAAGGGGTTACCTACGGGGAACCAGTGCATGCTAAGCACCTGTCCCAGTACGGGGCTTAGTTAGCACAAGTACTGAGCTGACATCACCACATTTGTGAATGCTACTGGGAATTAAGAACACACATCTTCAGCTCAAGGGAGGTGAAAGGCACGGGACGAAACCGGAGATTGTAGAATCTCACAAAGGTGTTGGGTGTTGCCCAGCCCGCTGCTCAGCAAATGTCTGTTAAAGAGGTGCCACTGGTCAGAGCCCAGGAAGCCGCCACACTCCTGGTGGAATTGGCTCGCAGCCCTGCAGGGGGCGGCATATTGACATAACATCAGACAGTAGCATTATTATTTCTGATTCCAAGTAATGGCCAGCATCATCCAATCACTGCCAATCATGTTTAAATCAAATTAAATATAATAAATTCTGAATCTATGTACTGATTACCATTGTTCCATATCTGCCAAACATGTTGAGTGGTCCAAACGTTATCTGCAGCCTGAAACTGAAGTTTTGGTTGTATTTTAGTAGTGAATGCACTTTGTATAGAGAGCTATATGATGCTCCCTTGTACCTTATTATGTGAATGACTTAACCTCCAGTGTGCTGTCTGTCTGTACTGGTCTCAGAACAGTTTGAAATGCACCTTGTTTTTATTCTAACTCCATATAAAGCCTCTGAAAGCAACAACTTATCTGAAAGCAACATTTGGGATGTAGTTAAATCATAAACAATTAACAAATACAATATTATTCAGTGTTACTAAAATGTGTATTTTAGTAACACTTATTTTAATGTGTTACCAATGTGTATGTTCAGGGGAATTGCTTTCATGATAAAAGTTATTATAGAAGACACTGTATCTTGCTACTTACTTATAAAGTTCACCCTTCAAGTTTTAAATAGCCAACATCACATTAGCTAACAAAATACTTACGTGCTGATAGACCACTCTGATAATTGTAATAAAATTATGTTGTACAATGGTCACTGCAGCCTTTCTTTTTCTGTAAGAGTCAAACAGAGATTCTCTAATTGAAAACATTATGTAAATGAGTAAGAGAAGAAGAAAAAATATGTCTTGGGAACAGGGACTTTGTACGAGCAGAACAGCAGTTAAACTGCGCTTTAGTGACATTCTGAGCCAATGCTAATGTTATTCCTCTGATTTAGTCTTATCAGTGGAAGCCTCTGTGCTCAGTGTTCAAAGGATCATTGCCAAGTGTAATGGCCTGGGACATCAGGGGTGCACATTGGACATTGTATTGGCCTGGGACACCAGTGGAGTCTCTCCTCTCTATGGCTTCAAAAGGATGAAAACCATGGGTTGGCTCGTGTCTTCTGCTTTGCAAAAATGTCTTAATTTCTCTGTTTTGGAGAAATGCTAATGTCTTTTTAAGTGGCCTTGGAATTCAAACGTGTTTCTACTGTATACATATAACTCTGATTTTATAATGCCCGTAATATTTCGCTGTTCTAGCTTGTATGACATTTTGCAATTAAATGTGTTTGGTAATTTTGTTAAGAATGTGTAGAGTGATCTCATTAGTATTCAAAGGCATTTGTGTGTGGTTTAAGTACATTTGCAACGGTACAACGGTTCAGGTATCAGGTATATGTCAATATTACGTAACAATTTTCTATTAAATTTAACAATGCATTCAAAACATACATCTATATGTTTTTAACTAAACATGTATATCAGAAGAACAATAATAATAAAAAGAACAAAACATATGTCTGCAAGCAGAAATTATCAAGGATAAGCCCTAAAACCATTCAGTTAGCAAATTACAAATAAACTCCAGTACAATACAAATCTATCCAAATTAATTGTTTAGGTGGGAAATCGAACCCAGGACCATTTGAACTTCAGTCCAGTGCATTAACATACTGTGTCACTCAGCTGACATGTTCAAAGAGACAAGTTGAGTTAAGAGTCAGCACACAAGTGTGGGTTATCTTTTTAATTATAGGAGGTGCTGTCTCCAAACTGCTAAATTATCTTCAGGAAATGATGTTGATGATGCATACCAATTTTATTTTAAATCAGACAATGCTTTCAAAAGATATATAACTTTTGAATAAAATTAAATATGGCGGAGTGACAGTATGGCTTATATGGGACAATTTGGTATCATTGGAATCCTCATGACCCAATGAATCCATAGACACCATGCTCATGATTTTAGGACATAGAGTTCAAATGGGCAAAAACAGCATTTTTTCACATTTCTTGACCCATAGGTGGTGCTGTCACCAAATTTCGCATGTACCCTCATGAAGCACACCAAGTTTCATTTTAATGGGCCAAAGCATTGCTGAGATACAGCCTCAAATCATTGACCTGGTTCAATTTGCGAAACTTTCAAATTATGTATTATAATTTCTGTGCGGCTTGGTCTGGAGTATATTTCAAGACATTGTTTGGAAAAATCAGACAAAGTTTATAGGGTGTGACTTTTAAACTGTAAACATCATAATTCAAAAAGTTTTAATGGAAGGTATCCATTTGAATTATCAAGAGGAGAGTAATAACACACAAATAAAAAAGAAACAAAAAAGAATGGTGTTTCAAGGACAAACGGGTTAAAAGGTACGGCCAAAAAAACTGATGTGGTGCTATGGAGTTTGACCTAGAGGTTCCAAATTTGCTATGGGTACGTGCAATTTATTTTTTACCTTCGGTGCTTGGCCTCTAACAATTATGATGGCACACATGTTACATTTTAATATTGACAGTGGGATAGTGATGTTTAACAACTATTAAATTCAGCCACCAAAAAGTGTGAAAATGTTATAAGTAAATATGCCATTTTAAAATATTTCTCAGTCAAAATTTCCCCATCTCTTATTTATAAATATGGTCTTGCCATGGTATTGTGTTTAAATATTCACCTGCAGTACCCTCGGAAAGATCCATTCATTTCTGTTCCAACCAGTCATCAGATGATTATAAAATATTTAGTTTCTAATCTTTTACACTCTTAAAAGCAATTTTAGATTCTGTCAGTATGTTGATATTGTACATTTAAGAGTCTATCCAAATATACAAAAAAGTGTAAACATTATTATCCCCTGTAATGTATTAGATTTTTCAGCAAAACTGTCTCTGCTGTTCCAAAGCTGAATTAGCTTGACAACATATCCTAATTTTAGGCAGATATCAGTCAGCAGTACACAATAATTGTCAAATGTTTAATAACCTTTCCGCACATTTGTGCTTCTGCTATATTCAGTGATATGTAATGAGTCAAGTGATTAACATTATTGTCACCACCACATTTTTATAATCCACAGTCAGCTGCTCAATAATTCATATACAGATTTTAAACGATGTATTCATATAATAAGCCAACTCATGTTCTCTCATCTCACTAGTTTCAAATCTCATAACAGCTCAATATAGTTTGTTCCCCTCTCTCAAGGTTTCACACCACAATAATTATGTTTCTGTCTTTCTGTGTTTTTCAGATGAATTCAAGGCCTTTCTCAAGAAATTGCCAACGGACCATTTTTTAAACACCTCCGCCATCTTAAAGTTCTGGACGTCAGATCTGGTCCTGCAGAGACGTTATGGTCTGCTGGAGACGAGCATTAAAGTGGTGCTGGGCAAAGCCATCAAGATAGTTCGCAAGCTCTTTGCTCTCAGCAAGCGGTGTCCCACACAGCCAAAGATCAGCCTACCTAAAGAAAGGTAACAGAAGAGTTAATCATTGATAAGAAAATACAAAAAAGCGGCTTTAGAATACAACGTATTGTTTACTACCATATTATTGAACATAAGCCAATCATTGGCATACAGTTCACAGCAATCCATTTGGCAAGTAAATTTGTCAATCAGTTCGAGATTTATTATGAGGGCTTGTTTAAGGGCCCGTCAATGTACACCTGCGTCAGACATGCTTGTGTAGCATCTCGGGTGCATTGCGTCATAAACATAAAATTTTTAGGTCACTGTGTCAAGTTAAATATAGTTTAATACTTAACACATCTTGAGATCCCTTAGTTCGAATTTGCTCTCCAGCAAGTGTTTTGAATGCAAGAACATAATGTGTTTTCTTCACTGTATAAACTGAGCTTTGCCACACAGCTGAAATTTCAATTACTGTACTCTGGAGTAAACAGGTGGTACTACAAGCTTGCATTTCTCAGGAATCTTCCTTATTATGATCCGGGGGCATTGCGATTAACTGCGTAACATTTTTTTACTCTTTATTTTTTATAAAATTAATTGCACTGAATTAACGCGTTAAATCGATAGCCCTTCTAATTATGTAACATTGTTACTTTTGTATTACTGGACCCACATTATATTAGGTGTCTTTAAGTCAAGTCAAGTAAATTTTATTTGTATAGCGCCTTTCACAACATACATCGTTTCAAAGCAGCTTTACAGAAGATCAGGCATTAACAGACGATACAACTGTAATGTCTATAATGTCGATGAATCATTATTGTGTAATTAGATAAAATACGATTGTTAATCGTGTTTAAAAATTTATTGAGTAATTATTGTATTAATAACCACAGTGAGCAAGCTGAAGGTGACTGTGGCAAGGAACACAAAACTCCATAAGATGTTGATTAATGGAGAAATATAACTTTGGGATAAACCAGACTCACTGTGGGGGCCAGTTCCTCTGTGGCTAAAATCATGAATATAATGTAAATATTACTTATGTATAGTTAAATTCATGGTTTAAAATTATTAAACTAAATAAGAGTTAAGGGTCTTAAGGGTCAGTGTTTAAACATCAATTTTATTTGAACTGTAATATTAATGACCAATGTCTTTGAAGTCCAGCCTGGATTAACTGCAGAAGTTCACATAGATGCAATTGTTCTTGTAAACTGGCTGATGAAGGCTTTTGTTGGCAATTAATAGTCTATGCATTCCATTTAACTATTATGTATTTACGCATTTGATACAATGTATTTACGATGGACAAACGTGTGTTCCATTGTACTTAAAGTATCTGAATTTAATAACAACTCTAGATACAATGTTAATCTTACCCCTAATTCTTAACCTACCCTAACCCTTACCCTAACCATAATACATTGTAGAGCTGGCGACGTGGTTATTTTAATAACTGTAGACCATAGCAGAGACATATAGAAAGCAGCAATATTGATGGATACCAGCAACTTTCACTAAAATACATAGCAGAAAATAAGAATTCATCTTCATGTGTCTGACATTACTCCGACAGTTCAGTTGAGCCAGGTTTGTGACAGGACAATTTAATGGTGATCCAGATCACCTTTAGACTATAATGTTTCTTTTTTTTCCCCCGTCTAAACTTATCTTAAATAATCAACATGCTACGAGCTATCCATTCTGTCTTAATCTCTATGAGATTATTTTTTGGGACGTTACTAAAGAGACCTGTGATGAATTTCTAAAACTCGAACATATTAAAGGTGCTATTGTACCTTAGCAAGAGGATCAACCACTAATAGCTTCCCTGTCCAGCTCCCTGACTCACTTTGGACCAGTTTCATCAGAACACTTAGTAGACTTAGTTTCCAAGATGAAGTGTTCCAAAAACAAGCTGGATATTCTATCTCCGCCACTTTTTAAAGACATTTTTACAACTATTCGTTCCAGTGTGACAGCGATAGTTAACAGCTCCTTAGCTAATGGAGTTGTTCCTAGCAGTTTTAAGCATGCAATTCTACATCCTTTGTTAAAAAAGCCTTCTTTTGATCCGGCAATACACAATAATTATAGTCCAGTCTCTAAATTGCCTTTTATTTCTAAGATCTTGGAGAGAGTTGCCTATTCACAGCTTTACTCCTATCTAAATACCCCTTGCACAGCACTGAATCTGCATTACTCAAGGTTGCTCATGATATTTTTCTCTCCAAGGATTCATGCTTACATGTTGTCTTAGTCTTAAAAGATCTTACCATAGCATTCTTCTCAATCGTCTCGAGTGTGTGGTTGGCATCCAGGGTATGACACACCAGTGGTTACAGCATATCCTATCACTTTTATGCTGACGATTCTCAATTTTACTTACCAGTGAGCTTAAACAAGAATTGTTAATTTGATGACATCCAAAATTGTTTTGAAGATATTAAACACTGGCTGGCAAACAATTTTTACAATAAAAAATGCAAAACTAAAGTTCTGATTTTAGGTCCCCCCTTGTCCTGGCTGACCAGTTAGGTCCTCTGTCGTCGAATGTACAAGATCATGGAAGAAATCTCGGAGTGATTTTAGATTCATCATTACTTTTTAATAAAACAAATTTTGCCATTGTCAAGGGTAGATTTTTCCACCTGAGATCGATTGCTAAAGCCAAACATTTTCTTTCCAGCAAAGACTTGGAAATTGTGATGAAACTCACACATTTTTTTAAGGTTAGATTATTGTATCTCATTGTACACTAGCCTCTCTCAAACAGTGTCTCTACATTGGCTTCCCGCTAAACTCAGGGTTAATTGAAATACTCTGCTTTTTGCTTACAAGTCACTATCTGGTATTGCGGCCAAATACATTAGTGATCTTCTCATCCCTTACTCTCCAACAGAGCACTCAGGTCTTCTCATCAACTTCTTTTGTATGTTTCTCATTGTCGCTATACATCCAAGGGTGATCATGCTTTCTCTGTGGTAGGTCCTATGCTCTGGAATAGTCTCCCTCACAATGTGAGGTCAGCATCTTCAACAGCCATTTTTAAATCCTCTTTTAATACGTATTTATTTTCTTTAGCATTTGAAAAGGACTTTTAATTTAATATGTTAAATCAAGTAAAAAAAATTGTCTTTTGGCTTATTAGCTGTAAAGTCAAGACATTGGTAGCTTAGTCTTTTGTTCAACACCACTCACCTCAACGCAAGCCAAGAAAAACACAACTGGGATAGGAGCTAGAAGGGGTCTGTCTGTGTGTCTGGGGTGCCGATGTGTGCTGCACTGCTGCGTGGAGACCCAGAGAGGGGGAGGGAGGGCATCTGAACTGAAATTTTTTATTCAATAAATATATTTGTTTGACAGGGAAGCTGTGTGCAAACAGGAATATAAATGTATATATATATATATATATATATTTTTTTTTTTTTTTTCTGTAACCTCAGTTAAAAGGGCACTTTCTCTCAAAGAAGAAAAAGGGCAAGTGCTCAAGCCCCCTTTGATGTCTATGTGTGCAAGTGCCTGGACATTGGACAACAGATAATTGGAAAAGAGTGTTATGGATCTTAACCATATAGAGCGTTTGTGGGATCAGCTAGACTGTAAGGTGCGTGAGAAGTGCCCAACAAGACAGCCACATCTATGACAAGTGCTACTGGAAGTGTGGGGTGAAATGTGCACCTGAGTATCTGGACAAAGTGACAGCTAGAATGCCAAGGATCTGCAAAGCTGTCATTGGTGTACGTGGAGGATTTTTTTATGAGAACTCTTTGAAGTAGTTTAAAAAGTTCTGAAAATAAAAATCAAATTGTAATAGTAATTGTTCCTGTTATTAATGTCCTGACTATACATTGTGATCAGTTGAATGCCACTTTGGTGAATAAAATCTGAATGTAAATATAATCAAACAAAAATACTGGTCTGCTATCACTCAGTTTCAAAAACGAACAGTTCATCTTATCTCCTAATAATTATATCAAAGGGCACTCGATTGGTAAACCCTGAACTATTTTGGTACAAGATCCCCCATTCCCCACTAATTTTGCAGTTTCTGGGACCCCAATATCCTCATCCTTGCCCAGTTATGAAGAGACTATTTTGACTGTTTAGATTTTCTTCTTCTTTTACAAAGTACTATTGCTTCCAATTTGGAAATGTATTATAACTATTCCCAAAAAAAAATGCATTTCTTGTATTCAATCATAGACGTAGTTACTACTGACACAGTGTAAGTTATTATTTTCTGGACCTTTGCTGGAAAGGAAATGTTGAGACCGGACCTCTTGGAACATTAATTGAATACCATTGCCCTAAAACATATCCCTAATCCATACCTCAACCACTGTAGCAGCAGATGTCAATCTTGTGAGAACAGCATGTAGTTACACAGTAAGTTCATTTTATTGCATGTATTTTAATGTTATATATATATATATATATATATATATATATATATATATATATATATATATATATATATATATATATATGCATTTCTTTATATATATATATATATATATATATATATATATATATATATATATATATATATATATATATATATATATATAAGACACCTAATATAATGTGGGACTGCATTACAGAGACTCTCTTCCCTACATAATTGATGTGCTATGCTTGACATTCAAGCATTTTTTATACTGAAAATAATATTTATCCCTAGTTTAATGTCACTTATATTATTTTGAAGTTACTTATAATGTGTTAGCCCTGTGCATTTGGATTCCATTGGTGTCTGACCTATTTACTATAATAGTTCTAGTGATAAAATATGTGGATACATTTCAACTAAACAGGAGTCTGTAGGATCCATAGGAGGATAACATATTAATATATTGTACATAAGCATTTCATACAACATGAGCTACTTTCATGATACATATTTCTTAGTTTTTTTGTGCCTATAGGAGTGGTAGTTGGTCAGTTTATTTCACATTGTGTTGTTTATTTAAAGCATGGCAAAGAGGCTTTGAAGCGACATTATTACATGGTTCAGCTGTTGCTGTTATAGGGCAATTATTTGGTATTTGATTCTGTAAAATGAATGCTGCTATATGGGTAGCCATGCTGTCAGATATCTGAAATCATGGGAAAAACAGCAAGAAATGGGGAAGGAGTCAAAAGAATATTAGAGAGAGAGGTAACGTTTACCCTCCAGTTTCTATATAGAGAGACCTTTCTGAAGAGTGGTCAGTGTGGACACACCATAATCAAGAGTTCCACGTGCGTGACAGGTTGTAGTTAGCATCATTTAGTGTGAAGACTTTTACTTCATTCTGATGGCTCCTACCTGTGTCTGATGTGTATGTAACACTGCACAGGGGAAAAACACAGCAGAGCTCACCCAATCTGAGCCTGGAATTATGCAGAGAAAGATTTTTTATACATTTAGCAACTGGTGTCACCAAACAGAATTGCAAAAATAATGGGTGCTTTCAAACTCTTCCCATGTCTTCCATTGGTTGGCATTTGCTGGGAATCTCCTCTAGTAAAACACCTGTTGAAAAAATCATCCACATTTTTGGAGTGTTTAATGGCAGAAATTTGAAGCTTAGCCTATAATTGTATAAAAGCACACATTAAATCTTTTGTTAAACCATGTGTATTATTTGAGCTGTAAAGCTGTTAGGTTTTATGGCATTACACCATCATAGCAACGAAGCTGTAAAATTTGTAGAACTTTGTAATGGTGGTTGCCCAAATATAAATAAAAAAATTATATATATACTTTCAAAGCGGGAATCAAACCTGGTCCACCTGTGTGATAGCGTTGATTCTTTGCCACTAGACCAGAAGGAATGCTTACAAACATGGCCGCCCTCAGTCTTACATCGACTACCAGTCCCAAACCTAAGCAAGCAGCATGGGTGGTTGAAAATAACTAGGGTATCTCGGCATAACCTGGTCGTCTTGCTCATTCAATTTGAACTGCCCATGAAGCCAACGGATTTGGGAGTATGGTGCAAAGCTCCAGATCAGTCCCGAACTTGACAATGAAGCGTTAGCCATCGGAGGGAAAACAGCTTGTTAGCATAGGCTAACCAGGAAGCATCACATCCTCTCCATGTTTCCCGGAAACACACACTTTTCAAATGACCCACTCCCAAAGACTGCCTACAGGAAATTACATAACCTTCCTTCTGGTCAGGTGAACATGACCCTTTTTTCTTTGTAAACCTCACCCCTATATACATTTACTATTTCTTTCAATTGGTGCTTTCCTTCAATCATGACGTAGCATTGTTGAGAGGAGGTGACAAAGAAAGTTAAGTGAAAAAAGGGGTACAGAAAACATCTTTACTGACACAACTTTAAACATTAATAAGTGATTTTATCACATTAATAAAAAATATATCATACATATTTTTTAAATCTTGTGGCTATACTTTTGAAACAGTGAGTAATTTAACCTTTACAGATTGGCCACATTAAATTCCATTGTAAGAGCCTCACTGAAAACCAGATTTTTTTTTTTTTGTTGTAATCAACATTATGCCACATATACTGTCAATTGAGCTTAACTTGTATTGAACCCAGAATATATCCTTTAATAAATTCTTAATCTTAATAAACATAAACGTGTGACCAGTACTTAGTGGTTCATTTAACCACTTGAATTGTCATCAAAGGCACTCATGATCATCTTCAACATAAGGAACATGTTACATTAGTGTATTTAAAAGAGAATTGTTAAACTCAATAGTCCAGTACATAAGAAAGGCCAAATGATATGGAGCCCCACAGGGAAGCAGCAGATAGAAAGAGCTTTATGTATGTATGGCATTAAGCATGAGTCAGCTGTTGTGAAGTGAGTAGGAAGATAATGGAGAGCATGTGGAGTCAGAGCATTTATTTAAGTGACTTTGCCTACATTTTATGAAAGTGAATGAAAGAAAACGCTGTCTCCACACATGCATCTTTAGTACTTTTAAGACTTGCTTCCTTTACTGGTTAAGAACGATTTGACTTTGTCAAAGAACATGCCATCAGCACTTGATTAATATTATTATCAATCAGTGAGAGGAAATTAATGCATCATTTACCCCAGATGAATACAAGGCAAAAGTAAATTCCTTTCTGAACAATCTTAACGTATTTGTCGAATTATGTTTCATGTCGATGGAGCTTACAATTTTTTGAGTTGCATCTTCATTAAGCAAATCCTAGGTATTCATTTTCCAGGAACTAATCATGTCTGTAATTATCGCCTTTTCTTGCAGGACTCTGGGGTTTTGGCTGAACAAAGCCCAGTCTCTGTTGTACTGCAGTGAGCATGGTGTGCATGGCACCTTCTCAGAGGAATTACAGGGCTGCATCTGCGCTGCAGAGCAGCGTACTCTCTGCCAGGGCACTGTTCCATGTAGGGTGGGTGAGGGGACCCTCTGCTCGTCCTGTGCCCCAGACAACATTACCCGCTGTGGCACATGTCTCCCTGGCAGCATCCTCCAAATGGGCTCCTGTCGTCCCAACATTGCCAACTCTCTAGACCACTACGTAAACTTTGACTTTGACATGCCTGACGCAGAGATCCGTTACCTCCTTCAGAGGCTCGATAGCCGTATGGAGGTCCATGCAATCTACATCAGCAATGATGTCCGCCTCGGCAGCTGGTTCAACCCAGCATGGCGTAAACGCATGCTGCTCACACTCAAGAGCAACAAGAACAAGTCCAACCTCATCCATATGTTGATGGGGATCTCTTTCCAGATCTGTTCCACCAAGAACAGCACACTGGAACCTGTGCCTGCAATCTACGTCAACCCCTTCGGGGGAAGTCACTCTGAGAGCTGGTACATGCCAGTAAATCAACAGGACTTCCCAGACTGGGAAAGAACTAAACTAGATGCCTTGCTTCAGTGCTATAACTGGACCCTCAGTCTTGGCAGCAAGTGGAAATCCTTCTTTGAGACGGTTCACATTTACCTCCGCAGTCGCATCATTACAGATGATCCCGCTGTCAATGAGACACTTTTTTATGAACCGCTCGATATTGATGACCACTCGGCCAACCTAGGCTACATGAAAATCAACAGCATGAAGGTCTTTGGCTACAGCATGCACTTCGATCCAGAGGGGATCAAGGATCTGATCTTGCAGTTGGACTACCCCTACACACAAGGCTCCCAAGATGCAGCCTTCTTGATGCTTCTGGAGATGAGGGACCGCATCAACAGGCTCTCTCCACCAGGAGCCCAGCCACTGGACCTTTTCTCCTGCCTGCTGAGGCACAGGCTCAAGCTTTCATCCAGTGAGGTTGTGCGCATACGGGATGCACTCCAGAGTTTCAATGCCAAGCTGCCCATTTCAACCAAGCCAGAACACAGCCTGCTGTGCAGCTAGCTCAAATCGATAATTTTGGCCTCTGTGTGTGTGAATGTATTTGTAAATGTGATGGGAGAGAGAGAAAATAAATATATTGGCATTGTTTTTGAAAATGTTTGTGGGTGAGAGCATCTTTGAACGATCCTCCATTGGGCAGCAATCGTACAAAGCAGGAGTTCTGATTGTGACTAGTACAGGAGTGAATACCGTATGGCAGCTTCCGAATTGCCATAATATTCCCTCACTGGGAAAACCTTGTGGAAGAAGTCTGGATGTAGCCTACAGTCATATCTACTTGCTGTCTTTGAGTAAAGGGATGCTTTGATACAATGGGGATTTAACTTAAAGAGATTAGTCATTTAAATGATCTTGAGCAAACATGGAAAGAAAACATTTTATGTGAGAATTTAAACCTATGCTTTCTTAGCAGATATATACTGATGCTGTAGGTTTTATTTTGTGATGTCATTGTTTGAGATAAAAGTGGATAATTGATGATAAGGATTCTATTATGATGTTAAGTTTTAGAGCACATTGATCCAACTGTTATAACAATCAACAGAGATTCAAATCCTTTTTTTTCTATTTTATCTGGAGTCACAAATCCTGTATTGTTAGATCTGTATATCTGTATTTAATGTTGGACTGAATTGCCAGAATGTTGGAAAGAAATTCCTTTGTATTAAGAGATATGGCTAAACCAAAAGGCAAACATGAATGCAAATTGAATGGCAACATTTCTTTACTGTTTTCTTTTTTTTTTTATGTTCATTGAAATCTCTTTTGAGGTGGTAACCTTAAGATAGCATACTTATAATATTGTTTTGAAAAATGTTTGTGGACAGCTTTGTAAATATTGCTCCATTTTATTCAAGACGTGAAACGCTTCTCATTGCTTCTTGGATATATATACTGATAAACATCCGTATTTGTACTTTTTTGAAAGTGCAAAGACCAAACAATACTTCAACACAAAACAATTGCCTTATGAAGTGAAATCTCTGTTCTTGCATCAAAGCACACTTGGCTGTATGTCTCTCTCTTTAAAAAAAAATGTCTCTTCTTGTGCTTTTTCATCAGTTCTTATAATTTTTTCCTCTACATTAAATTCAGATTTTAAATGACAGTGACCTCTAGTCTGCAAATTTCAATTTTTAATTGAAGTATTATTTAAAGCATTCATTATGTGTCATCTATGTGCAAATGCAGAGTTACATTTACTTTACCTGATTTTTTTCCATTTCCCTGCTTTTCTACTACACATACTGTATATGGTGATGTGACAGAGCATAACTACTGTATAACACATTAATTCATTTCAGTATTCCTGCATCTTGAGGCAAATATTTTCACTCTGAATGTAATAACTGTACATCTACCACTTAAGTGTTCTTGATTACGTAACTTGAGCTTTGTAAACACAATCAACCAGAAAATTATAGCCCTTGTCAACACAGAGCATTTATTACTCCTTATTATTTAAAACTGGAATGTCTAGAAATGTCTGTGAAAATTGCATATATCCATCCACATAAAAAAACGATGTTTTCTGTCAAAATAAGATGAATGACTCAATCTATAAAAAAAGTGCAATTTATGCAGTTGTCATGGAGAGCCGTAGGACCTTCACATACACTGTCACAATATATCTGGCTCTCTGTGCAACCTAACCGCAAGGGGGAAAAAATGCTCACTAAATTCATACATTGGAAATAACATGGAGTCTAAATATGAGTTGTTTATCTTAATGTTGAACACAGGAATCAGTTTTCGTCCTTCAACAAATCGTCAAGACCATGAAGGGCATCTTATCAATTATAGAGGCTCTGTGTAAACTTGCATATCCTCTCTCTTGAGAATGCATATACAATCAGAATTTTTCTGTATTCCATGATTTATGATTGCTGCACTGCTAAAAGGCTGTAATGTATTTATGGGTAACACTTTATAATAGCTTTCAATAGTAAGTCATTAACATTCCTTAATACTTAGCAGATCTGTAGTTCATGAATATCAAATATGAATATATGAGACTATATGAATAATAATTCCATTTCTATTTGAAAGTTTACCAATATTTCAAATGTATATTAACAAATGATCTGTTAAGCATTATAATGGCCTTTTGTAATATTTGATAATGACTTATTTATGAAAGATATAAATTATAAAGTATAGTGTCATTTGCATTTTCATATTCATATGAAAATATGATATATATTATATAGTGTCATAGTGGTATATTAATTTTGGGTCAATACCTTATTACAAAATACTATATGTGTTAAACATACTATATTCTGTCTAATCCAAACATCTTTTAGATGGTGATGTATTTTTACTCACATTCATTACAGTAACAGTTGCAAGTAACCATGTTTTTATTTATTTGTGATTTCACCAAAGGTGACATATTCATTTTATTTTACAGCTCAGATACACAAGATCATGCTTTTGTAGAAACATGTCAAACGTGACCTACTTTCAGCCCTCATTAGAATATCCTTTGAAAAAAAATAAATCCTCTAATGTGTACTGTAACATGTATCAACAATTATTTGTTGTGAAAACATTACATTCATTAATTTCAGCCTGTAGATATTTACTAAGCATGCTCTGAAACAATGCTAGCCACTGAGTGAACATAAAAATGTGTGAACTCTTCTTAAATTGTCTAGATTCCGGTCAAAATTATTGCAATTGGCTTTCCCTGTCCAGTCTGATACATTTGAATGCACTTGTCTACATTGCACTGCATATAGCAGACAATACAGTAAACCTGTATGAATGCTGCATTGTTCACAGCTTAACTATGCTGTGAACATCTAGTGACAGAAATTGTCCCCATCTCTGATCTGTATCTCAAATGCATTGCCATTTTCCAAACAGGGGGTGACATTTGTTTACATACATTTTCCATTAGGTTTTATTCAGTACAACTTTATGCCTGTACATGCTACAATTTTATGAGTAATTTAAGTAACATGTCATCTCAGAGGGGTCAGTATAGGGTCATGCCTTCAGCCTCCATGCATTGGCCGAATGGGACATATAGCGGCCCCAAAAGTATTTGGACACTTTTGGACACTTAAGTCACACAAATATTTCTTAATGTTATTCATTAGATAACAACATATCAAACCGAGTGGCCTCTGCAACAATACAGAACTAACTTCCTCTTTTTTCTGAGCCATTTCTTGCAATGGCTTTTAACCAACTTGTCTAAAGGTGACTTTTAGTGGAGACATGAAGTCAGTTCCCCTTAACTTCACACAGGTATCCTAACAGAGTAACCACAGGCGTACTTTATCACATGTTGTACATGTTCCTCAAAGTTTGGCAACCAGAAAGTGTCAAAACACGTTTTGTCTTAATTTTGAACAATATATCTGTTTCATCATTTGAAACCTAACAAACTTTTTTGTGAAGTGTATTTGCCACTTGGTTTGATATTTTGTTAAATAATGCAAAGACATTTTTAAGTGTGCCTTATGTGTCTTAATACTTTTGGTGTCTCTGTATGCTTGTTTTATTTTGTAATTTTATTTGTATTATTTTTTTAAAGAGGTATCAATGGCCAGAACCAAAGTGCTGAATATAAATAGTTTTACTGCATTTATTTCTAATGAGAGACAATATAGCTCAGTAAAGAGCATGAGGTGCCAGCATGAAATTGTGCAGTGTGGATTCTATTGGCTGATAGGAGAGTAAATTCTGTATCTGTATCTGTATGTGGTGTTCATGATTCTGTACAGAGTCAGATATGGGCAGACCATGAAATGAATCATTATCTTTATACTCGTTAAACCATTCCTCTCTCTTAATGTTTTAACAAGATGTAAATGTTCTTACATGAATTAATAAAAGGATGAAACAATCCTTAAATAAATGCTTCTCTGGGTAAGTGCCATATCTTTTCTACCATGAAGAGCTTACTCTTTGATCTGTAATTCAGCAATAGACAATTATATAAATATACTGCAGGGGAAAAAAATCATGTTCTTAATCTTTGTCTTGTTTTGATATTTAACATACCCAAACCTCCTTAAAACGAGATACATTTACCTGATAATGAAAATTAGGATTAAGATAAAATAGTTAAACAAGTTTATATTATGCCATCATTTACTTTCATGTTTTTCCAAACATTTATGTCTTGCATTTGTGTAAGCAAAAGGTGCTGGCATTATGTTAGCCTTAGTCACCATTTACACAGTGTCTTACATTCTGCCTATTGTCTATTAATTTGTTCCACGGTAGTGATATTGGAGTAAATTATGACAGAGACTTTTAATAGAATGTATCTTGAATTTAAGTGTATTTTGACTTGTGGCACTGGTAGATTTTTTTTAACCTGTTTTGAGAGAAAATAAATAATATCTTAAAGGTGCAATATGTAATATTTTTCATGTATTATTCGCCTTTTTGATTTTTGCCAATGTGAGAACGGCTTGTAACGCAACATAAAAAATTAGACTTCCTCCTTCCTAGAAGGCCTATTAAAGCCTGTAGACTGATTTTCATGTGAAGGGAGCGGGTCGCTTTTGCCAGGAAAATCCAATGGATGTGATGTTTATGCACGCTCCCTAGAGCCATGCCTCAGTGCTTCCGCTATTCAACAGCATCAACAGACACTCTGCAACACTAGGTAACGTTATCTTAGAGATCGAATCCAGCAAACGTCCGGCTCCCAGCACAACACTGACTCCTACACAAACTCAGAGTAAGGCAAAAAAAAAAATGTATCTACTGAATCCCATCTAATCCCATCTATCCAAGCAGGAACATGATCGTGGTCGAGCGAAATCTAGAGTGCACATCGGCAGGGTATTTGAGTCCTGGAGGGACTTTAGTTTGGTTTTGGGGATCAAAACCGACCCTGAATTGGTATTCTTCTTATTGGACAGATAAGCTTACATAACTGCAAAGCATGTGAAATATAGTGCCATAAGGGTTGATTTATGTATAATTGTATCTAACTTGATCTGGCCTGCTAATGCTGATGAATTGCAAGCTACCTTGCTTCATAACTTTCAAATAATTTCAACGATCTTCTCTTTATACTAAAAGTCAGGTTAATGTCAATGTTAATCTGTAATTATTCAGCAAGGTAAACTACAATAATACATGAAATGAATGCTAGACAATGTTCATTAGTGTAACATAACTTGGTTATACAGAAAATATATACATCCTATTATTATAAAACAATAGCGCATTGATATATAAAAATGACTGTTGTGGTGGAATCACATCAATACTGAATTGTGTCAACATATTTATAATGCACAGCCTATTTTATAAACAGCTACTGTTATCATCCACAAAATTTAGATAACAGTTGTTGATGAAGCTGGCTAGCTAGCTAACGCCGACATAGGCTATACTATAAATGCAGTCAATGTATCATGCAAAGAAAAGTGATTACTTAGCATAGTCTTGCATTGTCAGACATATATCCACACTTTGTTTTAACCCTGTTCCAACACAGGAGAGTCAAATATAATATGCATTCTCAAAGTTTCTAATAGATCAATCATAACTTTGTCATTTTAATTATGCTGCCTCAACTTTCAGCATGATGCAGGTGAATCACGTTCAGTCTCTTTGTTTTGGTCGATGCTTATGTCCCTATGGAGTGTGTGCGCATGATCACATCAACCGGCAGCTGTCTGCAGTTCACTTAACGGCCACAGGTGTCATTAATAACAAGGGTTTCTGAACCTTACATACTGCACCTTTAACTTACAAAGTTGACCTACTCAGGTGATTTCCAACACAATTCGTCACAATTGTACAAGGTGGTGAGTTCGTACCAAGTTCATTCATACAAAATCGTACAACTTATACACCCACCACTGAGGCGCTTCCCCGGTGTCCGAATGTTTTTGAACGTGCAGAATGTGCATGTGCCTGGAGTTATTTGCACTAATTATTGGATCCACCAGATGTCAACACTTACATTTTGAGCCGTTGCTGTCATGAAGAAGCATTAGAAGAAGATGTAATCACCACTAAACATCAGGAGATGAAGGTAAATACAACAACAGTGGAAATGCAAGTTACGAGTGCAGGTGTGAGGAAGTCTGGAGATACCTGCATTTGTATAAATTTAGTCAGAAGGAATGTGTCTAAACTCCTAAAGAGAAAGTCTTGTGTCTCATAGCAGTCATAGCGTGCATTGGCCAACTGCCTGTATATGCGCAGCACACAGTTGTATGGAGTATACTTTTATAGGCTCACTTTCGACTGTACGTAGACACTGAGCATTCACGTCAAAATTGATGTATACCCAGGGCTTATGTTGGAATTTACAGTATCTTGATTTAAGGATTTTTAGATATTTTTACTGGAAAACAAGACAAGCATGCTTATAAATAATGTGATTTTTTTGAAGAGTGGAAAAACACTCTGTGCTGTGTTTAGCAGTTTTCAGTGGTGGTTATCATTTAATTCAATTAAATGTAGTGGAACAGAGCTGTAACTTTAGTTTCTGAGTAGGGTCGTCAGTCAGGGGCCCTCACTGGAGGGGGGCCCACAGAAAGGCTTCATTGATATTCCATTGTATTATCATTTGTTAAACATTGTATATATTAATAACATGCTCAGGTTGGAATAAAAGTTGGAAGACTAAAGGAGTTCTCCTTTAATCTGTCTAGTCTCCTCTCATGTTAGCAACCCCCACACCCTTCAAAGTGGTCTGGTCCAGTAGCCAGAGTGCGGTCCATACTGAGTTCATATCATGATGTACATTGCTCTGTTAATGTTTCTACAGAAATGAATAAAAAATCTGACATTTAAAAGAAAAAGGAGTGGAGAAAGGTGGTAGTTTTTTACAGGAACTAAGTAAACCACAACTGTAAATGTAGCTGCTTAGGTTAATATTTGCTTGATATCCATGTAAACATGGTCCAAAATGAACAACTGGCACATGGCATATGCGAGAAACAAAATGGCTCTTGACGAGAAAATAAAACAGAAATATTCATACATGGTAGGTAACATTAGCAACTGCATCATTACAAGCTCTTCATTAAACAGTAAACAACAATCAGATGCTTGCTTAATAAATTGATGTTCCCAATTCAAATCAAATAGTCAACATCTGCTGCTACTCACGCCTCTGCTAAATAAACATACTTTACTTCAGTGCAAAATTTACCATCAGATGTTTATGTATGATGCCTCAATGTTATTTTTCTCCAGAACACCATGAGATACATGTGATTTCTTCCTCACGTTAATCCACCAAAAGAATATGTGAAAGAAAAAATCACCTGTCCTTGAGCTCAAATGCTGGTGTCTATTAAAAGAAACAGTATGGCATGTCAAGTGGTGTCAATTTGTTTTTATTTGTATAGTGCTTTTCACAACACACATCGTTTCAAAGCAGCTTTACAGAAAATCATGCATTAACAGAAAATTAAACTGTAATATCTATAAAGTCTTATAAGTCTGGGTGTGATCGCCCAGTCAGAGGCAGAGGTGGAGCTGTCAGCCATGCTTGCCCAGGCTGCCATGAGCGTCGGGCTGGAGTGGAACCTTCTACCCTGCCCTCAGCGTTTATGGCTGGATGACAGCCACACTCTGCCCTAGTTCCTTTCTTCCCGGAAGAGCATGATGAGCTCATGAAGTTGTGGCGGGCATCTTTTACTGCCAGGTCCCATCTCATGATGCAGGAGCTGCGCTCGGCAACCGCCCTCGCCCTGCGGGTGATGAAGGTTACAGCGCGGGGTCTTGGGTAGGCAATGTCCACTATGGTGGTCCAGGAGCACCACTTGTGGCTGAACTGTGCAGAGATGAGAGATACCTCTGATTATGTATTCTTCAGCTTGCACTTCATTGTCCAAGCTGCTTGCTTGAGAGCATGAGTTTGATCAGTGTACCATGGTGCAGGGCTTTTTTCTTTCATTTTAAATAATCGAAGAGGGGCGACACTATCAAGAGTGCTAGAGAAGACAGTATTTATATTTTCTGTTATTATTTCAAGTTCTTCTAGACTTTTTGGCTTACAGAGTATATGAGATTATGAAGATTATTAGTGATGCTGTCTTTAGTGGTCAAAAGAGTAGATCTACCTGAAAGATAGCATGGTGTAGATTGAGTAACATTAGCTGATCACAACATACAAGAGACAAGGTAATGATCTGAGATGTCATCGCTCTGTGACAGACTTTCTAAAGTACCGACATCAACTCCATATGACAGAATTAAATCTAGCATATGATTATGGTGATGAGTTGGTCCTGCCACATTTTGTCTGACTCCAAGAAAGTTGAGAATAATGATAAATGATATTACCAATGTGTCATTTTAACTATCTACGTGAATGTTGAAATCACCAACAATTAAAGCTCAATCCACAGAAAATTTGCTAATTCACCAAGGAAATCAGAATACGACCCAGGTGATCTGTATACTGTTGCAAGGGCAAAAGATGAGCGATTTTATATTTGTATCTGATGGTGTCAAATTACTCTTTCAAAACTCTTCCAATTGTCTATAAATCCTATGCTATTCTCCGGAAACCAATAACACTAATCTACTATAAGCCTTGTCACCATGACGAGCAGTGAGGGAGCCAGAGCATATTACTTGCTCTTACTTTGTTTTTGCAAGTTCACAGACCTCATTAACATTATCTCCAGGGATCTCTGACTGACGAAGCCAGATATCATTAGTGCTGACATGAATAACAATTTTAGAAAATCTATGTTAAGCATTAGTCAGCACTTGTCAATTTTATTTGACGTCAGATGCCCGAGCCCCCGAAATGCATTTAACATGCATTTAATTTAAAATTAACATTTACATTTACATTTATGCATTTGGCAGACGCTTTTATCCAAGGCAACTTACAGTGCACTTATTACAGGGACAATCCCCCCGGAGCAACCTGGAGTTAAGTGCCTTGCTCAAGGTCACAATGGTGGTGGCTGTGGGGATCTAACCAATGACCTTCTGATTACCAGTCATGTGCTTTAGCCCACTACACCACACCACTCACAATAGTGGCTGGAGTCTCTATTTCCACATTCCTTACAATAGAAACTCCTATAACCATGGCTCTTTCAACATAATTTTTAGTGGGTGTATCACTGAGTGGGGAGAATCGATTGGAAACCCTTACAGGAATGGGAAAGCGGTGTCGCTTTGCTGAGCGAGTATACTGCTGAGACGTCATCCAAAAACCATGCTGAGGGGGCTCTTCAGCCAGAACTAAAGTGTGTGTGCAGCTTGGTGTTCTACTCGCATCCAAAACAGTATCTAATGGTTTATCTTTCTCACTGACAAACACTAGTGTTCAGATGTGTGCCACTAACTCATTAACCTTCTCAGTCAGAATGACTAATTTCTTAAATGTATCACATGTTAATCCTTCACTGCTGATGGAAGAAACTATAGTAAACATGTGGCATGCAATGCAGGAAGCAATAACATGAGTGGATGCCATGACCTACCGCAATTGTTTGTTGTTGTTGTGTTGGTTCCTGATCAGCAGATGTTTGAGATTGATGCAATAATCTGTGTAAAAAACAGATGACAAAATGAATGCATGCAGTTGAAATGTGAGATGTAGACAAGAGGAAAAAAAGAAAAGAAAACAGTTCACGCGGTAATATACACGCATTTGAAACAATAGAATAGCGGGAGAAAAACTAAGCATGCACCTAAATGGCAAAGGATAAAACAATGAGCGTAGAGGAATAATCAATGCTAAGCAGGCTAGCAAGCTACAAACAAACAGACTCACGCAGTGTGCCATCAGCAACCAGAACAGGAAACAGCTCATGTTGTGAGCCGGAACAGGAAACAGCATTTGTTCTGAGTATCGAAAAATGTATTAATGTTAACAATAGACATGTAATAAATATATATGCAAAATAATAAATGCAATTTCAAGACATTTATTGTTGGAATATGCTGAAAATGACAATTTTTCAAAAGTTAAAATGTAACCAATATGATGAAAAACTGAAAAAATACAATTTGTAAAATGTATATTTTCGTAGAAGAGCTACGTAGAAGTTTAAAAGTTCCCTCTATAATTAACAGCATGAGCTGAGAAATAATTTCTTTCAATTTAAGTAAAAATGGACATTGTAATCAAATTATACCTATTTGAAACCGTATAAAATAAACTCCAAATTATAACCGAATCCAAAGCTTGTGAATCAGAATCAGATAGAATCTGGAAACAGCCCTAATTTTAAGTTCATTTTGGACCCTGTGTAAATATCAGTTTGCATGATAAGACTTTCTAAAACTTATCCCCACCAAAAACCCACATTGGTCAAGGGGCACTAAAATAGTTCTGTGCCCTGGGCCCAAAATTTGGTGCTATGCCCCTATTTCCGAGACTAGCCATTTTGACCTCTATAACTCTTTCCTACTGACTCCATATGTTCCTGCTGGAACAGAAACCCTGGGAGGAAGCAGGAAGATAAGCACATAAGAGAGAGTGCAAAATATAATCTAAATTCTACACACCACACTGCAGAGCAAAAATTCTTCCTGATTCTCCTTCAGTGTGTACTGGGTTTCAAAGCCAGATAAAGAAACACCACAAACAGGTTTAATACAACAGAGAACAGGAAAAAAGCTAACAAGACAGGTTTCCATGGGTATTGAGAGTGAATACACTAGGGCAGTTTATTTGGTTCCTCTAAAACCGTTTTTAAAACAAATAAAATTGTCAAAACTAGTAAAGTAGCAGATGGAATTGGCATGCCGGCCTCCTCAGCATCACCAGAGATGTGTGAATCGATAAGACAGCTGGGGGTTGACAGAATGACAGCCACTGGGTGTCCTGAAGGACATCCTGAGAGGAAGAAGAGAAGAGGAAGGGTAGAAGAGAATCTGACAGGCCAGTTTAATGAATGGTAATTATCTCTCAAAGGAAACTGCTCCACGGGGTTGGGGGCAGGGGGTTGCAACACTGAAATCCGTTTCCCACTTGAGGAATAAAGATGTGATTTATCACACAGGACAACAGGAGGTTTAAAAAAACAGTGGACAAAGTCCTGAAAACCGTGTCACTTGAAGATATCTTGTATAGTACCTTAAACACCCCAAGAAATTGCTTGTCTTTCCAGTGTTAATGTATTTCAGATTGGAAACAGGACATTTGGGCAGTGCATATTGAAGGGAATATTCTAAATATCCGACAAATATTCCATGTCCCAAAAATCACCCATGCTGTGACTTTGACATCAATTGTTTTTTAAACTTCATCCAGAGACTACATTTGCACAGAAGTAAGTGAAATAACACTGTTTTGGATTTGGTTAGGGTTAGGTTTATGATTTGGAGTATATGCATGTAATACATGCACTTTATGTAGAAATATTATGTAGAAATATTATTTAGTTTGTGTAGTCTCATGTGGTTCTGTGTTTGTCCTATGTTGTTTTATGTAGCACTATGGTCCTGGAGGAACGTTGTCTCGTTCCCTATCTGTCACTCACTCGACGTTGTGTCGCTCCTGCGGAGCCCAGACATCTCTGATCTTGAGAAAAGGCCAATGGAAATTGGCGTGTGGAATTTGCATGCCACTCCCCCTGACATACAGGTATAAATGGAGTGACGCTGCAAACACACAACAGATATATTCTTCGGAGCTGAGCGAGCAAGTTCACAGAGCTGAATTCCTCTGCCGCCGCAATCTCTCTACACTGTTGGATCTATGGCGCATTCCAGCGGTCCTCCCCCTCGCACACCACGGTTGTGCTGAGCAAATACCCATGGGAGCTTCAGCACCAGAAAACTACGGAGTGAACAACGTTAATATATATATATATATATATATATATATATATATATATATTTATACCTCGTATACATTATATATATATATATATATATATATATATATATATATATATATATATATATATATACATATATATCATATATAGATATATATATATATATATATATATATATATATATATATATATATATATATATATATATAAATAAAACATATAAAGAGTTTAATTTCATAAAGAGTTCAAATTAAGAGAGTGGCGCAAACGAAAAACGTCTTTTTCAAGATGCCTTTTCCGTTTGTGTATGTTTCCTGGTTGCGATCATTACCTCTCCACTTCCACGGCCACTATCGCTGCGATAGATTTTGTGCACTTCCCAAGCAGGGACAGCGCTTGTGGATGGATCATGCTTTCACTGCGAGGGCATGATTCTGGCAACGTTGCTGTCACGGCTTTCTCTCGTAAGAGGTGTAAGGTATGGCGGAGGATCAGTGCCTTAACAGATTCCCGAACAAACAAGAACTTACTGTTAAAAACCCCCCCTAATTACTGAAATAAGCGCAACCAGCCTCCACAAGCACAATAAATGTATTGACAAAGAGACAATGAACTATTGACAGAGAACGCATGTGACATCGCATGCTCACCACGTGCTTATCATGTGGACAGGAAGGAAACTTTGAGCGTAAAAATGTGTGTGTGTGTGTGTTTTTCAGTTAAACACAGAACTGCATATTGCTAATGAAATACGTGTAATCCCTGTATGTTGTGTATTTCTGAGGTATATCAAACTCGTTAGAACTGTTTAGTTGTGTGTTTTAAACTCTGAGGCCTCATATTTAATAGCCTCAGTGTATATTCCCTTATTAAGTGTACTAAATATACCTTTCTTGGTATCAAATTAAACCTTACGATTTGTCCGAGCTAAATTCGAATATAAGATCTTCGTAGAATGATATTACGTTATGTTTTGCCATCTTTTGAGTCATTCAGCCCAAAATCTCTTACCGTCATAAACCCAGCCAGAAACATGCAAATGAGCCGTGGCGGAACAAAGGAATCATTCTCCTGCCCAGAGTAATGGAGGCCTTTACGACCTCCAAAGGAATGTTCAGAGAAGTGCTGACCCTCCCTTCATTCTCTTACTGAGAAAGAGAAATGAACCCTGTTAATCCTATATATATATTCTATATATCCATGTGATAAATATTGACATGTATCTAATGTGCCATCTCACATTTTCCCTTAAATGTGCTTGATCTATGTTTTCTTGCAAACTAATGGGTTAATGTTTCAGACTTTGCATACTATGGTTAACCAAAATCATATGTGTGGCATATTTGGTCTCTATAACTTGGTATTTTGAAGATCGAAATGACTGTGTACATGATATGTCGATAACAACAACATATTAGTATTAAAAGTATATTTCCTATTTTCTTTCTTGCACATGCAATGGGCAATTTTACAACAAAGAGCAATAAACCAAATTCCGCCTGGAACCCAAACCCTTCTCATTGGTCAGAGCCAATGAGAGGTGGGACCTGTTTCCCGAGGGTATAAAATTGCTGCGCCCACTTCCTCTCATCCTCTTCTTAGCTCTTCTTCTCTCCTCTCTCTTATCTCTTCGCTCTGTTATGCTCCTCCGGCTTCCTGCCTTTCTGGTTCTCTGAGCCTTGTGCTCTCTCACTCTCTCGCTGAATCATGCCAAACTAGGAGGCCCCAAGGACTCCCAAGCGTGTGCCAGGCTACGGCCTCGACTGCCCATTCACCAAGATCCTCTGACTCTCACTGGTTCTCTCTCTCATCAAGACAACATCATCAAAGATCAACTGGAGCCTCAACAAATTGCATCAGGACAGTTTAATTCAAATGGGACATGCAAGTATCAAACTTAGTCTCATTATTTGATACATTAAGTATCCTTAACCCCTTTCTAAAAAGGCGTGTCAGAACTAATATGATGGTTTGCTCAGGCTGTTGATCTGCTGAACTTCAAACAATGCTATAACTTCTTGCCTTCCTGTATTCTGCTTCAGCCCTCTTTCCCTTGGTAAACTGTATGAATGTATGTATATGTATGTTAGAGTAGTTTAAATGTTTAGTCTAGTTAATAAAGTCTTGTTCATGTCACATGTAAAGTTGTCTGTGTCTCAAGCTCATATCTAAAGTCACTAATCATAGATTTTGACTACTTGCTCTTAATACTTAGTAAGAAAGACATTTCCCTTGCCCGGAAATGTACATTTCTATTAATTAATTAATTAATAACCAAAATTGAGTGTTCACGGGATGAACCGAGTATTTGGTTGTAATGTTAATGTAGCTACATCAAGTTAACCCGATTAACTGATCCAAATATTCATAATTGATTATAACAAGTTATGATTGATTATTAATATTTCATAGAGCTGATTAAGCTACCTAATGGTGGAAGAATATAGAGCTGATTAAGCTACATAATGGTGGAGAATGTCGGGCATGATTAAACAAAGTTTATGAGCTTGAACCACTGTCAACCTAAAAGTGTGCATTGAATAATTCTGGTCAGAATAGGACATGACATGCGAAGCGGCATTTGCTTCACTAGTTGCTGGCTTGTTTGGATCGCGGATAAAGTAATGGCTTGAATTGACATCTCTACTGTAGTTGAAAGAGTTTTAAAACATTTAAGCATATTTTCAAAAGGTATCAGTGTACGAGTAATATGATTTTAGCGGAGAAACCCTAATTTCAGTATTAAAGTGTAAGTCTGTTTTGATGAAGGAATCTCAGCTCAGCGGCATGTAAACTGTACCAGAATTGATTGCTTAACCTGTTTCTGATGAAGAAATCTCAGTACAGTGTTATATAAATGTAGATTTGGGCGATGCTCCCCTTTTCACAGTATAAAGGCCTTACAAATTATAGTTAGATTGATGTCCTTCATCTAAACTTTATCTGTGCATCTAAAAGGCTTAGCTTCCTGGTGATCAAACCTGTGTTTCACTCACTGAAACTCTGAAGTGCATTGGTTCCCATGACAACGACTTGTCACAGGAAGTGCTCACTCCAGATAGCACGTGTTTCCTTCCGACGCCATTTTGTAAACAAACCAGCCTAGATGGCTAAGCTAACCCAACTTAGCAGCCCCTTAGCTTAGGCTAAGCTAACTAATAGCTTCAACAGTTAGCTGCTAGCATAATTTACATGAAGCCTTTATCTACAGCTTGTGTGCATGCAGAGTGAAGTGATCTAAACCATTTTCCTTTAACCCCATTTCTGGTTTCTGAATTTTCACTTTCTCTTTCCTTAACTTTAATTCTTCTCATCTAACTTCACCTGCACCTTTCAGGTGCATCCCTTACTGAGCAGCTGTTCAGCTAAATTTGCAGTTACTTTGTTAATTAAATCTAAAAACTTAATTACATGTAAACTGTTTAGATAGAGAATAATTTTTATAGTTATTAGGAACTTTCAATGGCACGTTGACTAAACTTTATAGAGGGACAAACACATTGTGTGGTCTTGAACACGTAACAGCTGTGACCAACTATAGAATGATGTCCAAAGCAAATCTAATTGTTAATCATAAGTGCTATTGATTATTGCCAATACAAGGTTATTCTGCTATTTTAATCACTTCTTCAAGTCTTTTTATTTATTTTTACTAATAATAGAAGTCAGCTATTAATTTTCCCATTTAACCCTCTTGGTCTAGTGTGGTTTTATTTCCCCATAAAACTGCAAAAGTAACTAGACATACTTTTCTTCTCGATTTTGTGTTTATTTGCAACAAGTTGCTTAAATTTTATGAGCCAGCTACACTAGTAATCTAGGCGATTTCTATGGCATAATTTTGAGCAACACTAATAGACACAATCTAATAGGAAAGCTCTTTTCTTCCTCTTTCTTTCTCCTCTTCATGTGTTCAAAGATCAAGCCTGTTGTATGCTATCAGTAAGTGCTGATAAATAATTTGACCCAAAGAAACATCTTAAGTCATTTATTAAATCTAGGCTTACGCTCTTTTAGCAAAGCCACTCAGATCCACACAAATCTGAGCATCCTGCTATTTGCAGCTAAGATAGTAATAATCAGGAACACATTTCAATTGTTAACCACACCTAGCAAAACCTAGCTGTACATTATACACCTTGCTGTCTCACTTTGCCTTTAGCTCCAAATTCTGTCTGATCTTGCATTAGTCTCTTGCCCTTACTCTCACCAGAAGTGTGCCAAAAATGTTGCAGATGCTCAGCCTAACTGCCCAGATGGCAGGCCAAAAGGACTGGCTAGGTGTTTTGAGGAACACCCTTTTATCCATGGCTGCTGGCGACCTTCAGCAACAGAACAAAAAGCAACTGGAAAACGAGGAAAAGAACTAATGACAGGCGACTCAAACCAGAGGTATGAGCACAAATATCTGACTGAGGTTATCGTCCTGGCCCACAACCTCACAGGTTTGAAACAGGAGGTAAACAACCTCAAGCGCCAGATCACTGAGTCCCAAGCGGAGCTGACACATGCTAAAAACCGCATAGACCAGCTAGAGATGGAGGCTCAGGACAGACACAAGGACCCTGGCAGAAGGGAGTCACAGGAGGTAATCCACAGACTTCAAGCGGCTCTGACAGCTGCTAAACAACAAGAGCAGTTGGAAAAGACAGCCAGAGAGCACCTGGAAAAGGTACTCTTTCACAAAGATTCAATGTTAAAAACAGCAAATTCTGAACTCTTGGACAAAGATGCCAGAATCATGGCCTGTGAAGGTCAACTGAATGTGTCCAGAGCTGAAGTTAAAGTGCTGACTCAGCAGCTGGACAACACCAAAGATGAGACTTGACATGGTCCAGCGAGAACTGAGACACTCTTACCTGCTGCAAAAGGAACCACAGCAGGAGAGACATCTCACTCCCCACTTGCAATCAGCAGAGAAACCTCCCCAGCCAAGCACAGATTTACAAAGGGGAGACAAACCCCACTGCTTAACACGTCATCGGACAGTTTCCTTAAAGCTTCTGCAGCGCGGAAGGAAAAGGATTGATTCAGGCGAATCTTGAAGCGACGCGTGTAGCGACACTCAAAGACCTCAACCGAATGGCCAGACATATCCCTGCATTTACACCAGAGCTTGCAGGAGACCACGGCGTCCACGCTTACCTGCGAGACATTGACTTTCACCTGCAGTCTTTGATGAGTGTGAACCATCAAGATAGACTCCATCTGATCTGGATCACGTCCAGCCCAGAGTTCGCGGCGCTTTCTGGCTCGACAGCCAGAAAACATCCAGTCTAACTACCAGCAGCTGAAACAAGCCATCATAAGGGAATTCTCAGAGTCTAAAAACGGACTGATCGCTGCCCTAGACACCAAACAGGGTCGGCATGAAACTCCCTATGTTTACTACCACAGACTCAGGCAGAGCTTGCTCGGGCTCGCAACAAACCTGGGATGGAGGAGGACACCAGCTTCAAGAGCCTTTTCCTCCGAAACCTCCATCCTATGGTAAGTCACCATTTAGGCATTATGGCCTGCCTCCACACAATGCCTATCCAACAACTGCGTGACCTGACACAGAAGGCCTTTAACAAACACAAGGCCTCACCCAGCAAACACCACAGGGCGTCCCACAGCAGTCTACAACAACATCCTCCTGTACACCTTTCAAACAGGTGCCAAACAGAGGCTGCACAAAGACAGCTAGAAGCGCCTGTTACTGAGTTACAAGAGCTGCTAGCACTAGCAAAGAGCTCCTGGAACAGAACTCCCCTGAGGAGTACTGGGAAGAACAAACCTCTGACTCTTGCCCAACACCACTCAGGCAAGCTCAAGTCAGCACTGCTGCCAGAGCAGAGTAACACTGCAGACTTCAGACACCTGGTGACTGGGTGCCGAACCAAGGCTGAGCGGCCACCTGCTGCCCTTTTGCTACCAGTACTAGGTCAGTCTGAAACTCTCTCCACACTACACAATGCCCATAACCACTCCCTGCAGCCACAAGACAAGCACCTGCCTCCAAGCAGACTGACTTCATAATGACAGGTGACACACTGTCAAGGCACCTGCTGCCTCTGCACCTGCTGCAGAGACCTGGATGTGGCTACTGTCTACATCACCCACCGTGGAACAACTACCTGCTACAAAACCCTCATGATTCACCTGCCATCCGCCATTGTGATGATTGTAGATCCGATGATGTCTCCAACAGGGACACCACCTGGCGAAAAAGGGGGACTGTAAGGTATGGCGGAGGATCAGTGCCTTAACAGATTCCCGAACAAACAAGAACTTACTGTTAAAAACCCCTAATTACTGAAATAAGCCAACCAGCCTCCACAAGCACAATAAATGTATTGACAAAGAGACAATGAACTATTGACAGAGAACGCATGTGACATCGCATGCTCACCGCGTGCTTATCATGTGGACAGGAAGGAAACTTTGAGCGTAAAAATGTGTGTGTGTGTGTGTTTTTCAGTTAAACACAGAACTGCATATTGCTAATGAAATACGTGTAATCCCTGTATGTTGTGTATTTCTGAGGTATATCAAACTTCGTTAGAACTGTTTAGTTGTGTGTTTTAAACTCTGAGGCCTCATATTTAATAGCCTCAGTGTATATTCCCTTATTAAGTGTACTAAATATACCTTTCTTGGTATCAAATTAAACCTTACGATTTGTCCGAGCTAAATTCGAATATAAGATCTTAGTAGAATGATATTACGTTATGTTTTGCCATCTTTTGAGTCATTCAGCCCAAAATCTCTTACCGTCATAAACCCAGCCAGAAACATGCAAATGAGCGTGGCGGAACAAAGGAATCATTCTCCTGCCCAGAGTAATGGAGGCCTTTACGACCTCCAAAGGAATGTTCAGAGAAGTGCTGACCCTCCCTTCATTCTCTTACTGAGAAAGAGAAATGAACCCTGTTAATCCTATATATATATTCTATATATCCATGTGATAAATATTGACATGTATCTAATGTGCCATCTCACATTTTCCCTTAAATGTGCTTGATCTATGTTTTCTTGCAAACTAATGGGTTAATGTTTCAGACTTTGCATACTATGGTTAACCAAAATCATATGTGTGGCATATTTGGTCTCTATAACTTGGTATTTTGAAGATCGAAATGACTGTGTACATGATATGTCGATAACAACAACATATTAGTATTAAAAGTATATTTCCTATTTTCTTTCTTGCACATGCAATGGGCAATTTTACAACAAAGAGCAATAAACCAAATTCCCGCCTGGAACCCAAACCCTTCTCATTGGTCGAGCCAATGAGAGGTGGGACCTGTTTCCCGAGGGTATAAAATTGCTGCGCCCACTTCCTCTCATCCTCTTCTTAGCTCTTCTTCTCTCCTCTCTCTTATCTCTTCGCTCTGTTATGCTCCTCCGGCTTCCTGCCTTTCTGGTTCTCTGAGCCTTGTGCTCTCTCACTCTCTCGCTGAATCATGCCAAACTAGGAGGCCCCAAGGACTCCCAAGCGTGTGCCAGGCTACGGCCTCGACTGCCCATTCACCAAGATCCTCTGACTCTCACTGGTTCTCTCTCTCATCAAGACAACATCATCAAAGATCAACTGGAGCCTCAACAAATTGCATCAGGACAGTTTAATTCAAATGGGACATGCAAGTATCAAACTTAGTCTCATTATTTGATACATTAAGTATCCTTAACCCCTTTCTAAAAGAGCGTGTCAGAACTAATATGATGGTTTGCTCAGGCTGTTGATCTGCTGAACTTCAAACAATGCTATAACTTCTTGCCTTCCTGTATTCTGCTTCAGCCCTCTTTCCCTTGGTAAACTGTATGAATGTATGTATATGTATGTTAGAGTAGTTTAAATGTTTAGTCTAGTTAATAAAGTCTTGTTCATGTCACATGTAAAGTTGTCTGTGTCTCAAGCTCATATCTAAAGTCACTAATCATAGATTTTGACTACTTGCTCTTAATACTTAGTAAGAAAGACATTTCCCTTGCCCGGAAATGTACATTTCTATTAATTAATTAATTAATAACCAAAATTGAGTGTTCACGGGATGAACCGAGTATTTGGTTGTAATGTTAATGTAGCTACATCAAGTTAACCCGATTAACTGATCCAAATATTCATAATTGATTATAACAAGTTATGATTGATCATTAATATTTCATAGAGCTGATTCGCTACCTAATGGTGGAAGAATATAGAGCTGATTCGCTACAGAGGGAAAGCCACTCCAGTGGCTCCCCGACTCGGTACTTCTACCCACTGGTATGAGGCGGGGTCTGTTAGCACTGGGGACAATTTGGGGATTTCAATGGGAGCTTCTCCGCCGGGAAACCCCCCACGAATCTCCCACTCCCCAGCACACTCGTTTACCCCAGCGAGTTTACGATGTGACCACCGGCTCGTCTCAGGGCATGTTCGTGGTCACGTTTGCGGCTCGCGAAGTGCATGAGCTTTGGATTACAGCATCGGAGAGTGGGTTGGTTCAGTCTGTTGCCATGTGCAGCTGATGGCCATGCTTGCCCAGGCGTTTGCGAGTGTCGGGATGGAGTGGAATCCTCCGCTCCCCCCTTAAACCGCGCGGTGATCGGTCCATGGGGCTCTGAGCGCCACTTACGGCCGCCCCACGCCCCCGTACCTTTCTTCCCGGAAGTGCATGATGAGCTCACACTAGCAGACATATGTAGAGCCACATGCTGGGCAACACCTAAAACCTTTGCAAGGTTCTATAAGGGTTGAGCCAGTGTCGTCCCGTGTGTTATCAGGTGACACAAATAGGTAACTTCGGGTCAACTGGCCGGGTGTATCATTTGTGCATAGTGCCTTTCCCCTCCGCTCTTTCCCCAGTTGTGTTCGCAGGAAGTGTGAACCCTGGACATTCTTCCTCCCTAGCCTAGAGGCTGTTGAGTCTTCGGAGAGGCTAAGTGCTCCACATGTGCTGGTTGTCCCCCTAGGCAACCCTGTGTGATTTATATTCCGCAAAATGGTTTCCCTGCCGGTAAACCACATCTTCCTTGGGCAAAGGGCCCTCTTTCCTTGGTCGCCATGTTTGTAGTAACTCATCCCCCCTTTGGTAGGATCTACCACTACGCCGCTCCGCACAATGTGCTTCTGCTCCTTACCGGTAAGACCAGATGTGGTCTCCCTGGTGTCCTCCTCTTTGGAGGGACACCCCCCCAGCTTGGACCATATATCTGGCCCCCAGCCGAACGATTTCGTTCCTTTCTTGGGGAGAACAATAGAGAGGCCACGGCTGGGCCAGCCAGTCCTTATACTCCTGAGCAGTTAGCCGTTCCCCTAGGTGCAGGGGACTGCTTCAGTGTGTTGGGGGTAGTTATGCGATGGCTTGCTGCGCTGGCTACGAAGCACACAGAGGTCTGCCCATCTCGCACCACCAGTTTGCGTAACTCGGTTCAGCACTTGTGCCGTTTTCCATTGGGACCCCTAGTGTCAACTCATCGACATAACGTTGAGTGAGTGACAGATAGGGAACGTCTCGATTACTGGCGTAACCTCCAATCCCTGATGGAGGGAACAAGAAGTTGTGTCCCTCCTGCCACAACATTGAACCAACCGCTGAAATGGCCGGGTCTTTGGCACAGCTCCTCAGTGCGATACCTGATGTGTGTTTGCAGCGTCACTATTTTTATACTCGTATGTCCGGGGGAGTGGCATGCAAATTCCACACGCTAATTTCCATTGGCCTTTTCTCAAGATCAGCAATGTCTGGGCTCTGCGGGAGTGACCCCTAGTGTCAACTCATCGACACAGATTTGTTCCCTCCATCAGGGAATGGAGGTTACGTCAGTAACCGAGACGATTCGCTGTGTACTGTACTAACTGTATATGGCTGAATGACAATAAAAACCACTTGACTTGACTACATACTCAAATGTTGCTGAGATTTGGAATGCTGTACTTTTCACGTAATATAAATTCAAAGAAGAAAGTTAAAGAATGCAGTTTTGCTCTCAGTACTGATGTACATGGGAACAACTTTAGTTCCAGATTTGGTCAATGGAAGCAAGGACATTAGAAAAGGACAGATCAATATTAGCAGAAAAAAAAAAATTTAACCAAGTGTCACTGACTTTAACAAGAGATCAGTCTGAATAACCAATAGGCTTCACCTACATCACAGCCATAAATCATGACATTCTACTTGCTAGTCAGTTGTTGTTTATTTTGGGTTAAGTCAAAAGTAAAATGAAGGGGGAAGCACTTCAATAGTCAGTTCACATGGTGTTACACTTGCACTGATTCCTACTACTCCAGACACAACCTTCATAATAACCGCGAAATACCACTTTTTTTTATTCATTACAGTTCCCTATCAGAAGCTACACTTTGATGCTGCACTTGATTTAGCGCTTTGGGAACGTCTTTTAGGAGTGACCAGCTGTGAATATGTGTGCAACACGTCAATGAAATTGACCAGGGGCTATGAATAGATGTGCCTCAGGTGCATCGTCAGGTCTTTTGTCTTCAGACCATTCTGTGTGTGTGTTGTGCTTCTCAAGCATGTCAAACTTTCTACTTTCCTCTGATAGGAATTAGATTTGTTATGCAGTGTGCAGAAAAGCTTCTTTCTTCTTAAATATGAGCAATAAGCAAGGCAAAAGGTGTGTGTTTCCGTGTTTACGCCATATGGCTGAAGCGGACACACACCAAGTTTGTTTTGTATGTTTGTGGGAAGAGCATGCCGCTCTTGCATTGGGGCAGGCGGGTGCGAGCATTGCGAGCTGTTTACAGTGAAAATGCTTCGCACTTGTCTCGCTTACTTCCGAGAGCCAGCGCCCACCCTTCCATCGTGGGGATCTCGTATGGATCTGGCTGAGGAGCGAGAGACAAGTCCGTCTCTATCGCTCTCACTCTCTCACCAGATCCAACTGGTCCTTCTCATGATCTCGAAGCGTGCCCCGTCGCCTCTTCAGTTCATGAGGGGGACGTTGAATCTCTTGAGTCTGCGGACTTTGAGCTACCTACCTCTGAGCGTTCCTCACATGATAGTAAAGCAGTTGAGGAATTACTCAAGGTAGTTACTCATGCGGTGGTCAGATTACAGTTAGACTGGAAACACGAACAAGAGACCCTAAACGCTCTAAATTAGAGGACAGATTTCTGTCTGGTGGCCAGGGGAAGGGAACGCAAAATCAGTCCCTTCCCTTTTTGATGACCTCCATGATGAGCTTTCTCATTCATGGGGAAAACTTTATACATCCCGTATCTTTGTGCCTTCAACGTCGACATATTCGACCATCATGGGTGCTGAGGCACGGGGGTATTTGATGATGCCACAGGTAGGTATACTCGTGGGTTGACTCTCGCCTGACTCGGCATTGTCATTAAAAAGACCTACTCTCCCCACAAAGCCGTGCAGGAACATGTCTACGCTTGTGGGGAAAGCTTACTAGGCAGCTGGTCAGCCTGGTGCTGCCCTACACACCATGGCAGTGTTACAGGCATACCAGGCTGATCTGTTGAAGGACCTGAGTGTGGGCAGTACGATCGACTAAGAGGCTTTTTCAGAGCTTCGTTGAGCCACAGATCTGTCTCACCGTGCGAACAAACAGACGGCTCGCACCATTGGCCGGTCGATGGCTGCTTTGGTTAGCATGGAGAGACATTTATGGCTGAAACTTTCAGGCATCAGAGACAAAGTGTTCCTTCTTGATGCCCCGGTTTCACCTTCTGGCCTGTTCGGTGCCTCGATGAACACAGTCATCACCAGGTATCAGGAGGTGAAGAGTCATGACGAAGCCTTCGGGCAATTCCTTCCTCACCGCACTCAGGGGGAGAGGCCGCCAGCCACCTCAGGACCATTATCTCCAGAAAGAGAAAGTCTTGACGGTCTTGCGCCAAGCCTTGTGGGGGTAGCCCCCCTCGGGACGGGTTGTGTGAAACGTTCACCTGCACCTTCCCGATAACCCCACGAAACCTCTTCGTTCCCGCCGCCTCTGGTGTTTCGGGAGTTGGCGGTTTCTAGCAAAATGTTGGGTGTTCCGTTGCTTCCTGCCGTAGTCCAGGACATGGAAACAATCGACATTCCCTCAACAGGAAGTGTCAAAATTGATACCCATCTCAGAGAACCTGGCAGCGTGGAAGCTACTGTTTCTATATGGGTCCTAAGGACAGTAGAAAAAAGCTACAGAATTCAATTAGTTCAACATCCTCCACGTTTCAACGGCGTGGTTCCCACTTCCGTGAAACCGGAACAAGCACATCTACTGTTGAAAGAACTGCAAAATCTCTTGGTCAACATATTCCCCTTCCAGAGAGAGAGTTAGGTTACTACAGCAGATACTTCCTGGTTCCCAAGAAGGATGGGGGTTTGCATCCGATTTTAGACCTTCGAGGCATGAATCGCTCTGTCAAAGCACTCAAGTTCAAGACGCTAACCGTCAAGACGGTCGTGTCTCAAACTGCTTGGTTGGTTACGAGCAATCTCATGGACGCATATTTTCATATAGAAATTCTGACACAATACAGGAAGTTCCTGAGGTTCACTTACAGGGGCTAAGCTTTCCAATATCGGGTTCTTCCATTCGGCCTAGTCTTATCACCTTGCATATTCACGAAGTGCATAGATGCAGCACTGGCTCCTCTGCGACTCCAGGGCATCTGCATTCTGAATTATATAGACGACTGGCTGATACTAGCACAGTCACAAGAACTGGAATTACAGCACAGGAATATTGTCTTAGCTCATCTGGTTTCTCTTGGGTTTGAGACTTAACGACAAGAAAAGCGTTCTCTCTCCTACTCAGAGAACTACGTATCTGGGGATCATATGGAATTCGATCATGATACGGGCACAATTGTCTCCCGCTCGAATCGAGACCATTCAGAACACCCTGAGCAAAGTCAGGCTAGGCCAAGGTTGCACTGTTCTTCAGTATCATCCTCGGTGATTCCTTTGGGCCTTCTGCACATGAGTCATTTCAGTTGTGGCTCAAAGCCAGGGGATTTCATCCCAGGGCCAGTCCCCTAAGGCAGATAAGGGTTATGCACCATGAGCTACTATGTGGTTCAAACCCCGGTTCCTCACCTTGGGTCACACTCTAGGTGCGTCTTGCAATCGCAGATTATTAACGACAGATGCCTCCCTGTCGGGCTGGGGAGTTGTCTTAAGTGATTGTCCAGCTCAAAGGGAATGGGAGGGACATCAGCTTGATTGGCACATCAACTGTCTCGAGTTGATGGCTGTATTTCTGTCCCTTAAATACTTCTTCCAGCATTTGAGAGGCCTCAAATTGATGTCCTGGTGTGGGTGGACATCACAGCAGCAGTCTCTTATGTAAACCATCAAGGAGGTCTACGGTCACGCCAGCTAAACACACTGGCACAGCAGATTCTCCTTTGGGCCCAGGGCAAGCTCCTGTCAATCAGAGCAGTTCATTTCCCTGGATGCCTGAATGCAGGAGCAGATTTACTGTCCAGACATTAAATACAAATGGGGGAGTGGAAACTCAACCCCAAGGTAGTGAGACAAATCTGGTTAAGATTTTACAAGGCAGAAGTGGACCTCTTCACCTCCCAACAGACAGCGCAATGTCCCCTCTACTTGTCCCTGAGTCACCCAGCCCCCCTAGGTCTGAACGCGATGGCACAAAATATGCCTGTTTGCATTTTCTCCGGTTTCTCTGCTCCCGGGAGTTCTGGCCAGAGTTCGCCAGCAAGAATCTTGCCTCTTACTGATAACGCCACGTTGGCCGAACAGGGTATGTTTGCCTTGGGCGATTCCAGACAGGAGGGACCTTCTGTCTCAGGCGCAGGGGACAATATTTCATCCACGGTCAGAGTTGTGGAACCTTCATGTTTAGCCCCTGAAGGGTACCAACTGAGGGACACTGGGCTTTCACCTGAAGTTATCGAGACCATTCTCAGTGCTAGGGCTCCTTCCACTAAGAAAAGTTATGCCAGTAAATGGGGTGTCTTTGAAAGGTGTTGCACTGCACGTAATCCACAGATCCAGTTAACTGCCATATTGCTTCAGTTCTGGACTTCCTGCAGGAGAAATTATCAGCAGGCACACGCTCCGCCACTCTCAGGGTTTATGTGGCCGCTCTGTCAGCTTGCCACGCCTGATTGACGGGGTACCACTGGGGAAACATCCTTTGCCTGCTCACTTTTGTTCGTGAGGCAATGCGACTGAGGCCTCCTGATAGAACCAGGATACCTTTATAGGATTTAGCTATAGTCCTTGAGGGTCTGGTTGAGACCCCCTTTGAACCTTTGAACCTTTAGAGTCAGCATTTTACAAGCTTCTACCTCTAAGATGGTTTTCTTATGGCTACTACTTCTTTAAGAAGAATTGGGGATTTGCAGGCTCTGTCCATCTTGCCATCCTGCTTAGACTTTGCACCAAGAATGGCGAAAGCAATATTGCATCCTCATCCTGACTACCTGCCTAAGGTTCCTTTCTCGACCATATATCCGGTCACTCTTGAGGTCTCCAGTCCACTGCCATTTACAATGCCGGATCAGTAGAAATTTCACAGACTGTGTCCAGTCTGTGCCCTTCAGCCTTACGTCCACCACACTAGCCAGTGGCATAAGTCAGGGCAACTATTAATTTGTCATGGGGGCCGTAAAGGGGGGGCGGCCGCCACCAAACAAACAATTTCACATTGGGTGAGGGATGCTATTGCCCTGGCCTATGAGGTGTGCGGTCAAGCTTCACTAGTAGGTATCAGGGTTCATTCTACCAGGTGGGGTTGCTTCCTCTAAAGCTTTGACTGGAGTTGTCCCTCTACAGCATGTTTGTAATGCGGCAGGCTGGTCCTCTCTGCATACATTCATAAGATTTTATGGTTTGGATGTTCATGCCACTCCAGGCTCTTACGTCCTTGAGTCAACATCACAATTTCATGTCTGCGACCTCTTGTGTTCTTGTGAGCACAAACTACACAACCGTAAGGGGTCCAGACATCCGCAGTGTGGCGGCATGGGTATTCTCATTCCCAAAGCGCTAAATCAAGCGCTGCATCAAAGTGTAGCTTTTGATAGGGTACGTCTCGGGTTACTTAACTGTAACCAATGCACTTAACTGTAACCTGCGCTTCATTGCCGCACTGAGGATGTCCCAGGACTGCTCTTCATACAAAAATACCTGATGATGCACCTGTGGCGCATCTATTTATAGCCCCTTGTATGTTCTGCATCCTGATGATGTCACCAGCAGAGGCTTTAAATTCCAGTAAATTTCATTGACGTGTCACACACATATTCAGAGCCAGTCAATCCTAAAAGACGTTCCCAAAGCGCTAAATCAAGCGCAGCATCGCGTTCCGCTTTTTCAGGGAACAAGGGTTACAGTTAAGTAACCCAAGATGTTTTATGTAGAGCAGCAATATTCACAGATAGCAGTGGTATTCAGCTGAACTCTCTGGTGAAGAGGCTCAGAATATGAGCCCAGGCCAGGGGCTGTTCAGAAAGATCGAACACAACAGACTGAAACCGAATGCGAGGATCTCAAGACATATTTCCATGTTGAACATATTTCCAGACAAAGCATTTAAACAAGTCATTGCTTAATCTGAGAAACACTTATAAGTGCGCAAGACGCAATGGCCAAAGACCTCCACCAACCGCAAAGGGCTGTTCACACAGAATGCTTTTGCAACCATCAATTTGATTTTCTATGTAAACGCGTGCTAGATGAACGTCTTTGTTTCCCTGTTTTTTAAAGGATGTGTCTAATTAAAAAGAACTTTAAAAGCATTTTGAACTGTGTCTAGCTTTTTTAGCACAAGAATGTGATCGATCTAAAGTCATCGTATTACAGCTGAGATTTTTTTTTATTATTGAAATCAGATGTGTTTCTGATTTGCTTATGCGTTTTTTTCAGCTGAATGAAGATATTAATTTGCTTTCTCACTTTAAATATTCAACTTAGCTGGCTAACAAATGCATAAACATGACCAGCTGGATATAAACTAATGCAAATTGTTGGTAACAGATGGTAACAATCATGTAATTTAAACATTTGGGTAGGACTTGCGTGTATTTTTGTCACATTGTTCTAACCGCATGAGGTAAGCTTTAACGTTAGCCTCCTCTCAGCTTTGTCAGCAAACATACTGCTGTTCTCTACTAATGCAACATGTAGTCCAAAAAAAATATATATTTTTTAATGATATAACAACGTGTACTGTATACATACCTTTTTGTTGTTAATGTTTTAAATCTGCAGTGTTCTGCTCCATGCAGAGTGTAGTCTCACATGTAAAAACAAACACCACAATGCATCAGTGAATTGATGTTTTTATTTCGCCTCTAGAGGCCACTCTCATACTGTATATGGACAGACCCTTCCTGCTCCAGCACTGGATGCTATGGGGACAAACTATCAGCGCAGATTTTTGCTGATAACCAATAGTTCCAGAAATCTGTTTTCTGTGCCGGCAATACCGATATATCGATCAACCTATAATACTAGCATATAGATGGCCTCAAAATTAATAGACATGGACTATAAACCCCAAAACTCCCACTTTGATTTCATGGGGTTTTAAAGTAATGCATTTTTTAATAGATTTTGCCTCGATTTATGTCTGCATGTAAGATCTTACACCAAAGATTAATGAGCTAAGCTATCCTGGTGTTTTAATTAAGGCTTTTTTATTTTTTATTCCGCTGATAACTTAGGTTACGCAGAGGTCTACTAGGAGATGATTTAGTGCAATATGTCTGTCCATTGTAATCCCAAAGCCAGCCGAATTTACCAGAACTGTGGATTTCCACCCAAAAATAACAAAATAAAGTGTCTCTCTTGCAAGAGTCATTCTTGATATTCTCCTTTTGTGCCCCAGGCTATGTGCGGGTGAGAAAGGGATTGAGTGCTACTTAATAGCTTTGGCTCATTTAAAGCTGTGCAGAATACAATCTTAAGAAGTATTGGGGGAAATTCTCATGTGTGCATGGCTTTGTGTTGTCTTTCATGCGAGTATTTGATGTTGGACTAGACAACAGAATAATTTAATTTGTTAGTGTTCTGGATGTGACATTCTGTATTAATTTTGTGGATTTGGAATTTCAGGCTTTAGTATCCACCAGTAGAATATAGATACACATCTAACAGACGTATGCATGGTGAAATGGGTACCTGGAAAACAAACTCAAGAGAAGTATTTGGTTTATGCTAATTGCAAATTTACCCTGCTAAAAGACTAGTTTAATGGAATAGTAAACTGAAAATTGATGATTCTAATCATAATTTACACACCCTCATGCCGTCTCAAACTTGTATGACTTTCTTTCTATGTTAGAGCACAAAAGAATATATTTTGAAGGATGTATGATGTGTTGTTGTCCATGCAGTGTCAATGGGGTCCTTTCGAGTCAAGTGTTATTCATTTTTATAGCGCATATCACAACACATATAGTTTCAAGGCATTTTTACAGAAAATTATACTATACCAAAAAACAAAGCTGTAATGTCTGTAATGTCTTATGGCTTATGTGCAAAGTGCAGCGCTTTTTCCAATTTTCGTGAGAGCACTAATTCTAAGTGCAATTTTCGTTCAAACTGAATAGCGCTGAGTTAAGAGGTGGAATTGAAACGTCTTAGCACAACAACCAAATGCTGAGGAAAATAGTAACTGGGCGTGGGTGGGAGTGTTTGTGCTACTGTGGGTATATTGTATGTAAATAAAGTGGTGCAAAGCACAAATTGCTATTTTCCTCAGAATTTGGACGTTGCACTAAGGTTTCAGTACCACCTCTTAACTCAGCGCAATGCAGTTCGGCGATTTCACCAGAAGGCGGTAATAAAGTTCATGTCCAAATTTTGAAAGTATAGAACATCAAATTATGTCCCTTCAATAGCTGTTGAAGCCATATGTTGAAAAACAATTATATGATTTGAGTAAAATGTTTGGAGTTAAATAGATTTTCTTTTCTTTTTTTGACCACTTAATTATTTTTATTATATTTTAATTTCATTTGAAGTGTAATTTGAATTTAGAAATATTTTTGGTTGAATTTTTTTGTGTTTCAGTAATTTAATTTAATTTTTCAAAATTAAAATCGACCGGTAGGAGTAAAATGCACGTTGATACAATCACTGTTAATACTAGCCATGATTTGTGTGTCAGTAGATGAAAATCATTCATAATAAACTTTGTTTACTGGCACATACATCCAAATTCTGATGAGAATCACATTTACCATGCACATAAACGGAATTGTCGCTGTCATAGAAATATGCCTGACATTCATCAAGGACACAGTTAATGCACAGAAGAACGTAATTTTTATGCTTCTAATTCATTGCATACAGTCAATTTACTCTACCAACTTCTTATGAATGTGCTGTCTCTAAGTCATTGGAAGCTCAAATGGTTTAGTCCATGTTTGCTGAAATGATATGACAGCTTTAGGTGAGAAACAGACCAAAATGTATTGTTATTCACTATAAATCTTAAAATTTGTTGGCACGTTCATGAGAGCATGAGGAAGTGTGATCAAGTTTTTCTAATGAACATGCCTAGAAGATAACTGAAATAATTTATCTTAAGAGATACTGTAGTTCACCAAATAATGAAAATTTGTCCATCATCTACTCACCCTCATATCTCTCCAAACCTGTTGGTCTATGGTTTTTCCCATGGAACACAAAAAGTCTTCATTAGCAAAATGTGCAATATCTGTTAAAGGTAGACCATATTACTTTTCTGGTAATTTTCTTGGCTTAATTTTGTTGTGTTGTGACTTATTTTCATTGTGTTTTCAGCTTTTATTTGCTTTGCTAATTCAGTTATCTTGTGCACCTCTCGGTCACTGTAGCGAATCCACAAAGAGAACAGGAAGAGATCCTCAAATGAAGACAGACGCTGTGAGAGTCTTTGAGTGCATAAACACTGGCAAAACTTTAGAAGCCACTGAATAATATTCAATACTCTTTCACTCGACAGCAAACATCAGTTTCTGGCATTTTTCCAAACAGTTATTAGATTATAGCTATTGTGCTTCCCTGTTGCTTTGTTTTTCCCAAGCTTTCTTCCCTGTTAAAATTCTGCACATTGCCTCTCTACAGAGCATTCTAAGACTTTCAGACTTGCCTGTTCTGGCATTTGAAAAAGGGAAAATAATTAAACATATCCCTTAGAACTAAATGAATTCATATGCCTGAAGTCACAAGTATTTAGTGTGATTATAAATTAATGTGCACCTGTTGCTAAGTGGGCTGGAGTCAGGGTAGAAAAGCCTTTGGCATGTATATGTGATCAGTCATTTAATGACTCACTTGTAATTCTTGTTTTAAAGAGGGCCTTTACTTCTAGAACAAACACAAACTTGCCTAGTCACACGTTTTTCTCTTAAAAAATTAAAGGCCATCAGAGTAGCTTCCTGAAAAATAATGAGACATCTTCACATATGTAAGCACTGAAACGGCATAAGCGCAACAGTACTGTGCACTGAATATATATAGCATCTTTGGGGAACTTTACAGTTTGAAATAAGAAATTGATAACCATAGTATTACCATGGTTAGTGCTCAGCAGTTACCATATTCTCCAAGAGAAAGGTAACCTGAAATCCAAGCAAAGAATATGAATATGACTAGGCGAATGTGTTATTGATTGTCCTATAAAGTGTCTATTTTGCCCATTTGTCCTCATAATTTCCAGTTAAGCCATAAGCTTTATTGGTTAATGTATACTTTGTATACTACACAATTATCAATATTTAAAGGTGTCAAGTCAACTCATAATATTAGTCACATTTTTCACCCTGTCTGCCCCATAGAATTTACATTTACATTTATGCATTTGGCAGACGCTTTTATCCAAAGCGACTTACAGAGACCTTATTACAGGGACAATCCCCCTGGAACAACCTGGAGTTAAGTGCCTTGCTCAAGGACACAATGGTGGTGGCCGTGGGGTTCGAACCAGCAACCTTCTGATTAACAGCCCTGTGCTTTAGCCACTACACCACCACCACTCCACTACACCACCACCACTCCACTATGTGTGGAATTTAACGAGCTGTTTTTGCAATTGTACCTTTAAAAACTTCCATGTAAATCACTTAGCCTGGCCTATAGTATAAAAAATAAATGATATGAATGAAAGGTACTGTAAGTGATTTTTTTTTTCATGGAAAGTTAAGCAAAACATTTTCCTACTCCCTTGGAGATATTACTGAAATAAGTGTTGTAAGATATCTCACATGTCTCTGTGACAGCTCTAGACTATGTAAACAGCAAACAAAAATGTGTCCACGGACAATGACGCCTTTGATCTGTCAATCATTTTGCATGTTCTCATAGTGTTGTAGCTGCAGCAAATTATTAAGACTTACTGACATTTTTAAGCTGCTAATAACAGTTGTCAGTTGAGGGTGCCATTTTGCGGCTGTTGTTTTTAACAACCGTTTTTGCATGATGTTGGTCTCAATAAAGCTCATTTGGTATCTTTGGAGTGTAGGTTTTGGAAAGCGGGGGCGTGTCTAATCCAGGTTCCATCCTTTTGCTCTCCATGAACTGCTTGTCATTTCTCTTTTACTGTTTCACCTCATCATCCCTTCTCTCGCTCCATTTTGTCTCTATATCTGTTTTAGACACAGAGAGAAGCAGAAGTGAGAGAAACCCAGACATTTTACACATACGTGACGGTGTGAAATCCCTTGAGATCAGATTAAATATGGGAAGAAAGTGAAGCTCTAGCACACTGCGACATCTCTGTTCCACTGTAGGTGGTCAGAAACATGGATAGCTGAGAACAGAGTGATATCTAGAGTTTAGTGAAGAGAAAGTTGCCAAACCGTATCTAGGTTATCACATTATTTAAGGGGTAAGAACAAGCATCATTGGGTAATGTCAACGAAAATTTTAAAAAGCCATTTATATTTTAGGGGTATCTAGAGAGAGGGAAAAATATTTGTTGTGCCCCAAATTTCTTTGTTATTGAGCCTTATAGCAAACGTTGGTTTATTTACAGCTTACTGTCCTGATATTTGCCAGTATTGTGATTTGGTAAGAAAACATCTACTGATAAAATAAATATGAGTGTAAATTCTGCAGCAATGTGAAACATTAAGTATATCACAGATTTAAGCAACTATTTTACTCTGAATATTGATTGATCACACCAGCTGACCACTGGTGTTCCTCAGGGATCAGTGCTTGGACACCTCCTCTTTTCGATTTACACTACATCACTCGGATCATCACTAAGGTGCATGGCTTTTCCTTCCATTGCTATGCAGATGATACACAGCTATACTTGGCGCTCAACCTTGCCAAGACAGAACTCCTTGTGATCCCAGCCAACCTGTCTGTTGACCACAACCCAGTATTCATCTTAGTTCAACTACACTAATGCCAACTAAAACAGCCTGCAACCTGGGAGTGGTGGTAGATGACCAGCTTAACTACACTGCCCACTCTCATCAACCCCCTGGTCTTGCAGGTTTGCACTTTATAACATTAGAAACATCAGACCATTATTGTTTGAATATGTTGCACAGCTCCTGGTCTAAGCTCTGGTCATTTCAAGACTGGACTACTGTAACTGTCTGTTGGCCTCCAAGCTAGCATGATTAAACCACTGCAGATGGTCCAGAATGTAACAGCGCATCTGCTTCAAATTCAAGGCTTTGACTCTGACCTTCAGGATATTCAACAGAAATTCACCCTCTAACTTTAATTCTCTACTCCAGGTCTATGTCCCAACTCGCTCTCTGCGGTCCCTGAATGAATGGTGCCTGCTGGTCCCATAGTAAAAAGAGGCTAAAAGTCAATTTCACAATCATTCACTTTCTCAGTGCCTCTGCAGTGGAATGGGCTTCCAACCTCCACACAATCTTCTGATACCATCTCAGCATTCATGAACAAGCTGCAAACACATCTGTCCCACAAGCACTTAACCAACCCATACTAATTGCACTACTATTATAATTTATTCATTTATTTATTTTTAATTTCCTTTTCTGTCTTTGTCCTCTGCACTAGCTTATATTCTAGGGATGTGCCCGAAGCCAAATACCCTGTATGGTAAGGCACGAATAATGACTTCAAAACTAATAATGGATTAATCCGAATAATATAAAAAAATATTAGTTTGACTGACAATCCAAGAAGTACATGAATAAAGCGACATTTTAAATAAACATATCTGTGCAGCCAATATTTCTAAAGTGTAATGAATGGAATTGCACACGGTGATTTCAGATCAGATGGTGCGGTCTAGACTCCGTTTGCAATCTCCATTAACTGTGCACATCATATACACTTTCCACTTCTTGAAATATCTATGCTAACATATCACACGATTCACAAGAGATTCCCATTTATTTATTTATAGCCTAAACCTGAGCGCAATGTTAAATTCATGACCTGAAGTGGTGATTTCACGTCGGAGCTTGTCTATTTGTCTCTTAAAGTTGAACACATTTATATCCACATCAGTGATTATGGTAATTATCTAGATAAGACTTTATTCCAAAAAAAGTTAAAATGCTCTGGAAAGATTAAAATGCTCCATAGAGTATTCATCTATTCGGAATATTCCTGTTTATGTAAAACAAAGAATCTGAAACATGCTTTGTCTTTTTCTTCTTCTTTAAACTGTGCTAAATTTGAGAATGTTAATTGTTTTTGAGCTCTTGAAAGGTGCTATATAAATTCAACCTTATTATTATTATTAAAAGGTAAAGGTGGGCAAGGAGGTGGCATAAAAAAAATGGTGTCCTATTGTAAAAATTCCTGATAGACTTATAGGACTTTCACCTGATTGCAGGCTAAATTGATTTATTTTTATTTATATTAATGTTTGAATTTAGATTTATTATTCACTGCAAAAATGTGTGCTTGACACTTCCTGCCACCAGAATAATTTTGTTAAACATGCACAGGCAAATGAAAAGTTTCATGAAAAGTTTCATGCAGATATTAATATCAGAAATACCAGAAGAATCCAAATTTAACAACATATTCCACAGGTAATATGGCCTACAAATTCAGCTTCATCTGGTGAGAAAAGAAAAATAATTAAATAAAAATTTAATTAAATAATAACTGTACAATAATAATAATAATTATTATTATTATTATTAGGCTATTATTATGAAAAGGCATTTACAAGGCATTAATTATAAAAAATGAATGTAAGAGTAACACTTAAATATTAGTTTGACCCACTTCTGGTTTAAGCCCTGCCCACATCCGATTCTATCCGAATACAGAGACAGATACAGATATTTTTGTCATATGAACACATACAGATACAAATAATTGCTATGCTACACACCCCTATTCTATACTACTCCAGCCACTTGCCAACTTGGCAGTCATATCCTGCAGTTACTGTTGACTTTTGTATGACAAATTTCTTGCTATGTTTCTCATTTGTATGTCACTTTGGATAAAAGCATCTTTTAAATGACTAAATGTAATGTAAATGATTAGTGTAGTGATCAGTGGTGTAGTAGTGTCATTGGGCTACAATGCAAATTGTCAAAACTTTATAATTACTCTAATAACTTATCTAATTTATAATACAGATTAAAATGTTTAGCATTGTATAGCTAATATGAGTGTAGTAATGTTCACATTAACATGTTATCTTGTATCACCATATATAGCCTACATAATAATTTTTGTTTGTATTATATTGTTGTACTATAATGTGCTTTTCTGTTTATAGTGAAATAGTTTTCCTACTTGAAAATTATTTGATATCATGAGAAAAAGGCACAAAAAAGAAAGACATTTGATATAATAATTATAGGACACAATTGTCCAGCATATGTGAACAGAATCAAAAACTAGCATGGGTGCAATAACCTAAGTTAATTTAATATATATATATATATATATGTGTGTGTGTGTGTGTGTGTGTGTGTGTGTGTGTGTGTATTTATGTTTATCAGGGAAATACATTTACAGCGCAAATTATGGCTACTCAGTGGATGCTTGTGCATCAGCATTAGACGCTGTAAATGTTCCTTCCCTTACTGAAATGGAAAATATGATTGGTTAGCAAATATTCAATCTCATCTAAAATGAACGTTCTGATTGATGGATCAGATTAGTCGGACTGTCTGTCTTACTAGTGCCATAAGTTGCGCTCCTACCTCTTGCAGCTAAACACAATTCACTCAACGGTGCTGCGGCATCGCATTGGTAGATTGAACGTTCCAGGTCAAAAGCCCACTCCTTGTTCTGGTGGCCATAGGTAACATCACTTATTTTAGGTGGGCATATGCAAAATCCTAAGAAAGATATGCAGGCATATGCCTGAGACTAAACTACAGGACACAATGACTCCAAACTGTATAGACACTAAAGCCACACTTAAAAATGTATGCATTTCATTTAATTATGAATAAATATAAAAAAGTGGCTTCTGAAAACAAATGATGCTAGAGCTTTTTACTGAATTAACTAGTTTTCTTGGCTGTTTTTCCAATTACTTTGAACAAATTACTTTTTTTTGTTTATACTGTATATGTAAATCTTAATTCAGAACTGTAATGTACTCTAAATCAAATTTAGGCATTCATTTTTTAACACTTTATCCATTTATTATTTATTATATACACAGGTGGCATTTCACCCCACACTTCCTGTAGCACTTGCCATATCAGAATGGGATTAAGATCCATAACTGTCACGATTGTGGGCAGAGGCAGACACAGGATGAGGATCTAGTCGCAGCGGAGGTTTTATTTAGACAACAAGGGTAATACAAAACATGAACAAACGTAAACATCCACGATGGGAAAAAGATAAACAAAACATGAAAGGCAAACAAAGGGTTAACGGGAGGCATAAAGGGGTATAACAACAGAGACGTAACAATGATGGAAGCATGGGAAACAGGCATCAACTTACAACAAAGACCAACAAGGGAAAGGAGAAACAGACACGGTTAAATACACGAACACAATGAAGACTCAACGAGACACAGGTGAGAACAATGAAGAGTGCAGGCAGTGAGAGGGGCCGGGAATTGTGGGAATTGCAGTTTTACGCTCGGACAGTGAGACTACAGGCGGACAACAGGGAAAACGTGACATGGAGTGGGAGCGGTGACAGGTGAGACGGAAAACACGGAGCAGACCAGGAAACATGCCATAAACGTGATGGGTGAAAAACAGAGAACATGGGACAGACAACACCGGAACGTTACACATAACACTCTTTTCCAATCTGTTGTCCAATATCTGTTTCTTTGCCCACTTTAACCTTTTCCTTTAGTTTTTCTGTTTCAAAAGTGTCTTTTTCTCTGCATTCCCATAAGGCTTGCAACCCTGAGTCATCTCTATACTGTTGTACATTAAACTGGTGATGAGCGGGTAGAATTCAATGAAGCTGTCAGCTGAGGACACGTGAGGCATCTGTTTATCAAACTAGAAACTCTGATGTATTTATCCTCTTGTTTAGTTGTACATGGGTCTTGCTGTCCTTGTTAGAGCCAGTTGTTGAGCCTTTTTCCTTTGTCTTTGAAGTGTGTAGTGTACACCTTTGTATAAAAATATATATATATATATATATATATATATATATATATATATTTATAGCCTAAACCTGAGCGTAATGTTAAATTCATGACCTGAAGTGGTGATTTCACGTCGGAGCTTTATATATATATATATATTTTTGGCAATTTCAAGTATTATGTAGCCTTCATTCCTCAAATCAATAATTGACTGATGACTTTCTAGAGAAAGCTGTTTATTTCTTTTGCCATTTTTGACCTTTCGACATGTCAGTCTATTGTGGCAACTCAAACATACTGTGGCAACTCAAAAACAAACACAAAGACTATGTTAAGCTTTATTTAACTAACCAAATAGCTTTCAACTTTGTTTGATATAATGGTAAGTGATTTTCTAGTACAAAATTAGCAATTTAGCATGATTACTCAAAGATAAAGTGTTGGAGTGATGGCTGCTAGAAATGGGGCCTGTCTAGATTTGATCCAAAATTACTTTTTCAAATAATGATATTGCTGTTTTTTCACATCAGTAATGTCCTGACTATACTCTGTGACCAGTTGAATGCCACTTTGGTGAATTAAAGTACCAATTTCTTTCTGAAACTGCAAAATCTATACATTATTCCAAACATTTGGCCACCAGTATAAGTGGAACATTTGATGTTAATTTAATACATTTTAAATGTGGCTTAAGGGTCTAAATATTTTTGAGGCCACAGTACACATTGAAATCATTTGAAATATATACCGTTATACAATGTATTGTAATAATTTGAAATTGCATATATATTTGTGGTGAACAGGGCGTGGCTGAACGGTTTCTGGGCAGAGCGAGGCCGAGAAGATAAGTGGTGAATGAGCGAGGAGCGGCAGGAGTATTTAAGGAGAGGAGACAGTGGCAGACAGGGAGAGAGAGCTGTGTGCGTCCTTGTGTGTAAATGTGACTGCTGGAAAGCAGTGCGTTTATAAGTATTGTGTTTAAGTTGAGCATTAAAATTCATAGAAGAGTACAACCGGTCACAGCATCCGGTCCGAAATGCCGCTCGGCCATGCCCTGTTCGCCACAATATTAAAGTCATTAATTAAAATAATTATATTATATTTTGCTCATTTAATTTATTGTGCACTGCAAAATTTCAAAAGATTAGTAAATTAACCATATTTGCTTATTAATTCACATGGATTGAAGCTGTCTGTTTAGAATACTTTATGAAACAAATGCTTCTGAATTAACCTTTCAAGGTGCTCTTTTTGACACAAATAACTTGATAAGGCCTTTTAGTGTCCACACAGATGAAGAATGTAATTATGTGAGAGCTGTAAGCTATTACAATTTTAGTACAGTAAGTTCTACCAACCTCTTCCCACACATTCTCACCTCTCACACAAACAGTGACACAGGCCGAACTTTTCCTTGCTGAAACCCACACAATGGTAAAAAATAACAGACCATCGAATGCATCAGAAAAACATGCAGCTATTTCTGAGCAAGGGCAGAAGGGTAGACTCCAAGAGTGCAGCCTAAAAGGGCATAAGAACATGCACACCTGAGCTAGTTCCTGTATTAATTTGCACTTGCACCATTACATACTGTGAATTTGAGGCCAAATCTAAATATTCTATCATTTTTATGCATAGAAATAGAAGAACAATTCTGGTTGGATAACCCATCAACCTGGTTGTCATTGCATAAATTTACATTTGAACTGGTCTTCTGATATGGCCAACATCAACTTTCTAAATGTAAGTCAGTCCTGAATCGAGCAGGGAAGCAGTGGGATGAGGAGGAGGGCATGGCCGAGCCATGATGTTGCATGGCCGTGCTGAATCAGCTGATCAGTGGGAGAGTAAGAGGAGCCAATTTAAAAGAGATAGAGAGATGCATGTGGCCGTGCTGCATGTGAGTCTGAGTTTGTTTATGTTTTATGTTGTTTTAAGTTAATTTAAATAATTAAAGTTTATGTTGACTGTTCAGCCAGTTCCCGCCACCTCCTTGCCCACCTTTACCTGTTACAAGGGCATTCATTTATTAGAGAATGATAGATCAATTTGTACAAGGTAGAACTTTTAAATGACATTTTTATTTATTAATTGAATTAAAATGGGACTTAAAGACATTTGTACTCAATATAAAAAAATCGAATCTATTGATTTGTGTGTGTGTGTGTGTGTGTGTGTGTGTGTGTGTGCAGTCCTTACAAATCACACAGAATGCAATGAACACAATGAAACTATTATAAGAGTCAAATTAGGTAAATGCATTAACTTCATTAAATAAATGCCATTATTTGAATGTATTTCATTAATCTCAAATATTACAAATACAATATTACATGTCTGAAAGTTTAGTTGACTGATGGAGCTTCACAGACTGGTTTTGCTTTAATTTCTCAAAAAAGTAGCCTGCTAATCCTCTAAAAGCAGCGGTGCATTAACGCACAGGCTTATACAGGCTGAAGCCCAGGGGCCTACAACTTCCATGGGGCTCACCGGGAGGAGCGCGTTTAAACGCTTTCAGCGAGAGATGCGGTTGTTGACATGGTGACAGTGTGCAACAGTTAAAGGCATCAGTATAGTGCTTGTTCACAGTAATGCATGGACCTAGCGCATGCATGACGCTCATGATACGGTGTAATCAGAGCGGTTCTGTGCATGCTCCATAATTCCATCTCATGCTTAGTATAACAGTTGTGCTCCGAGTTCGGTTATTTTTGCTAACCTGTGTTGAGCGTGTTATATTTAAAGCACACCAGATTCACTTTAAATTCACTTTTGCATACTTTAACATATGTTTGTAATACATAAGTCAATATACAAAAAGGAATAACGTACCCCATTTCACCGGGTATGCCAATCTGGGTGTTGGAGGGGGCGACTGATGCAGTCTTGTGGCTCACATTTCTCTCCTACATAATCTGTTAGGGGATTGGTTTAAGAATAGGCATTGGAGGGGTGGTAGACATAGTCTGATAGCTTGTCTTTTCTATCAGAGGTGAGGTCCTGGACTGCTCATGGTTGGGGGGGGTGGGGGGGTGGGGGGGGGTTATTAAACCCTGGCTGCATGATTTGGCGGGAATGTCTTGATGGAAATGCAAGAATGAGAAGCAGAGGAAAGGATCTGGAATATTAGATACACTTGGTCAAAAGGAATCACATAATCGCAATATAAATTTTTGTCCAAATCAAGCAGCCCTAATAAATATTTTAATGTCAAGTTCAGTGGTTTAAACACAAACATACTGCACCTCAAAAATAATTCAGTTATAATAGTGCATTATTATTATATAAATATATATCAGCTGTGAACAAAGTAAATCCGGTAAAAAAAATAGCATATTGATCCCCATACCAGTCTCTGCTGTGCGTCTGTTTTCATCAATAAACAGTTCCAGTGGAATGTCTTGCACTGGTGAATGCTCTGACCTCAGGGGCATATGCTGACAGGAAGTTACTATGGTGAAGCTGTTGTCTGCCTGGTAAGGACTGAAAAGGGTTATTGGAGTTGCAGGGCCCCAAGGGTAATTATCATTGGCCCACGAGATGGTTTGCAGTGCAGCGTATGAGGACATGTATCTTAATTGGATCATGCTGCAATCTCTCAAAGCTTTACAGAGACCTGGTTGTCGAGGTAACAGAGCTCAGGAGAATGTAGAAAAATGCGAGAATAACACACCCTCTAGCCTAGCTCTTAAATGGCTGGGACTTTCGTTGAACAAAAACTGTTTACTTTTTAGTTTTCATCAAGATGTATAGTTAATAAATGATAAGAGTTTGGGCATCTCAAGTCAAGAAAATAAATTCTATCTTATTTTTTGCAGTTTGCAGATTTTTAAACATCCAATTATTCCAGATATAGACATGGCATGATTGTGTGTGGCCAGCTATGCAAAATCATATGTTCTGCTATGGATTTCTGTAAGATTTAAAATGTTGATTTTGTAAAACTGCAATTTGTGAGAAGCCATAACAAGCCGGCATCAACGAGGGCAACCTAAGCATTACATAAGAAATGTGTGATAGATAATCTATAAACTCTTGGCTTTTGAGGATGCTCAAAAAGCAAAAGAAGATAAAGAATCTACATTTCACAGTCCTCAAATGATTAACATAGACAGGAGTGCAGAGATTAGCTAGAAAAATATACAGTTAAATCCAGTAGATCAGTGAACAGAACCAAGGCACTGATTTACTGTTTAAATCATCTTTAAGAGATGAAGTGTTATGAAATATGTCATATATATATAAAAGTGTGACAGGGCGGAGTGCGGGGCCGGGTCGTGATTTTACACACCTGGCTCCTTACCATGCTAATCAAGCCTCCGAGAAGGATAAAGGAAGACTGCGGACGGTGGTGCGACAGAGAGAACGTTTACGGTAGCTGTCCGTCCTATGTGTGTTTGTGTCTTTTGGTTTATTTATTTTATTTTATTGCAGTGGGGTTTGAGACCGCCGACCGCAAGTGGGGAGGGGCTCACTACCGACCGCCTGGAGTGGGAAAAACCACTTCTGTTCGCCCGAGAATGCGGCGGGGCATTCTGTACACCAGGGGCCCGGTGAGGCGCGGCTGTCGTCCACTAGAGGGTGGAGGAGTGGCCGAGGACTAAGCTACAGAAAATTGGAGAAGAGGCAAGTAAGTGTTTTTTTTTCTATCTCTCTCTCTCCTCTCTCTCTCCCACTGCTGCTCCGCGTTGGCCTTTTCTCTCTCTTTTACATTTTTGTTGGGTGGTATATGCACTGTTACAGGGAGTACCCCCCTATTTTTCATTATTGTTTCCCTCCCCCTGTCCCCTCCCAGATTCAGGAAGGCAGGGATGACCTGCCGGCAGATGGGGCATAAGGCACGCCCTCCCCCAGGGAAGGGGGTGGGGTGTACGTCATGCCGGGGGCTCCCCAGCCTGAGAGAACGAGGGAGGAATGTGACAGGGAGGAGGGCGGGGCTGGGTCATGATTTTTCACACCTGGCCCCTTATCAGGCTAATCAAGCCTATGAGAGGGATAAAGGCTGACTGCGGATGGTGGTGCGACAGAGAGAGAACATTTACGGGCAGCTGTCCGTCTTTGTGTGGTTGTGTCTTTTGGTTTATTTCTTTATTAAACTATTATTTATATTGTCAAGCCGGTTCTCACCTCCTCCTTTCACTTAATCACTTTACAACAAATATTGTGCTGTTGTTGCACATTTTTGTTTAAGATGCACAATATTTGAGCGTTTGAGTGTCTTGTTTATTCCCAAGGTGAACTCTCAGTATATTAATCTTTCCAATAAGTTGTGGAAGTGCCTACATTGCAGAGAGTGCTTGAAGGTTTTATCAGTGCTACGAATACTAAAGTCCATTTCTCAGTAAAAACTGATGCTGGAAGGTAACCGGCATGGGCATCACTTTGTTTAAAAATTATTGGGGATATTTGTGGAGAGGGTGCACAGAAGTGCTGGTTGTGGTGCCACTAAATGGAGAAGGTTTAGCTCATGAATAATAATATTAATCCAGTTATGCACAAATAATTTAAAATAATATTTTAGTGTTTTGATAAATAAATGTGATGTATTGATCCAGAAATCAGTTCTGCATTTCCAAGTTAAAACTGAAATTTAAATAATAATTTTATTTTTTGAAATGTCCAAAAATAATTTAAACAACACAATTACAATAGCAAATTGAGTTGCTATTTTTGACTCAAAGTTTTCATTACACAGTTATTTGGGGGGAGCAATTGTTCTTGCAGACCAATCCAACTGTTTAAATTAACATGTGATATATTTAAATTGTTAAATTAATTCTTACATCTGCCACTGTCAGTCCTGAATCTTTTTAGGTCATTGATTCAAAACATGGATCAGCAAGAAAGTTTATTTTAACTGTGATTTTTTTAGTCTAGTAGTAAAATCTCATGCTTAGTATAATATATATATATATATATATATATATATATATATATATATATATATATATATATAAATTAATAACTTTTCGATAGGTTGAAAGTTATTCTACTGAAATCTGTTTACGCTTATTGAAGTTCGAACCACTGCCCCCAGTGGCCAATGCTGAAAGTGTTGTTGAAAATATGGGCATGTTTGAGCTGATTGAAAAGTCCATAGAAAAAAGGCAAAAGCAAGTTGTATTTTATTGTCAATAATCTGACAAAATCAACAGGAATGTTTTTTTTAAATCTACCCCCTAACCCAAACCCCAAACTGAACCATCAGTGAAGTAAATATGTATTTTTAGAATGAAAATGCAACATTCAAAACGCATTTACTGTTGTTTGTGAATGTGATTACTTCCCGGTTCCATAAGGAACAGAACCAGTGTCTTGAAGGTTGTTCACTCAATGCACTACAATAGCACCAGAGGGAAAGGTGAACACATTTGAATTGATGCAAAAATGTCTGATGGAAGATGCCTCTTGCCAGTAATGTAGCAGAATGTGTCGACTTCAGGGTACATGAACATACAGAGGCAACATGTTGATTTTACTGTGGGATCATGATACACACAAATGAAAGGCTTGAACAATTGGAAACGCTTCCTCTGTAATAAATATATGTTGCAAGCTATTTCATAAAGTGGGGACAAAATTAGCCATGGTAAAAAGTGACACCTATAATAACCATTGCTTATGAAGTGAGCTAACTGATGGAACTATGCATTCAGAAGGACAAAATGGTCAAAGACTTGGCAATCAATAAAGTAATCTCACTCATCGCTACAGCTCCGGCTCACAATAACACAGTGGGAGGCTGCAGTACAACAGCAAGGAAAGCAATTATGAATCTTGGAAGAAATTGACAAGTCCCATGTGGAGAAATGATGGCTGTTAAATGGATGAAAAGGGCAGAAGTGTGAGCAGGCCAGTACCTATCCACCATTTCCTCCCACCCCTGCCTCCTCTGGTAAGCATTCTCCTCTTTGATGTTAGTCTATTACTGGGATCACAGCACTAGGCTCTGTAAGTTCTATTATTTGGAATCCTCTTATGTGTGTTAAGGTCCAGCAATGGCAACTTTGTATTACACCCCCTGGCTTCAATGTATCAGAATCCATACCAATCCAATTGGACCGTTCTAATGTCCTTTTCTGAAGATCCCTTTAGTATATTCTCTGATACACACTCTCAACTTGAAATCATCAGAAACTGATCCATTATGAAAGGGACTCTATGGAAGTTGTCTTCCTTTTGCTTGAGTGGATGATAATTTGCATTAAAAAGATCAAAAGGAAAAATAAATGTTAGTGTGGCAAGGCGGGTTAGAACCCACCCTATTATTATGTGTGATTATTAAATGACTGATGGGTGTGACAGCCAATGGGCTGCTGTCCCTGACCTATTTAAGGCGGAGTTCGGGCCACCTGGGTATGCGTCATCGTCAGATTCGCTTTTGCGTGTGCGCGCGCAGCTCTGTGGGAGGTATGTACCTAGCTGTTTGGCTAATGTTACTGCTAGTACACACACACACACATACACTATTAAAGTGGTGGTGTATTTGTTGTAGCCAGGTTCTGACCAGGATTGGTGCGACTTTGCTTTTGGGGTGCAGGCTGTCTTTTCTCCGGTATGTCTATTTCAACGGACTAATGTTTGTTTTGGTGTGACTCCCGGTAACTGTTACGTTCCTGTGTTGTCTGCCCTCTGTTCTTTGTTTCACTATCACGTTTATTTCACGTTTTCTTGTTGTCCGCTCCGTGTTTTCCGTTTCACCCGTCACCGATCCCGTTCCTTGTCACGTTTTCCCTGTTGTCCGCCCTGAGTCTCACTGTCCTTGTGAAAAACTACACTTCCCACAATTCCCAGATCTTCTCACTGCCATCACTGTGTCATTGTTTGCACCTGTTTGTCGTTTGTGATCCTCCTGTGTCTGTGTATATAAACCCTGTGTTTTCCACTCCTTGTCGATTGTTGTATGTGTTAGCTCCTTGTTCCTGCCTGTGTTTCCCGTGATTACTCACCCGTTCGAGGTTCCTGTGCCCTTTGTAGATGTTTCCGTGTCCTTTCAAAGGTTCAGTCTCTGTTTTCCCATTGTGGATGTTTTCTTTTGTTCCTGTGTTTTTATGTGATTTTTAGTTGCCATAATAAATACCGCATTTGGATCCGCACCTCTGTCCTGTCCTGCTTCCACACCCAGCCTAACAGTAACCTATGCTTTTATCGTATTACAGTTCGTGTACGTTCCGATGGAACACCGGTACATTGGCGGTTTTGCTTATGAATGTGAGCTGTGAGTAACCGAATAATCTGTGGCTCTAGCGATCTTCTACCGGTATGTATATTTAACCACTTGAGCATGATGAGGTTGAGTATTTTTATTCATTCATTTTGTTTATTTTTAGTGCGTTAATCTGCTCTGGAGCGGTTCGTCACTGTGGACTGCGGGGCAAATGCTTCCTAGACAACCTTTTTAGACTGCACTCTCTGTTCTGCTGCTTTCTATACTACAGTGTGATTATCTGTTTTGTTTTGTAAACCGCTTTACGCTAATACTGGTGGTCTTGGTGAAGGGTGGCTAGTCTCAGGGCCGTCACTAAGCGTGAGACTTTCCAATGTTGCACCTTAGCCCCACCTTTTGCGATATCGCTACCAACTGTTTGTTTGTTAATTTGTTTTCTTTGGTCTGTGCTTTTCCTAGTTGAATTTTCTAATTACTTTTTGTTTTGTGATTTAATTTGTTTGAAGCATAATTAATTGTCATTTCTATTTTGTATTGTTTGACTTATGATGTTTGTGGGTTATTTTTATTTTTTTCTTTATAGCAGTTGGCTGCTTCATTGTTTGTTCAGGCCTTACTGGCAATTTAGTGCAAACCTTTCCGGGTTACACCCGTCTGTCGAACTGGTGGCCAGTAATTCGCCAGTTGTTGACCTTCTTCAGCGTTGGAATCTGCTTTCCTATAACTGTGTCTGTTGATTGTGAAATAAACTGTTTTTTTGTTTGTTTCAGGAACTGGAGGCCCCCGGTGTAGGGAAGCTAGCTGTCCTAGTCCTTTTTGTGGTGTTTCCTTCACAGAGTGTTTTGCCGTTGGCACTTGCCTTTCTCTCACTTGGCGTGTGTGTGTTGGTGTGGTCTTAGGATACTCACTGTGCAGCTAGCCACCCTACTGGTAAGCCTCAGCCTGAAAGTTTTTCCTCTTTATTTTCCATTTTTCTGGTCTGGCGCCCACTGAAGTAGTGAGAACTCTTACCTGTTTTTATACATTTAAAATTGTATTATTGTTGTGAAAATAAAAATAGTTTTGTATTCATATCCACGTCTCTTGTCCTCTGTGGTAGCGAACCTGTGTGTCTTATGAAATTTCCCCGTTCATAGAAACTGGGTGGCGTAGTCTGCTCTTTATCTTGCTTCATTTCGTACATTTAGTGTAATTTTTGTCCAACCACTGCCCCGCCACATTCGCAAGATGTATATTTTTGATCAGGTCATTGTAGACCAGCTAAAAATGATTAAAGGAACATAAATATATGTACACTCAAACTCCACAACCATATATACTTGTTGAACACTTAAGTTAAGGGCATTTATAGGGATATTTTACTGGATTTCCGCTAGATGTTGGACCATCTTCTGGGATTTACACTGCCTGGGAAAAAAGAAAAGTGAAAAACTCTAATATTTTGTTGGACCGCATTTAGCTTTGATTACGGTGCACATTCATTGTGGCATTGTTTCTACAACCTTATGCAATGTCACAACATTTACACAACGTATTTATGTCCAGAGTAGCATTAATTTGTGGGACGAGATCTTGTATTGATGACAGGTTTGTCGAACCACTCTGCAAAGTCTTCTCCAGCAATCCCAAAGACTTTCAATGGGGTTAAGGTTAGGACTCTGTGGTGGCCAATTCATGTTTGAAAATGATTCCTCATGCTCCCTGAACCACTATTGGAGCCCGATGAATCTTGGCATTGTCGTCCTGGAATATACCCGTGCCATCAGGGAAGAAAATATCAGTTTCAATATTCAGTGCAGGTATGTTTATGAGAGGTTGTGTGTGCAGTTAGTAAGAGAGAAAAAACTTTAGTTTTATCACTCAGAGATGATAAAACTACTTGTTATCCCTCCGCCGCAGTAGTTGGTTCTTTAATGGATAAACTCAGTGTGCCGTCTCACCCATGATAGCAGAAATGCACAAACAGCCCAACGTGGTGGGATGACAACACAGCAAATCCATTCTTAGTAACAGTAAGTTACAGTAATACCTACTATTAGCAGCAATGAGCAGATTCGGTTGTCCGTAAACTGTACAAGCAATAACCTTGATACACTATAATAATCTATCTCTGCCCAGACGTAATCCTTTTACTTAAGTCACATTAGGACATTGGTAGAATGTGTGTTCATCTGTTGTTTGATTCATACTTGGTTCCTCGAAGCTCGTGTGATGACGGGAGGCTGTTTCCTCCCTCTTTCGGCGGATGGTACAGTGGCTGATTCTCGGCAGGTTGGTGGAGAAAGTAGCGAAGGCGACTCAGTTGAAGAAGAAAGATAAATCTTTTTTCTTCATTTCTGCAGGCAAAAGGGTGAGATTGCTCCGCTGTCTTCTGATCTATTAATGTGCTCGGTGGAACACAGAGAATCTTGGCTCTTCCGTCAAGATGGAGAATGTATGGCCAAGGTTCAGGTACATATGTTACTTCCTTGGGCTGCAAGGCTACACCTGGCTGACACCTGATTTTGTGTAGGCCTGCCTTTGTCTCCTATCTGAGCACATGAGGCCCAACACAGCCACGTGTAGGATTATACTTTTTATTTAAAAAAAATTGACAAATGCATCCTATGCAGGTGATAACCCTGACAATTATGTTCCCTTTACAAAAAGCTTCACTATGATGCTGCGCTTTTGCTAAGCGCTACGGGGAACAATCCTGCATTGAGAACAGCTGTGAATTTGTGTGTAACACATCAATGAACATTGACCGGAATTTATAGCCTCGGCTGGTGATTATCATTAGATGCACCTGTGGCCAGGCTATAAAATAGAGGCGTCACCAGTGTGTCATCAGATATTTTTCATTCAGAGCATACTGTGCTGTGTGTCTCACAAACCTGCTAAAAAACTTTCTTCCCTTTTGTTAGGAGTTAAAAATTGTTAGGCAGTGCGCAGAACTTTCTTTCCTTTTCTCTCTCTGCTCTGAAAGAGATTTTATATATATATATATATATATATATATATGAGAATGGCGGAGAAACAGAGCAAACGATGCGTGTTGCCTTGTCAACGTTACATGACTGACAAGGACACGCATGAGTTTTGTTTGTTTGGGGGAAGAGCACGCGGCTCTCGCGTTGGGGCAGGGCGGGTGCGCTAATTGTGACCTTTCGGTCAGAATGCTTCGCGCTCGCCTCGCTTAATTCCGAGAGCCTGCACTTCATTCGTGGGGCTCTTGTATGGATCTGGCTGAGGAGCGAGAGATGGGTACGTCCCTTTCGCTCGCGCTCTCCCCAGATCCGGCTGGTCCTTCGCGTGATCTTGAAGCGCACTCTGGCACCTCTTCAGTTCACGAGGGGGACCTCGATTCTCTTTGATCTGTAGATTTCGAGTTACCCACATCCCAGAGGGTATTCAAGGATGCCGCTAGTCAAAGAGACACTTGCGGGTTATCTCTCGCCAGGTTCGGCATAATCTTTGAAAAAACCTGCTCTCCCCTCTAAGCCATGCAGAACTACCTCCATGCTATTGGGGAGGGCTTATCAAGTGGCAGGTCAGGTTGGTGCTGCACTGCACACCATGGCTGTGTTACAGGTGTACCAGGCTGACCTGCTAAAAGACCTGAGTGTGGGTGAAACTCTCGACGAAGAGGCTTTTTCAGAACTTCGTCGAGCTACAGATTTGTCTCTCCGTGCAACCAAGCAGTCAGCCCGTGCCATTGGCCGGTCTCTGTCCGCTTTGGTCAGTACGGAGAGGCATTTATGGCTTAACCTTTCAGGCATCCGGGATAAAGACAGTTTTCTTACTCGATGCCCCGGTTTCACCTTCTGGTCTCTTCGGAGACCCCGTGAATACGGTTATCTCCAGATTCCAGGAGGCGAAAAGCCACGAGGAAGCCTTTGGGCAGTTTCTTCCTCGCCGCACTCGGGGCAGGGCCGTTGGCCACCCAGTCTCGCCCCGATTCTGCTAGGAGGGAGGCTCAAAAACAGAACGTGTCGAGTCGTGCTCCCCCTCGTAGGGACTGGGGACAGGCTCGTCGCCCTCAGCAGCCTCCCAAGAAAGACCTCAGGGCTGTGATTTCTAAAAGAAAGAAACCCTGACGGTCTTGTACCTAACCTTGTGAGGGTAGTTCCCTTCGGTACAGGGTTCTTCCATTCGGCCTAGCCCCATCACCCCGCACATTCACGAAATGCATGGATGCAGCACTGGCTCCTTTGCGACTCCAGGGCATCAGCATTCTGAATTATTTAGACGACTGGCTGATACTAGCACAGTCTCAAGAACTGGCAGTTCAGCACAGAGATATCATCTTGGCTCATCTAGGTTCTCTGGGTCTGAAACTCAACGACAAAATGAGCGTTCTTTCTCCGACCCAGGAAATTACCTATCTAGGGATTATATTGAACTTGATCACGATGCGGGCACAGTTGTCTCCTGCTCGTGTCAGGTCCATCCAGAACTCCCTGAGCAATCTCAGGCTAGGTCAAAGTTGCACTGTTCGTCAGTATCAACGAATACTAGGTCTCATGGCGTCTGCATCCACGGTGATTCCTTTGGTCCTTCTCCATATGAGACCATTTCAGCGGGGATTTCATCTAAGGGCCAGTCCCCTAAGGCAAATAAGGGTTACGCGCCAAGCGCTTCGTTCCCTTTCTATGTAGTTCAGACCACGGCTTCTTACCTTGGGTCCCACTCTCGGTGCATCATGTCGTCGCAGGATGCTAACGACAGACATCTCTCTGATGGGTTGGGGTGCGGTCTTAAGTGGTCATCCAGCCCAAGGGGAATGGGAGGGTCATCAGCTCGATTGGCACATCAACTGCCTCGAGCTGATGGCGGTATTTCTGGCCCTGAAATACTTCCTCCGACATCTGAGAGGCTGCCATGTCCTTGTGCGGGTGGACAACACAGCAGCAGTCTCCTACATAAACCATCAAGGAGGTCTACGTTCTCGCCACCTGAATTTGCTGGGACGTCGGATTCTCCTTTGGGCCCAGGGCAAGCTCCTGTCACTCAGGGCAATTTAACATCCCTGGATGCCTAAATGTGGGAGCAGATTTTCTGTCCAGACAAAACATACCTAGGGGCGAGTGGAAACTCCTCCAAGGTAGTACAACAAATTTGGGAGAGATTTTACAGAGCAGAAGTGGACCTCTTCGCCTCTCGAGACTGCGCAATGTCCCCTCTACTTCTCTCTGAGTCACCCAGCCCCCCTGGGTCTGGACGCGATGGCGCATACATGGCCCAGAATGTGTCTGTATGCGTTTCCCCCAGTTTCTCTGCTCCCAGGAGTCTTGGCCAGAGTTCGCCAGCAAGGGTCTTGCCTCTTACTGATAGCGCCTCGCTGGCCAAACAGGATTTGGTTCTCAGAGATGATATGTCTCCTCGACGGCTCACCTTGGGCCATTCCGGACAGGAGGGACCTTCTGTCTCAGGCACAGGGGACGATATTTCATCCCCAGCCCGAATTGTGGAAGCTTCATGTTTGGCCCCTGAAGGGTACCAACTGAGGGACACAGGGCTGTCGCCTGAAGTTATGGAGACCATTCTTAGTGCTAGGGCTCCCTCCACCAGAAGAATATACACCAATAATTGGGGTGTCTTCGAAAAGTGGTGCAGTTTACATGGTGCAGATCCAGTTAACTGCCAAATTGTTTCAATTCTGGACTTTCTGCAGGAAAAACTGTCAGCAGGCATATGCCCCGCTACTCTCAGGGTTTATGTGGCCGCCATTTCGGCTTGCCACGCCTTGATGGACGGGGTGCCTTTGGGGAGGCACCCTCTACTTGCTCGCTTTATTCTTGGAGCCAGGCGACTGAGGCCTCCTGTTAGGACCAGAACTCCCTCATGGAACTTAGCAATAGTCCTGGAGGGTCTGGTTGAGACCCTCTTTGAACCTCTAGAGTCAGCGTCTGACAGACTTCTGACTCTCAAGCTGGTTTTTCTTGTGGCGATTACCTCTCTTAAGAGAATAGGGGATCTACAGGCTCTGTCTGTTTTGCCGGCCTGTTTAGAGTTTGCCCCAGGTATGGCCAAAGCTATCCTGCATCCTCATCCTGACTACCTTCCTAAGGTGCCTTTTTCGACACTACACCCTGTCACTCTGGAAGCCTTCTGCTCCCCGCCGTTTTTAACGCCGGAGCAGGAAAGACATCGCGGACTCTGCCCAGTCCGTGCCCTTCAGACTTATGTCCACCGCACTAGCCAGTGGCGTAAGTCAGGGCAATTATTTGTCTGCTATGGGGGCCACAACAGGGGGGCGGCCGCTACCAAGCAGACTATGTCACATTGGGCTTCGCCAGTAGGTGTCAGGGCTCACTCCAACAGAGGGGTCACCTCCTCTAAAGCCTTGGCTAGAGGGGTCCCTCTGCAGCAGGTTTGTGATGCGGCAGGCTGGTCCTCTCCGCACACATTCATCAGATTTTATAGTTTGGATGTTCATGCTACTCCGGGCTCTTACGTCCTTGAGTCGACATCCCAAGCTCATGCCTGAACAAGTTTGTGACGCGGCAGGCTGGTCCTCTCCGCACACGTTCATCGAACTTTATGGGTTAGATGTTCATGCTACTCCGGGCTCTTACGTCCTTGAGTCGACATCCCAAGCTCATGCCTGAACAAGTTTGTGACGCGGCAAGCTGGTCCTCTCCGCGCACATTCATCAGTTTTTATGGCAGGCTCATGCCTGATCAAGTTCGTGATACGGCAGGCTGGTCCTTTGCGCACACGTTCATCGAACTTTATGGGTTAGATGTTTCTGCTACTCTGGACTCTTACGTCCTTGAGTCGACATCCCAAGCTCATGCCTGAACAAGTTTGTGACGCGGCAGGCTGGTCCTCTCTGCGCACATTCATCAGTTTTTATGGCAGGCTCATGCCTGAACAAGTTCATGATGCGGCAGGCTGGTCCTTTCCGCACACGTTCAACGAACTTTATGGGTTAGATATTTCTGCTACTCCGGGCTCTTATGTCTTTGAGTTGACATCAAGCTCATGTCTGAGACCTCTCGTGTTTTTGTGAGCACACTTCACAACCGTAGGGGTCCGGACAGCCCCAGTGCGGCGGTGTGGGTATTGCGTTCCCCAAGCGCTTAGCAAAAGCGCAGCATCATAGTGAAGCTTTTTGTAAAGGGAACGTCCCGGGTTACATGTGTAACCCTTAATCCCTGAAAAAAGCGGAACGAGATGCTGCACTTTTTTGCCACACTGGGACGTCCCAGGACTGCTCTTCAGAAAAATATATCTGACAACACACTGGTGACGCCTCTATTTTATAGCCTGGCCACAGGTGCATCTAATGATCATCACCAGCCGAGGCTATAAATTCCGGTCAATGTTCATTGACATGTTACACACAAATTCACAGCTGTTCACAATGCAGGATTGTTCCCCGTAGCGCTTAGCAAAAGCGCAGCATCTCGTTCCGCTTTTTTCAGGGAACAAGGGTTACACATTTAACCTGAGACGTTTTGCGTTATGTGTAATGTACTATCCATGTTTAAAACTAACAAACTAAATATTAGGACTCTATAATATGCATTATAACTGAATTATAAATGTAAGATGCAGTTATAAAATTCAGAAACCCTTGTTATTAATTGCACCTCTGGCCATTAAGTGAACTGCAGCCAGCTACCTGTTGCTCATGCTCGCGTTCTTGCACAAACTCCATAGGGACGCCAGCAAGCAAGCATCGGCCATAACAATGATGTAATGTACAAAAAAAAAAGGATATTTTTTGTGTTTGTGTGTGCTGGTTCCGCTGGAGGCTGGAGTTTGTTTTGTGGAGGAACATGCCTTTACACACATAAAAAGAAGGAAGGTTATTTATTTTCTTAAACGTAAGAAATATGGAATTGTGTTTCTTCAAGAAACTCATCTTTCTCCACAGGAAGGTGAAAAAAATTTGGAAGAAACGGGGTGGACATGTTTTCTTTAGTGCTGGCTCAAGTAAGAGCAGGGGAGTCATTACACTGATAAGTAAACATCTACAATTCAAATGTCTCAAACAGATTAAAGATAAATTAGGATGATTCATGATTGTTTTAGCAGAAATTCAGGGGCAAAGATTGATTTTGGCAAATATTTATGCACCTAACGCTGATGATCAGGGCTTTTTTATAGATCTTGAAGGGATGTTGCAAGCCCTGATATAATGATATAATATTGGGAGGATACTTTAATCTATTGATGGACTCAGTCCTTGATCATAGTGAAGCAAAAGTGTGCAAGCCCCCTAGAGCAACACTAATGCTTCACAGGATGTTTAAAATCTTTTTAAACCCATCTGGGAGGGACTATACATTTTTTTTCATCAGTACATAAGATTAATTCTGAATAGATTTTTATATATATATATATATATATATATATATATATATATATATATATATATATATATATATATATATATATATTAGTCCCTAATTTCATCTGTTGTTGACTGATCAATTCGAAACATCTTAGTCTCAGATCACACCCTGGTGAATTTAGAGATGTTGCCAGATATGGAGAAAAAGAAATCATATATTTGGTTCTTTAATGTTTCCCTTTTCAAAATCCTGATTTTCAACAAATGCCAAGGATGAAATCAATGTTTATATGGAGACCAACTGGTCCTCAGTATCCTCTATTGGCATGGCTTGGGAGGCAATTAAGGTGGTTCTTATGGGCCGGATCATACAGTATGCCTCTTTCATCAAAAAATCCAGAGGCAGAGCTGAAGTGTCAGAATTTGCCCAATTGAAATACAGATATAATACTATTTTGTCATGGGAGCTGGAGTTTTGGCTATTCAGGGCAATACTTTGAGTCGGGGGACAAAGTAGGTAAGCTTTTGGCTAGATATATAAAGCAGAGTCTTTTTCTACCATTCCCTCAGTGAAATCTGCTGGTGTTGAAATATTTACCTCACCCATAGATATTAATAATGTTCTTTATCTTTACAGTTCCACATATTCTTCTACCGATGAAGATATTAGATATTGTGGAAAAATTAGAACTCCCAATGATCAGACTCCGGTTGCTGCCATCTCACTTGATGGTGAAAAGGTGTTTGATATGGTATTATATTTTTACGATTTTGGAAATAAATGGGTTTGTAAATAGTTTTATTAAATGGATTAAGTTACTTTATAGACAACTGGTAGTGGCGGTGCAAACAAATGGATTAATTTCAGATTATTTTACTCTGGATAAAGGTACCCGGGGTTGCCCTCTTTCCCCATTATTGTTTTGGCTTTCCATGGAACAATTAGCAGCCACGATAAGAAAGGAGGATGATTTTCCAGGGGTGGTGGCGGGAGGTGTGGCGCATAATCTTTTGCTTCACGCAGATGATATTTTATAATTTGTCTCCCACTCTGCTAGATCTATGCCATGCCTCCAAATAATTATTAATTCCTTTTCTAAGTTCTCGGGATACAGAGTCAATTGGTCTAAATCTGATGCTTTGGCTCAGACAGCATACTACCCACTAATGGCTTTCCAGCGGGGTGTCTTCCAGTACCCCAAACAGGGCATTAAGTATTTGTCCATTTTATTCCCAGTAAATTTGTCTGATTTATTTAGTTAATTTTGACACCTTAATAAAAAGGTTTTCGAGCGATGTGGGCAGGTGGGCTTCATTACATTTATCTATAATTTGGAATGTTAATGTTAATAAAATTAATTGAATTCCAAAAAGTAAGTACCTGTTACAATCTCTTCCTATAGATGTCCCCCTCTCTTACTTCAAGCAATTTGATAGCATAGCGACGTCCTTCATTTAGAATGGTAAGAATCCTAGATTACATTTTAATAAGTTACATAGACCGATTGACAAAGGTTGGCTAGGCCTACCCAAGATTTTGTTTTATTATTATGCATTCGGTCTCAGACATTTGGCTCACTGGTTGCTTCCACCTGAGAGAATCCCTCCCTTGTTTTGTATTGAACAGGAAGTTATTGCCCCTATTTTGCCATTGTCTATAAAACTAGTCAGAAAAGTTAAATTACACCGTTATCTTGCATTTGCACTTGGTATGAACAAAAGTGTCCGGAGCGTTTAATTCGGACATTTATTTAAATGTTGCCTCAAGCATATGGCTGAACCCTAAATTATGTATGAATAAGTGTCCCCTTTCTGCTGGTAAAACTGGATTGTGAGGGGGGTTAATACACTCTGTGACGTATGAGAGTGACATTTGTGATGCAATGAAAAAAATAAATAGCAAAACAGAAATTAATGGACACGTCTCTGTCTGCATACAGCTGTATTATCCCCTGAAGTCATAGACTAAGCCAGAGTTGTTTCACTGTGTTTAAGCAAACACATGCACACACACATATGCACGTGCACAGGCACACTCAGCAGTTAACCTCTACGCTTCAGTGTTACTACAGAGACTACTGAGTTGGCTTGCATGAGGAAAACATAAAGGCGGGTATGTATCCAATGTAATAGAATCTAAACAAGGCAGTTTCACATGACACAGGACCTGACAAATGTTAAAATTGCATGTAGCCTTTGTGCAGCCAAGACAGTGCTAGCATTGTGGTTTCATCGTTGCTAAAAACTTAAAATCAAGAACTTTTGAGTCAAGTCACATACAATTACCAAACTAGGTGGGATGGTCAGAAATCCCCCCCACTACTCAGGCACCCACACACTAGGTGGAGGTATAATAAGCACCTTTGTGTTTGTGGTCATAACTCTGGTACTGTAAGGGCTAGGATCAAAATTATTTGAGTCAACGTCTACAAAACGCATATCTCCACTTTCATATCCGTCTATAAAATGTTTCCACTATTTTGAATTTTTGGGAAAATAAAATTTTTCGAACTCCAAGGCCGTATGTCCGATTCGCATGAAATTTTGTATGCATCAACAAAAGAAAAGTTATAAAATCATTGTATTTTGTCGAAGCGTTATGAAGATATAAGCAAACGAACTGGTCAGGCATCGTCCATTTAATCAAAATTGACCTATATCTACCAAAAGTCCAAATGTAGCGAAACTTGATACACATTCTGAGGCTGCACGCTAATTTATGTCAAATTCAACCTATAGGGGGCACTACAACGAAAAAAAATTAATAACTACAGCAGCTGTATGATCAATGATGTTGAAAATTTGTTTCCATCTTCTGTTGCCCAAAAGCTAACATATGACACAAATATCACTCAGAATCAGTGATCAATCAACAAACATGGCGCCAGCAGCCAATCAAATTTCAGCAGCTACTAACATCAAATTTGAATGGTCGGTCAATACGAAACATTCATACACGATGTAAAAATGAGGCTGTGTACCAAGTTTTGTGAGAAATGGCCACAAGGTGGCACTATAACAAAAACATTTACATTTTTGCTAATTAATCTGCATTAATGTGGCCTATTATTAATAATATTCCTGTATCTTGTGTGCACAAATGCCAAACTTCACAAAACTATGTAAATATGATATCTTTAGAGTTGGCTTGTTTTACTTGGGTGAGCAATCAGACTTCAGTTATCATCATAGATACTGCATAGCCATGCCCTAGCAACCATTTAGAGCAACCTAGCAAGCAAACCCCATTGACTTCCATTCAAAAAGGATGAGAGTGAAATATTTGGAGTTGGCTTATTTTACTTGGGTGAGCAACCAGACTTCAGGTATGATCATAAAAATGACTTAGCCATACCTTAGCAACAATTTAAAGCAACCTAGCATGCAAACCCCATTGACTTCCATTCAAACTGGCTGAGAGTGATATCTTTGGAGTTGGCTTGTTTTACTTGGGTGAGCAATCAGACTTCAGTTATCATCATAGATACTGCATAGCCATGCCCTAGCAACCATTTAGAGCAACCTAGCAAGCAAACCCCATTGACTTCCATTCAAAAAGGATGAGAGTGAAATATTTGGAGTTGGCTTATTTTACTTGGGTGAGCAACCAGACTTCAGGTATGATCATAAAAATGACTTAGCCATACCTTAGCAACAATTTAAAGCAACCTAGCATGCAAACCCCATTGACTTCCATTCAAACTGGCTGAGAGTGATATCTTTGGAGTTGGCATGTTTTACTTGGATGAGCAATCAGACTTCAGTTATCATCATGGAAACTACTTAGCCACGCACTAGCAACCATTTAGAGCAACCTAGCGACAAGCCCACTTCCATTCAAACTGGCTGAGAGTGATATTCAGTCTGTTTTGAATGGCTAACAATATGTAGGTGTGGCCCAAAACCACTCATACATACGCATACTTATACACACACACAAACGGTACACAGAAAATGAAAACATAGGCTGAATTTGAGATTAAAAGGCTGGATTGCCCGCACATTTTAAGTCTAACTTTATCCTGTTTCAGGATCCTTAAACACAACACATCAGAGTCATATTTAACACCAGTTTGCAAATTCAGCACCTTACAAAGTACATAACATTTCTGCATACTTTGAAAGTCCTTAAAAGGCTTGAACCCCAAAAAAGGCCTAGAGACTTGAAACTTGGTCAGATGGTAGTTGTATTTTTCAATACTCTAAAACACAGACTCAGCAAAATCGGTCAATAGGGGGCGCTACAGAGATAAAAAAGCAGAACTGCTCATAACTCCTATACCATTTGTCATAGACTCAAGTGCTTTATACCATTGGAATCCTTTTTTGTTTGGAAACCAAACAAAACTTATACCTCCGATTTCATTTACACCTATAAAACTTTTACACCATCTTGGATTTTTCATAAAACCTACTTTTGCAAATTAGTCCTAGGTTTTTCATGTGATCAGGACCAAAAGCACCCTTCATTGGAAAGGCTTTGTGACTGACAGTACATCTGTCTTCTAGCTTGAACTAGTGTTAAGAGTGGAGTCCCCTACCCTTTTACCACTGCGGTGGATGAATTTGATACATTTTGAGACATTTTCATGCTCAGATTCAGTTGATTTTATGTACATATATAGTTGGTCAGGTGTCGTCATATGCTGTGGCTCTAGCACTTGAATGTGGAAGTATCTACCGTTTGTACTTTTTGTTAGCGTTGCCTGGCCTTTCAGTGTTTTCTTCACAGGCGTGGTTTATTTTAGTTGAGAGCTGTGGTGGTTCTGAAGGTGTCTTTGCTCATGTTAGCCGCGGTGTACGGCACTATTTTCTTACAGTGCTTACATATTGTTCGTGTCTTGTCTGTCATTCTGTCACCATTTATTGTTTCCACTGGGTACCCAAAATGCTGCAACTCAAACAATTTAAAAGTGGCGAGGACATCTTCTATGCTAATTTCACCCTCACTCTCATGCTGATATCGTGAGACAGCTTTTCACCTCGACAAGAAATATCATCACGTTTTAATATCGAGAGATCTCATAGCACAAGATCTCATCACACTATTAATTATAAAGATTCATACATCATAAATAACACAACACAAGGTCTTCCTATTATAGAAAATAGGAAATAATAAAATAAATACACCATGACTGATTTAGGTGCATGTCAGAGCTTAGAATAAGGGGGCCTCTGTTGCAGAAGAGAGAAGCTGGCAGCCACAGAACATGTCAATCTGTGAATTATTGATTAGCCTTGGGAGTTATGACAAGGCAGCAAACAGAACTTTTCAGCAGCTAAGGCATCGCATGACATCCCTGTTACCTGCCTTCACCTCCACCCCTTCACACACAACACAACAGGCCAAAAATTCCTCTTATGCAGTTGTGCTATTCAATTTAATTACCAGCATTTCAGCACTTACACCATGCACAACATTACCATTTGAATGAGTGCATCAGAAATGTCAACAGAACAGCATTCGCTGACACAAAGGAACTTATTCACAACAAACACATTTCCAGACAGAGGAATGTCAGCTGACTGACCTGTTCTGTACTGATCTTTCGGTCAGTGAGCAAGGAAACTCAATATTGCTTGGTCTGGAGCTTGAACAAACGCCTATATTATTCTTCTGGCTGAGAGTATATGTGCTCTGCAACTTTGATGATGCTTTAATCATACACACTAAAGCCTAAAGCTATTGATAGTTTTCACAAAGGATTGTTATAATTATTAAGAGAGCTGTCTCCATACCAGCAAACAGTTTTATAAGAATTCTATTGGAGTCAGCATTTTTTTTAACAATGTCTATATAAATGTCTGAATCAATACTGAAGAAGAAAAGAAATAAGAGGAAAAGTGTTAAAAGTATGCAAAGTGATCTATGGGGAATAATGGAGGCACTTTTTTTTTATCTGTTTCGTCTCTCGAATGCACCTCTATGCTTCGATTTCCCTCTGCTGGTTGCTTAAGATGTGGATAAGCAAGATGGATATATCTAGGGGTTTTAAATAATTACTTAATTTCATCATATCAAACAACAAATATTCCTGATCATCTCCTGAAATTAAAGAGGTTATGCAAACCTATTTCTCTGTTTCAAGTTACCCTACAGTAGTTTTCTGTTTTCTTAAAGAAGGCTGTGTGGAAGCACAGTTAACTGAGGTGCAGCACAGTTTGTTTGGCCTAAGTCTGCAGTATGCAGTATTTGGCATAATCTTTATGATAAAATCATAAATGAAACAGAAATCCCTTGAGTGCATAAATCAATTACACTATTATCATCAGAGAGAAAGAGAGAGAGCGAGATAGAGAGAGAGAGAGAGAGAGAGATATTTTTTTATTTTAATACACCTTTATTAAAACAAAAAAGTATTCACAAAAATATTACAACCTCACACACAAAAAATAGATAAAGATAATAATAATAACAATAAATACTATTAATAAGTTAAAAACAAGAAATTTTAACATTTAAAAAAACAAGCATTAAATCATCATCACCATCTACTATACAAAGTACCTCATTTATCCCCCAAATGTACATGCAAAGTTCAACACATTTAACCATTTTATAATAGGCATGCTCTATTCTAAGCTGAGCCGCCACCAAGCCTTTAAAGATCTTCAACACATCCAGAGAACCCTGTCCTGACAACTTATTTTTTCTAGATTTCCAAATGGCAAGTTTTGCTGTACAAGACAAAAAATGCAATAAAATCAACTGACGTTTTCTTTTTCCTGTAAACATTGGACCATATATAAACATTTCAAAAGAGAAAGCTTCACCAATTTCAGTAAACCACTGAGATAAAAGTGAAAACAAATAATTTAAACGAGCACACTGTACAAATAAATGAAAAACTGTTTCAACTTCTGAACAAATGGGACAACCCACCCCAACAGAAGGATCAATGTGCATCACGTATCTGTTTGTTGCTATTGTCCCATGTACAATCCTCCACTGAAGGTCACCCGTTCTTTTATCAATTTGGCGTTTGTATAAGGACCGCCAGCAGCCTCAATGGGAAGAAATAGTTCCAAACAAATCAGTCAATTTTGTTAGATGCCTTCACACAAGAAATATAGAGGGCTTTTTTTTCCCTACTTCCTCAAAAACTCCAAGCTGAGGGGTTTTAAAAGAAAACATAAGGAACCCCCTTTCTCCATTGATCAATTGCTATGGAGTCATTTGTCAAAGTCTTATGATCCACATGCAGAGAGTTTAATATTTCAGTAGTAGCTTGTTTCAGCAGTAGCAAAGATCTCAACCCAGTCCTTTTAATCAATTCTTCTGAGCTTATAGTCAAAATATGTCCCAAATTTGTGCATCCAGCAGCAGTTAGGGCAAGGGGCAGTGGTGGCTCAGTGGTTGAGGCTCAGGGTTAACTCCAGGTTGCTCCGGGGGGATTGTCCCTGTAATAAGTGCACTGTAAGTCGCTTTGGATAAAAGCATCTGCCAAATGCATAAATGTAAATGTAAGTTAGACATGCACGCAGACTGGGACCAGACATAAGTCTTGACAGTAGAAAGTCATTAAGAAAAAGTGGCTCTTCAAAAAGCCATAATCCAGCATATGTATCTGATGAACGTGAAATGGTAAACACCATCCATGCCTCCAGAACTGACTTATAGAAGAATGTAAGATTCACACGATCATCATTCTGGAGCTCCATTAAGAACAAGTGTTTGTCCAACCCCATACTTTTGACCCGCCTGAGAAGAGCAGAAGCTGTCTCTAGCCATGATACATCCGTGTGATACAAAAGTCTCTGAGCTGCTGTTAACCAGAAAGCCATAATTCTGGACCTAATCTCTATCAATCCTTGACCTCCCTCTTGAACAGGAAGGTATAAAGCAGCAGCACGAATCCAGTGTTGTCCAGACCAAAAAATTCACAAGTTCAGATAAACACTTAATATCCTCAGTGTGATTTACAAAATCTGATATCATAAGCATAAGCAGAAAGATCTTTAGTCTAAAGAAAAACCAGGCACATTAAAACCAGGCAATCTTTCTTGCAGTTTAAAAAGCTGTGGCTTAATTGCTAAACTGTTTAGTTGACCAGACAGTGGACAGTCTTGCCTAATGCTTAGAATAGGAATTGGCCAACTCAAAGCACCCCCTACCTTAACCATACATGATGCACCATTATATAATAACTGTATCAAATTAAAAAATGTTTCACCAAAACCAAAAACCTTCAATACATTAAAAAGATAATTGTCATCAACACGATCAAAAGCCTTCTCTTGATCCAGGGCAATTAATCCAACATTCACATTGAAACCATTACAAATATCTACAATGTCTCACACTAAAAACAAATTATCCATAATAGATCTCTTTGGAATGCAATATGATTGATCCTTGTGTACAACCAAACCCAAGTAATGTTTTAATCTATTTGCCAGACATTTAGAATTTTTTTAATATTCTGTTTTAAGAAGCGCAACAGGACGCCATTATTTTTTGGCAATAATGATAAAACAGCATATTGACAGGTAGTAGGTAAAACACTATATTTTATAGACTCACATAAAACATTCAAATAATCGAGTCCAAAGCAGTTCCAAAACCTTTTATAAAAGTCTGCTGGCAGTCCATCTATTCCAGGAGATTGTCCTGAACTGAGTTGTCCCACAGCAGCAGTAATTTCCTTAAATGTTATGTTAGCATCCAAGACAGTTTTAGAATCAGAGTCCAGCTGAGGAAGACCCTGAAGAAGCGGTGACATAAAGTCATCATTTTCACAGTTTTCTGCAGCATAAAGACTTGAATAAAAATCCACAGCATGGTTTCTCATTTCTATAGTCTTAGACATTATCCTCCCATCTGGGAGTTTAAGACAAGGCATTTATTTTTGTTGAGCCACCTTATATTCCAGATTAAAAAAAAGAAGTTGGGGCATCAACCAACTGCAATTCCATTGAATTAATTTTCTTTTCAAGTGATTAAATCACATTCTTTATTCTACTACTACAGTTAGCTCTATACTGCTGACACATTTTTTTTATTTGAATCTTTCCTACGCTGTTAGTGCATCAATATTTATCAGGAAAACAAGCATTCCTTGAATCTGCGCTTTATCAACCAACAAACAACCCTTCATTGGTTCCTATGTACTTATAATATCCATCCTTATGGTTGAAGAGAAAAAGATGCCCACCCCTCTACTTAAATTAGTACTTAAACTACTCTAGAACAAGCTGTCTGGAAGCACCCTTGACTGTTTCATACTGAAGACTTCAACCACATACAAGTACATCAATACATCTTAGCTTCAGATTTTGGCTGAGTTTTTTTCCGGCTGAGTGAACGCTGTGCGTGTGTGTCTGCCGCTGCTCACCGGGTATCTCTCCTTCTTTGCTATCGCTGGATTCCTTCTCTGTGTCATTCTCACCTGAAATCTAGTGGATTACCACATCTCCTCCTGGTGTCTGCCAAACTTTCCTGCCCTGTCGCTGGAGCATTGTTGCTTTGCTGCAAACCCCCTGTCACTGCCTGTCCTAAGAACCCTGAGCAGTGCCAGGCCTTCTTACACTTCTTTGATGACAAAATTAGCCAAATTTATCACTGCTTCAACCCCAATGGTATCTCTCTGTCTTCTTCTCCCCCCCCAGGGTTCTGTACTGGGGCCCCTCCTCTTTCTTTTTTACATCCTCCCTATTGGCCCGATTATACGCAGCCACGGTCTAAACTTCCACTGTTATGCAGATGATATCCAACTCTACTTTACCATTCCCTCTCCCTCTGATCCACCACCATGCTCCCTCACTGACTGCCTCTCTGACTTAAAATTATGGATGCAAAACAACTTTCTCAAATTCAATACAGATAAAACCGAAATTCTGCTGATTGGCCCTAAAAGCATCCTCTCCAAATCTCACAGTCTCACTCTCAACATTGATGGTTCACCTATCCACCCTACTCCTGTTGTTAAAAACCTTGGCATTTTGCTTGACTCCACCCTTAGCTTTGAACCTCATATCAAATCACTCACTAAGACTGCCTTCTTTCACCTCCGTAACATTGCTCGCCTCCAACCCTTTCTCTCTGCTAGTGATGCACAGATTTTGATGCACAGTGATTGCAGTAGTCCCGTCTTGACTACTGCAACACACTTTTCCTTAGTCTCCCTGTTAAATCACTTAAAAGGCTACAATATATTCAAAACTCTGCAGCCAGGCTGCTCACCCATACCAGACGATCAGCACACATCACACCCATTCTCCACCAACTCCACTGGTTAACAGTTCCGTCCCGGATCAAATACAAAGTACTACTACTCACCTTCAAAGCCCTCTACAACCTTGCTCCCCCCTACATCCACGACCTCCTGACCCCGTACACTCCTTCACGCTCACTGAGATCCTCTGATCAAAATCTCTTGGCTATCCCCCGCTCCAGACTTTCCACCCTGGGTGGCAGGTCCTTCAGTGCCTTGGCCCCCAAACTCTGGAACAGCATCCCACAACCTCTTCGTGACTGTGCTTCTCTTCCTTTCTTTAAAGCACATCTCAAAACCTTTTTGTTTAATGATCATTTCTCCACAACAAACTCATAGCTTCATACAGATAACATGTCTTTGTTGTATTGTTTTGGTTTGTTTGCAGTTGTGTTTCATTGCCTTTCCACTATGTAAAGCGACCTTGGTTTTGTGAAAGGTGCTATATAAAATAAACATATTATTATTATTATTATTATTAAATTGGTTCCATGACTAAGTATTTTGTGTCCTTTCCACCACAAATTACACCAGCTTAATTTATTAAATCACTATGAGTTTCTTGGAGAAAGATAATATCAAGCTTTTTTTGTTCAATTGTTTCATAGACTATAGTACGCTTTACACTATCCCTCCCACCATTAATATTTAAAGAGCCTATCCTCAAAACCACCTAAAAAAATTAAAATGGGAAATACAAAACAACGCATTACAGGAAAGCAAAGAAAAGACACAGTGTAATGCATGATTATTTGAGATCTTTTTATTTACTCATTGTTTTACTCTTTCTTATAATGGTAAGATGCTTTTTCACCCGAAAACGCTTCTTCTCACTAAGTTCCTCAACTCCAACAGTCCTCTGTTGGAAAAATAACAGATTGAACAAATTTGTCTACATCAGAGAAAAAGTAATTTATGTTAATTTGTTTACCATACGTTTCATCCAGAAAACTATTCATTTGTTTCAGACTATACAAAGAATCTTTATTGAAATCTCCAGAAGAAACTGCCTGAGATGTTAAATACAGCTGTAAGGGGGTTAAGATGGGCAAGGAGGAGGCGAGAACCGGCTTGTCAATATAAATAATAATGTAATTAAACTCAAAACAAAAGCACAAACATAAACACACACACATGACGGACATGCCCGTAATTCTCTCTCTCTCGAATCTTCGTCACCGGCCACCCTTATCCCTCGCGCGCCCCTCAGGCTGATTAGGGACCGGGCGTGCGACATTCTAGCCTGGCCCTGCCCCCCTCTGCTCCACACTCCTCCCGACGTTACCTCAGGCCGGGGTGCCACCGGCATGACATACACCCCCTTTCCCTGGGGAGGGGCGTGCTTTGTGCCCCATCAGGTCATCCCCGCCTTCCTCGACCTGGGAGGAGACAGGAGGGGAAAAACAACAACAACAACGAAAAATAGGCGAGGGAAAAGGCCTACACGGTGCGACAGAGAGAGAGAGAGAGAGGAGAGAGAGAAGAAGCTCACTCACCAGTTCTCTGATGTTTCGCCGCGTGGTCCTCGAACACTCTGCCACACTCTCCGGCGGACGTCAGCCTCTGCTCTACGGGCGAACCGGTGTCAAACCTCCAACCCTCAGTGGACAGAACACCCCTCCGCTTTTCTTGTGGCACCTGGAGACATTCCTCCGCCCCTGGCAGCGGCCCTACCGCTCCAGGCGATCGAGGAGTTTCTTCCCTCCTCCCCTCGCGGACAGCGGTCTTCTCTCGACCCTGGCAGCGGCTCCATCGCTCCAGGTGGTCGGGGAATCCTGTTCAGACTCGAGTCCCGAGATGGGAATCGCGTGGCCATCACGCCTATCTGCCAGCATATGGCATCCTCGCCGGTGGTAACACCGCTCGGGTTAATGCATGTGAGACAGTTTCAGCACTGGCCTCAAACTCGAGTCCCGAGACTACATCAACACACCGTCGAGTGAGTGACAGATAGGGAATGTCTTGGTTACTTTCATAACCTCTGTTCCCTGATGGCAGGAACAAGATGTTGTGTCCCTCCAGACAACCTATGCACCGTTTGGCTTTGAGTGTTCCTACAGGCCTCAGTCAGGCTTTATGACTGTGTGTAGGCCTGCCTTTTTCTCCTATCTGTGCACATGAGGCCCAGAATAAAGCAGTGCTTTCCCTCCACACTCTCACACATGAATGAACTCAGTGATGATTGGGCTGAACATTCTTTGACCAATGACATGTTTGTTTTAAAAAGTCATAATAATTAAGCACTTATTAAATGTAAAATATATTAATAATATTAAAAGATTTTGTGGGCCTGGGCCATTTTTAATGGTGATAATTTTGTATTTGTTAATGTTCATTCAAATAACATATTGGGGGCACAGGGCTGTCCATTTACATGCAATTTCCATGGCTACAATTGTAGCCTTGAGATATGATATCTCAATACTGAAAAATCTCAAAAAGCAGAAATGAATGTAGCCATCATATTGAAATTCAGTCCGAATGATTAAAGCAGTCAGAATGTGTTCTGATTAGTTTTATAATTAGTTATATAATTGACCATAACATTAAAATTGAACATCAGCAAAATAATTGGATTTCCACTCCAACAATTACCATTCCATGCTAAGAGCTGAGATCCCTTTTTATGGAATATCATTTAATTGAACTGAGTGAAAACAAGAACATTGGATGTATTTCCATCAATGCTTTTGTTACATATACAATACAGTTGTATCAGTGAAACTTTCCTTTCCAGTGATAAATCTCATCATTCAGTTGCTCCCAACTTAAAGGGATGTCATAATTATGTAATCATTTCCTCACCTATATGTTGTTCCAAACCTGTATGACTTTCTTTCTTCCATGGAATAAGAAAGGAGATGTTAGGCAGATGTTGGGGATTGGCAGCCTCAGTCACCATTCAGTTTCATTTAATCTTTTCTGTTTTCAATACAATGAAAGTGATAGTGACCGAGAATGTCTTTCTGCCAAACATCTGCTTTTGTGTTCCACAGAAGAAAGACAGTCAAACAGGTTTGAACAACATGAGGGTGTGTAAATTATGAAAAAATATACATTTTACGGTGAATTCATTTTAGATACGTCACCATAAACATTTGTGTTCACTGATGACCAGTCGACCTGCTTCCTACATTTTATTTGTTTTTAACTTCACATACTAGAAGATCTGAAACATCTAATTATCAGACCATGTTTGCAAAAGCCCCAATTTCTATTAAAAATTCCATTGTGCAGTCCAGTGATTTAGCACATTTCATTGCCATTATAATTAAGATTGTATCGTACACTTCCAGGGTAATTAATCTCATTGCATGTCTCTGCAGTGCTTCACATCTTCAGAGTTGATCCCCCTTATTAGCTTACAGTACTATAGGCTTTGTCAAGCCTTTTCATGAATCCAAGCCTCACCATGTGTCTGGTGAGGAGAGAAAAAGACTCTAAAGCATAATGCCTCCCAGTCCCCACCCTCCCATACACCAAATGGATGTATCAAGCTGGCAACCCCTGCTTTGAGGTGTTAATATTAAGCAACCTCTGGAAGTAAGGTGAGAAATGAACATGAAAACACCCAAGGTCATGCCAAAACTCCTTGATTTAAATAGCATGATAAGCAAATAGTGAACATTATGTTTTACTGGGTCTCTATCCACATGTTTCCCCTTCCAAGAAGGTATATGACATACAGTATGCCAAAATACTTCAAGGAATTGATTTCACATACACAGTACCCTTTGTGTAGCTGTCCTGAAACTTTAAGTTTTGTGCTCTTGTCCACAGTAGTCTGCTTCATTAAAGTGGCTGGATCCTAGTCTGGATTTGAAATATGAAAAATTAAAATTTCCTATTGAATGTACTAAAATAAAAATGCACTATGAGCTATGTTTCCATCCAAGTTGTAAATGTAATTTATGTGAATAATCAGAATATTGCAAAACATTTTTACAAATAAAGCACCGTTTCCATCCCATGTGTGCAGGTGAACCCCCCCATTAATATCATAAATATACATGTTATTGTTACTACAATAAATTTGTGGTTACGTGGTATAAGCCACCACTGTCATCAAAAATGAATATTTCTGATAGCACCTTACAGTTATTAAAGAAGATAACAGGCCCTATTTTAAGAGCACAAGCACATTTTTGTATTTTCATACAAACATCCACTAAGTCCAGGCACAAGTGGCTTTGGCGAAATCACCAGTGCAACATGCAAAAGGCATGACCAAGAGCCATTTAATTCTGAGGTTCTTCTCCGGTTAGTCAATGTCTGCATCCTATTATATAGTCCATTCCTTCATGCAACAACGATTTAAACAAAGACAGCACATTCATAGTGTAAATGGACTGTATGCAATGAATTAGTAGAATTGAAAATTACATTATTTTGTGCATTAACTGCATCCTTGATGAATGTCAGGCATATTTCTATGACAGTGAATGGGTCCTTTTATACGCATGGTAAATGTGATTCTCATCAAAATTTGGATGTATGTGCCATTAGATTAAGAAATTATTATGAATCATTTTCATCTACTGACACAAATCATGGCTAGTATGAACAGTATTTGTATCTGTGAGCACTTAACTGTTACCTGTCAATTATGATTTTAAAAAATTAATTAATTTATTGAAACACGAAACAATTAAAACAAAAATATTTCTTAATTCAAATTACACTTCAGATTAAATTAAAATATAATAAAATATAAAAAAATTGGTCTCATAAATCTATTTAAATCTTCTTCCACCGGCCCCTTTCCCAATGACTTAAAAATCTACGACATCTGGTGGAAAATTACTTGACAAACATAAATCATAAATACAATTGTTAATATACAAGAGTAATAGTACATATAAACATAACAATAAAAATAGTAATAATAATTGAAAAAATAAACCATGACATTTAACACAAATCTCATAATTCATTTTTCAACAAACAGCTTCTATAGCGATTGATGGGACATTATTTGATGTTCTCTACTTTTAAATTTTTGACAAGAACTTTATTACTACCTGGTGAAATCTCCAAACTGCAAGTGCTGGAACTGAATTGGACTTTGCGCTGAGTTAAGAGGTGGTATTGAAACGTTTAAATTCTCATGAAAATAGCAAATTGTGATTTGTGGCACTTCATTTACATACAATACACCAACAGTTTGCTCACTTAAATACCCAGTAGCACAAACACTCCCACCCATGCCCATTTGCGCTTTGCACTGTCACAAAAATTTAACTTAGAAATAAAGCTCTCGTACCCCCCATATTAATTTATTATAATTTTACAGGAGTCAAATCTGTGGAAAATGGTAATCATGGTAAATTATTTTAAGGTTATTGATAGTAAGCAGTTTTCTCAAATAAACAGAGCAGTTTACCACAGAGTGACAGTGTTTATACTTTTCAGAGAAATCAACTTATCGATGGATTGTGTAACGCACACACGAAGAGATGGTCACAATGTCGGGTAAACTGCTTTATTGGCAGAAAGTCAATGGTACAAAAGGGCAAATCCAGAGAAGCGTCGTATAGGGGAGCGTAAAGTCGAAGACAAAGGGGCAAATCCAGAGAAGAGTAGTAAGGGGAGCGTAAGGTCGAAGCCGGGAGATCAGAATACACAAAGACAAAACAAGCGAGTAGAATAGACAGGGGAAAGCTAGCGAAACACTAGAGCTGGCAAAGCGAAGGGGTAAACTAAACAATAACCAACAAGTGTGGGGAAAAAGGGCAGAGTATATATAGAGGAAGTGAACCGTGCAGGTGAAACTAATATTCTGGTGATTGGGAGCGAGCGTGAGAGCTAGAGGGGGCGGGGTGAACTTGAGGATCAGAGTTCGTTACAGATTGCTTATAGCTGTCTCTGAATATTAGGCTGGAATAGGAAAAACTATTTTAACACTGACAAAATTACAAATTTCTTTAAGTCCCCAGAGGCTGGAAGTCTTTAGTATATTGCTAATGAAAACTAAAAACACACAGTCAGACAGTGTATGTTTTTTCTGATAATATACACAGTTGCATTATTAAGAACAATGGATTTGATAAGATAAATTAGCATTATTTTACCCTTGAGGATAAATTGCTTATAAAAAACTTATATATAGGAACTTGTAAAATGCTAGTTAATAAGGCCCTATGTATGGATGTTTGACTGTCCAAATTGATCCACTTCCATTCTGTTCCATCTGAAAGCTCAGAACACAAAAACAAAAGGTAGACATTATGTAGAATTGCATATTTAGACAGAGTAATTAAATGTAATTAAACCGATATGCGTTTTTCAATGGCCGATACCGATATCTAGAGAGCAGGATGGCCGATGTCCGATATAAATACAGATAAACATAATATACATTAACAACTGCAAATCAGATGTACACAAAATGTATAAAGTAAAACAAAAAAAATGTTATGCAATATTTACAAAAATTTGAATAATCTTGAAAAGAAAAAACGTGAAAAATAAAAAAGACTCTCTATTGACAAATCTATAGATTTTGGAACAGACACAAGGGGAAGTTGACTCTTTTTGTTAATAGGCCAAACGAACATGGTTATCGGCCAGTGACGATAATTGCAAAATGGCCAAATAAAGGCTGATTAATTGGCCTGGCCGATATATCAGTCTAACACAAATTGAATGTATATTTAAGAGTTTTACAAAAGTCATGCCACTACAATACTCCCAGATATTATGACAGATATACGATATAAGTGCCAATGTGTACTAATTTTAGAGTTTCATTGCTACCTTTTTTGGTAACTCAAATTTTGATTAAAGGACTATATAGAACGAAGGTGTCTAAATTAGTTCTTAGCTCTTTAGAGAGAAAACAATTAATATTGATTTATTTATTTTAAATAAAATGTATTCTATTGCAATGTGTAATTGTTGGACACATTTTTCTAAAGCAAGTCCATGCAACCTTAATTAAATGTGTTGATAAAAGTTTTGATTTTAAAGATTTTTATTTATTTATTTTTTACATTTTTTTTAGAACTCACAACTTTTGACTCTAGACGTTTTTGTTTAAATGTCATTCTTTTTCAATAAAACTATAATTTTTGGAACTTAATTTAATTTAATCACATTGCCTTGAGAAGCAGGGTTGATTGTGTTGCTAAATTTGTTTCAACATTTTCTCCAAACCCATCAAATATATTAAAAAACATGAAGCCCTGCACCGCCGGCTATTTACTGCTATTTCCATAATGCTGAGAAGATAATGAAATCTCCTTTTGCAAAATTGCCTATTTCATTCATTGTATCAGACTCTCCTCTGCTTGGAGATGATTCAAGGTCATTTCAAAACTGAATGAAAAAGCTTACGAAAAAGACAAACGTTTAACCATTAAGTTAATCAGTTAGAGGAGATGTGGCGTGAGGCTCTGCCAGTTCAACATTCATTTTCTCTGGTGTCCACTCTAAACATATGCTCATGCTCAGCACATCGAACAAACACTGTGTGTCAATAAGGAGGTAAGAGGCTCACTTAATCAATGAATTAAGCTGTAAATTACTCGGGCCAATGAAGCGGCTGTTTCTGTTACACTTAAATGTGTACTGTCAGATGTGTTTAAATACTGCTTAGCGCCAATGACCTCACACATGCCACTTTGACTGATTTTTGTAAAAAAATTGACTTAGGGTTAGAACCCAGACTTTACACTGTTTGGTGTTGATTCAAGTGATGAGTCAACACTGTAGTAAAGTTCATAGGTAAATGTCCTTAATAAAACTTAAAAACAAAATGTATTCCTTTGGTTTATTATTGGTTTCAAAACATCTTTTGAATTCTGATGGTTTCTTATTTTTCGGTAGGCAATAATATACTGCACAAAACACATTATTTATGGCTATAGCCATATTTACCCTAATTGCAATTGAAAATGTATTTAATGTAGTAAGGGTATTTTACCTTCCATAGTTTTGTTCATGGTTTTCAAGGCTGAGGGCATAAGGTCACACAAACATAATGGCCTGTGTATTTTCCTGTCATAGTCACAATTGTATGCTAGTTGTATTTTATTCTTTGCACTTAGCATTGTTTTGTCTATGACCTATTTTTGGTTGCAACCTACCATTTTAGAAACACCGAACTACTAGAGAAGGCAACAGTTCAAAAAGGTATTGGGCTGGGTGAGTGGGGTCCAGAGTGATTTTTATCAGCCCTTTTCCTCACTCTAGAAGTGTACAGTTCTTGAAATGAGGGCAGGGGGCAACCAATAATCATCTCAGCAGAACTGTCCTTAGTAGTCTTCTGATGTCCGATTTTGGAGCTGCACCAAACCAGACAGTTACTGAAGTGCAGAGGACAGACTCAGTGACTGCTGAGTAGAACTGTATCAGCAGTGCTTGTGGCAGGTTGAACTTCCTCAGCTGGCGAAGGAAGTACAACCTCTGCTGGGCCTTTTTCACAATGTCAATGTGGGTCTCCCACTTCAGTTCCTGTGAGATGGTAGTGCCCAGGAACCTGAATGACTCAGAAGTGTTGGGGTGTTCCTCCTAAAGTCCACAATAATCTCTATGTTTTGATCATGTTCAACTCCAGGTTGTTTTGACTGCACCAGTGAGCCAACCGTTCAACCTCCCTTCTGTATACAGAATCGTCATCTTGGATGAGGCTGATTACAGTAGTGTTATCTGTCCTTGGTGGTGCAGTCATTGGTATACAGGGAGAATAGTACAGAGAACACAAATCCTTGGGGGTCACCAGTGCTGATTGTACATGTGCTAGAAGTGAATTTCCCCTGTCTCACTACCTGCTGCCTGTCTGTTAAAAAGATGGTGATCCACTGACGGATAGATGTGGGAACAGAGAGGTTGTGTAATTTAGTCCAGAGAATAGCTGGGATGATAGTGTTGAAAGCCAAACTGAAGTCCACAAAATGGATCCTTGCATATGTCCCTGGTCTGTCCAGATGTTGCAGGATATGATGCAATCCCATGTTTACTGCATCATCCACAGACCTGTTTGCTCGATAAGCAAATTGAAGGCTATCTAGAAAGGGTCCAGAGATGTTCTTCAGGTGGCCCACACCAGTCTCTCAAATGATTTAATGACCAAAGACATCAGAGCAATGGGTCTGAAGTCATTAATTCCTATGATCTGGGGTTGCTTTGGGACAGGAATGATGATGGAGCATTTGAAGCAGTGAACTTCACACTGCTCCAGTGATCTATTGAAGATCAGTGTTAAGATGGGTGCCAGCTGGTTAGCACAGGATTTAAGGCAAATGTGTGAAACACCATCTGGGCCCTGTGCTTTTCATGTCTTTTGTTTCCAGAAGACACAGCACACCTCCTCTTCAAAGATCTTAAGTGCAGTTTGAGTAGCAGGATGGCGGAGGAGGTGGGTTGCAAGAGGTGTTGATTTTTGTGTGAAGTGATGGTCAGAGCAGGTGTGTGCTGTGAGACTGGGCCTTTCAGATCTACAGTAAAACACATTCAAGTTTCAGCCAGTTGGTGGTTCCCTACAGTATTGGGGGATGGTGTCTTGAAGTTAGTAAATTCTTTCAGGCCACTTCACACTGATGCAGGGTCATTAGCTGAAAACTTGTTTTTTAGCTTATCAGAGTAGCTTCTTTTAGCCAACCTGATTTCCTTATTCAGTGTGTTCCTGGCCTGATTGGACATGATTTTATTCCACAGCCTTTCGTTTTCCCTGTTAAATCTGCAATGTGATATGCTCTGAACAGCTGAAATATGAACATGAAAATAACATTAACCAAGATCACTGAAATAAATTAGGTTGAAAATTAGCTCATGTTCATGACACCTAATGTATACTTACTAATGTTAACAATGAGAACATAATGTAAAGTGTTATCAATCCACTTACCAGTGTGGCAAATATCATTTACAGTTACAGTGATATGTATTTGATGAACATGTTGTCACTTTTCACACTTGAAGCTTGGCTCTAATTGGGTATAGAATTGGTGAGGATAGAGAAATAACTACAGACAGGTCACAGGGCAGACGGCACAGAGCTAAACCGTGGAGAGAGCACAGCTTGTTGAGGGCAGGTGGCTGTTCGCTGACAGATGGGACATATGATGATGCTGTGTTTCTACAGGATGCGCAAAACATGTAAACAAACACCAGATCCAAGAAAAATCCTATACACAAGTCAAGTTATCTTTTTTAAATACAAGAATCTGCATTGCATTTCTCCTTCAAAATCAATGTTATTAAATGTAAGTGGTGACATGCACTGTAAAAACAAATCCTGTTGAAAGTATAGTTAAAAAATGTTCCACTGTGGTTGCCAGTAATCTAAAGTAAAAATACAATGACATAATTTCAGGTATTATGGGTTGGCATTTTGGTTAATGTGATAATGTTATCTGAAAAATGTATATCTGTTTTATAGTTTAAAATATACTGATGACCAACATAATAAAACAGTTGGTAAAATAGACTACTTAAAGTTCATCAAAATTTGGAACCCACACACCAACACACCATCAGGGTATCACACATGACACTATAATATTGCTGTAAACATTTACTTAGCAACATGAAATGTAACATAGCAAATTAAAATAAAAAATAACTGATAACAAATTAAGAAGAAACAAACTTTAACTATTTGAATTATTTATAATCATATGTTTTTAGAGTGTTTTTTCACTCTAAATTATAAGGAAACACATATTTTACTTACAAAAACCCAATTTTTACTGTATTTTACTGTAAAGGTACATGCATTGTTGAGTGCAATCTTTCAATCTAAAATTGAGGGTAATTCATGCTTTTCACACACTTTTGCATTCACATTACAATATATTTTACAGTATATTTGTCCTCATTTGAGGTATATGGATCAATTACCGGATGTGTGGGCTTTTTATTTGGCAAGAGAAACTAACTGACAGAGCCCATAGAAATCAGGTTTCCTCTTTCTCTCTTTTACTCCTCACTGTCAGTTTCTCTTGCTTTAAGGCAGTCAATTGCAGAAGCTGAAGCCAGCCGTGCAATACAGTAAATATCAGAATCTCAATGTATACAGATTCAAGCATAAATTCCTATCTGAAATCCATTAGCCACTCTTTCTGGTTAAATTAATCTTTCCCTCAAGCATGAAAAAAAAAAGAAAAAGTACGTCTCATTTCTAACAGGCTGATAAAGAAAGTCTGCCTGATTTGGAGAATATAGACTGTTTTTGCCAGGGGATATTTTTGTGGAATTTTACACATGAGAATTCCATTAGAGATTCCTGTCTGAGGGGATGGATGAAATTGAAGGGCACATATCCTCACAGTAATAACTGGGCCCAGGAAACATTAGTCTTGAATCATTCGGCTCAGAATCATCGTGCACAGGAATGCAGGGTTGGTTGACGAAGTGTAATCTGATGGAGCAAAGAATGATAGACTGTCAATGTCGTGCTGAGCTCTTCTGGAGTAAAGCATTTGAGCAGTGTAGTTGAGTGAAGTGTAGATTGATTAGACCAGCTGGGAAGCGCAGAGCTGACGGAGGGAATTTAGTGTTTTACAGTCAGTTCGTAAGGATGTTAAATAAAACTGGTCATAGCCAACAGAAACACAGTATTGAACTTAAGTTATTAGGCTTTAAATGAATTATTCTCCCAAATAAAAAAAATATCATGTTGTTCCAGATCTGTAAGACCTTTCTTATGTGGAACTCAAAAAAGGGGAAAATCTGAGGAATGTACATGTTGCTCTTTTCCATACAAAAGAAGGCTGAAGACGTATGATAGCTTTATTTGACGAACAGACAGAAATTTAAGTAGTTATTTACTGATAATCTTGACATCTGCGATACATCTCCTTGGCAAGATCGTGAGAGAGGTTGTGATGTCCTGTTTGTAATAAAATTGAGTCTGAGGTTTTAAAAGAATCATTTGATTCTGTTCATAAAAGCAGTCTATATGATATGTTCACAAATCAGTGATTTGGCTCTTAAGTTCAACTAACTGACTAAAAAATCCACCTCACTGGAATAATGTGAATAATGACCATTTTTCTGTTTTGAATTTAGGTCTGTTCCTCACACAAAGCTATAGTATGACTTCAGAAGACTTAGAATATAGCGTACAAGTCATATGTATCACTTTATATATTTGTCATGCTTTTGCTGAATTTTAAAAGCTTGACATTTCATAGGATGGAGCACATTCTTCAGAATGTTTTCTTTTTTGTTCCACGGAAGACCAAATTTCATACGGGTTTGTAAGGAGATGAGGGTGAGTAAATTAAAACATAATTTTCATTTTTGGGTGAAGTACTCCTTTAATTCTTATTAGAAGAGATGTTCAGATTTTCTGTTTTATGATGTGTATTTTATCAAATCTGTCAAGGAATGTAAACTATATACTGTAACTAACTGCATTAAACAAACAGGATTTATGGATTAACTGTATTAACCTTCAAAAGGTCTAATACAATTACAAATGAAGCTAATAGAGTAAAATAATCCCTATATTAGGAGATAAGTGTCGCCGGTTGCATTGACACCCTTTACGCATGTAGTCATGAACATAAATAGTACAGTTAATTGAACATTATAACTTGAATGAGAAGCTAAAGACTAGACACATAATGATACAGCATTAGAGAGCAGAAAAGAGCATTTTAAGGTCACCATGACAATAGCAGTGATTAAATTAATCTGCGTCACCAGATGGCTTATTGAAATAGCCTCTATAATTGCCTAAATGGGGATATTTATTTATTTAAATGATAACTTTCATATTATATAACTGAATTCAAGAACTGATTCCTATTTATGTCTAACTGCAGCACCCAGTGTCATTGAAACTAGATATATTCAACCACATCTAACATGTATAAAGTCTTGTTCAGATGTTAAACCTCAGTAAGGTCCAATACATTTTTAGTTTCAATTTAGTGTGCTTTATTGACATGACAAATTACTTTGCATGTGTACTGCCAAAGCATTTGCATCTCAGCCGTGGACAAAGAAAATACTGAAAAAAGAAAGTAAATAAATGAAGTTAATGGGGCCAATCTGTTAACTTTAAAATACACACTGTTTCAAAAGTATAGCCACAAGATGTAAACATTATACAAATTAACATGATTTTAGTGTGGTAAAATCACCTACTAACCTTTTCTGTTTAAAGTTATATCCAGTTTTACAATGTAGTTGCCATGACAACGTTTCACAGTAAACCCGAAAACACTAAGATGACCGTAAAAACTATTTACACAATTTTACAGCTCAAACAATACACACGTTTAACAGAAGAATGAATGATTTTATAAAATTATAAGCTTCCCATTTCTGCCTTTAAACCCTCCAAAAAACTGGCCCCATTCACCTCCATTTTAAGTGTCTAGCTGTGACCCTGATTTTTGCCTTTTTTAATGAAAGGGGACATGTAAAAAAAAAAAAAGTGTGGTAATCATGCTATATATTATGCTATAAATGTAGATTAACTTCTACTGAACCTGGAATATTTATTAAATTATATATATATTAGATTTATTTATTTATTGAGGTACACTTGTAATGTTTGTAAAGTTAATTGTGCCAAAATAGTCATTTAAAAAAACATTTTTTAAATAGAGCTTTAGTCTTTGCTGCACTTTCTGCTGTCGAGTTCAATATAGTTTTAACTGCTTCATCCTTTAATAACAGCCTCTCTGCAAAGCTTGCATTACACATTGTGATGGGTCAACAAAGCAGTCTGCTGAAACATGCCGCTCAAACTGTTCAATTATCAGGGACCATTCTTGCAGCTTTTTTTCAGTAAATGCTATTTTTTCACTGGGTAGAATTTCAAACACAGTAAAATGATCTCTTTTACCTCAAAATATCAAGGAAAATTATATTCCTCATGATAAAACTTCTTACAGAAGCAGGCATACAAAAGTAAATTAAAGAAGTACTCTAAAATAATAATTAAATAAAAATCTGAAAAGAAAATAAAGAAAATGAGACTAAATATAACAAAAAGTGTCACCCTGAAATGAATCCCACACGGGAAATGGCAACTGTCATGAAAAAAGTCACATATAAGGAAAGGTGTACTATTTTTATCTAGTGCAAGTGTACCTTCCCTTAAATGTGACTCATTTTGTAAAGAGGACTAACACAAACACACATGCCACATGCATCTAAAATTATAGGTGGTGAGTGTTGCTGACATGTCATGTCCTCATAATTTATTCCACCTCTATGAATAATGATTCCAATTATGAGTAATCAACACTCATTGATCACACATCTCCTTGAACTAACACATTCCAACCGATTACAGCATTATATATGGTGTGTGGGCTGTTAATTCATTTTAAATGTAACCTACTCTCTTTGCAGGGACATGATATGGGAGGATTGAGGCAGTTTCCTTCTATTTTTTAATGTCAGTCTTAATGTGGTGACATGGGTATACCTTGCTATGTTAGCAATCAGACATGTGCTCTCCCCTGGATAGGACAGATTAATAAACATTGGCATTTACAGTGTGATCTCAGCTTGGTGTGACTTCAGCACCTCCCACTCTGCAGGACGCTACACAGCATACCTTCACCACCAGCCAAGGCCCCTGAAAGCATTGGAATCCAGCCAGCAATACAGAGACACAAATCCAATGCAAAAGAAGCCATGGTGAGGATCAATTGGTGTTGTGGATGCACTCACAAGAGCACAACTTGTGAAGAAAAGCCAATATACATTAATGTGGTTTGATACCAAGAGACTGCATGCATCTGAAGAAAGAGAATGCAATAAAAACTACCAGATGATAATATGACTCCGGTCGCTAGTATTACTTAGGTAAAAAAATATCATGACATCAGATGAGTTAAAGCTGAAATGTGTCATTTCTGCACTAGTGCCACCAAATGGAACTGCAAAAAAAAAAGATGTTATTAAACAGTTTTTGCCTAATATTACCCCCATCTTCTGTTGATCGGATAAAAAATACTACCAGATCTCATGAAATTAACGTGAATATGGCAACATTTTTGCAAACCATAATTATGTGCAGTATTACACGGTTGGCTGTAGTTTCCTGGTAAAATATCCAGCGGGGGAGCCAGGCAAGGTTTGTAAGGTGAAATTTAGATGTTTTAGAGGTTTTATTGAGTAAAACATACCTCCCTAACCTAAAACTTTAACCTAAACATAACCAATTGTGTTTTAAAGATAAATGAGAAGTTAACAAAACAGACATCCTTACCCTAAACCAAAACCTAAACCTATCCCTTTGGCACTTTGCAGAGGTCAAAAAGATTCTCAAAACAACGTTTGGGCTATTTCCTTCTTGTGAATATAGAAATGATGATTTGGGTGAAAAGAAAATTATTACACATGTGTCAAAACTAAGTAATTAAATTTATAAATCAGACAGAAAATGTCTCCTGGGTGGTAAGAGAAAAACACAGAAATTCAGACAGCAATAAAATCACAGACTAGCGCATGTGAATGCTTAAATTACATCTCATTAACAATTACCATAAAAATAGGGCTGCACACACACAGATATCACAACAGTTAAACACTTGAGTTGGATGGAAAATCACACTTGACCCAAAGAGAGGGCTGGGACAGCATCTTATTTATGTATAAACCATTATTAAGCATTCAGTTCGGTAAGTTACAAATATGGCTTAAGATTGTAGAGTTCTCGAAGCCTGTGGTCAATAAAGAGGCTCTAATAATGGTGGAATGCTCTCCACAGTATGCACATGAGCAGGCATATATATTTCAAAGGGGAGTGCACAACCCTATATTGGTCAAGAAATAAGAAGGAAGACTTTAATCAAGGTCTTGAACAGAGTGATTCAACATATTAGAGTGAAATCCCTACCATCCCATCACCCCGAAGCGTGTCAGACATCTCCTTCTCCAAAAGCATGGAAGACAAGTAATAAGATCTTAGATTGAGTCATTCATCCCTTTCAAATAGAAATATTCAAACAACTAAATAAGAAAAGAGCTCTGTTTCAACACAGTAGTAAAGAAATAAAATGCCTTAGGGCAATTTCAATTAATCTCTTGATTTAAAGAAGAGGCTGGAGGAAAAGAATAAAACTCTTTAAAGAATTTCAGCCTCTTATCAAAGTGCAATTTGAATATTCCTGCAAAAAAGAGAGACATTTTAAATATGGACAGCTACACTGTCTATTCTTGATAAGTATTTACATTATGATCTTTAGTTAAAAACTTCCGTTGTCCTAAATTGATTCTTCTGATTGATTCTTCTGGTTTCCTCAAGCAACATGACAGAACAATGAACCAAGTTGAAAGTTAACTCTCCTATTGTCTTAAGAAACTGTACATTCATTGTGTCCTTTGGGTCATTCAAATGCATACATTCTTTATTAGTGTACAATGGTACTAAACACCCCCTTAACAAAAATATGTGCCATGAGGTTGAGAAAATGATGACAGAATCTTAATTTTTAGGTGAACTATCCCTTTAAGGAGAACGTCCTGGTTACTTTCATAACCTCCGTTCCCTGATGGAGGGAACGAGACATTGTGTCGATGTAGTGACACTACGGGTCTCCCTTGGGAGCCCCCAAACACCTCTGTTCTTTGAGAAAAGGCCAATGGGAATTGGCTAGTGTAATTTGCATGCCACTGCCCCAGACATACGGGTATAAAAGGAACTGGATCGCAACCACTCATTCAGGATTTTTGCTGAGGAGCCGAGATAAGGTCCAGGCCATTTCAGCGGATATTTCAGTGATGCGGCAGGAGGGACACAAGGTCTCGTTCCCTCCATCAGGGAATGGAGGTTACAAAAGTAACCAGTATGTTCCCACCGACATTGTGTCGATGTAGTGACACTAGAGGTCCCAATACGAAATGGCACAACTAGCTGAACTGTATTACATGGACTGGCGTGCGAGTCGGGCAAACTATTGCGTGCCTCGTAGCCAGTGCACCCAGCCATCACTTAACCTCCCTCAATGCTCCTATGAGTGTCGTACGGAAGATACATCACACAGGGTTAAACACAGGCCACCAGCACATGTGGAGCACCAACCCCAGTACAGGGCTGTAAAGGGATCAATGGAAAGGAGGAGGCGAGAACCGGCTTTTCACTATAAATAATAGTTTAATGATAAACTTAAAAGACAACATAAACACAAACATGACGGACATGTCCGTTAATGATCTCTTTCTCCCGCACGATCCTCTGCAGTCGACCTTTATCCCTCACGGTGGCTTCATTAGCCTAATACCGGGTGTGTAGGATCACGACCCGGCCCCGCCTCCCGCCCTGCCACAAGGGCCTATTAGCACACATACTGGGCCGGCATCGAGTTTCTCTGCAAACTCGTCTGACACAGGGCTAAAGATGAAGGACATCCAGAGTCCACGATTTCGAGAACACAGCTGTGGGGTAAAAAATGCATGTCTCCCTCTCCAGGAGGGGAATGGCACTATAAGCAAGTGGTACACCCGGCCAAATATCCCGCAAACTTACCTGTTTGTACCTGACAACACACAGGATGAAACCGGCTCAACCGAGAGATTGTAGAACCTTGAACAGGTATTGCCCAGCCCTCTGCTTTACCGATGTCTGCTAAAAAGGCGCCATTGGTTGGGTCCCAGGAGGCTGCCACACTCCTGGTTAAGTATGCCCGAAGCCCCAAGGGGGGCGGCACATCCTGGGCAGCGATGGCGACAACGACCCAGTGAGCGATCCTCAGTTTGGAGATAGCACTGCCATTCTGCTGTCTTCTGAAGCAGACAAAGAGCTGCTCAGAGCATTTAAATGTAGAATCAGCCAGCCATCGAGATGAGGATCTCCGTTGAGGATGCAGATGCCCACTTCCAAGGGCTGCCTCTGCAACTTCTGTGAATATGCAAGGCAACAGGGATAGCCCGAAGGAGAGGACTTTGTACTGATACCCTATTGCCCTCGAAGGCAAACCGCAGAAAGGGCCTGTGTCGAGGTAAAATCGAGACATTGCATTTGCATTTGCATTTATTGCATTTCTGCATTTCTGCATTTGGCAGATGCTTTTATCCAAAGCGACTTACAGTGCAATTATTACAGGGACAATCCCCCGGAGCAACCTGGAGTTAAGTGCCTTGCTCAAGGACACAATGGTGGTGGCTGTGGGAATCGAACCACCAACCTTCTGATTACCAGTTTACCAGTTATATGCATTAGACCACTACACCACCACCACTCCGGACATGGAAGTATGTGTCCTTCAGGTCTACCAACGCGAACCAATCTTGATGCCGGATGCTTGCTAAAATGCGTTTCTGCATCAGCATCTTGAACAGGAGTCTGTGCAAGGCCTGGTTCAGTACTCGCAGGTCCAAGATTGATTGATTTTCTTGGGAAAAATAAAGCAGGGGCTGTAAAACCCCATCTTCATCTCGGCCAGAGGGACCGGCTCTATTACGTCCTTCTGCAGAAGTGTCGTTATCTCCGCACGCGGGGCAGCAGCATTCTCACCCTTAACTGAGGTAGAACAGACGCTGCTGAACTCGGGTGGATGGCTGGCGAACTGAATCGCATAGACGGGTTGGGGTGCAAGCCACACCTCCAAGCTCCAAGCGAAGGGGACAAAGGGACAATCGTGTCAGATGTACCAGCTGTTGGGACCTTGCGGTGGGGCAGAGCCGGAGGCGCCACGTTGATGGGGCTTGAACAAACCATGAACTCATGGCAATGCTGAGTCTAGGGACATCGAAACACTTACCTCCGGTTATCCAACATAGGAGTGGTCAGCAAAGGAGGAGAAGGGGAATCATCCTCTTAGTCAGTCACAACCACCTGGGCATGAGTGTGTTTGTGCCACAGCTTGCCGTGCAGGGGCGAGGGGCCCACCTCCACAGAGTCATGCCTGCCATAAATATACGGTGCCTGGCAACAAATAGTGATGGCCGTAAACACCGAGCGGGGGCATCCATTATCTGCGGGCGGCTCTATGCCGGGGCCGGGCCGTTGGTATTGTCATTGCAGGGGGGCGCCCCTGATGATGAACAGATGGGGTGTGGGATCTTGATCTGTGCCGGGGCAGGATGTGTTGGATAACCTCCGTCTGCTCTGCTGAGAACTGCTTCGCAAAGTCTGCAACATGTCGGCGAATAGGCCAACCTGAGACACGGGGGTAAAAAGGAATCGTACCTTGTCAGCCTCCCTCATCTCGACCAGGTTGAGCCATAGGTGGCACTCCTGAAACACCAGGGTGGACATCTTTGTCACGGCATGTGAGATCGATTGCCAAGCGCAGATCCTGCATCAATCCTGGGTCAGAACTACCCTCATGCAGATCTCTTAGTGCCTTGGCTTGGCGCACCTGTAGGAGAGCCATGAAAAGCAGGGCGGAGCGGCACTGTAGACCTTAGCTGCCAGTGATGATGTAAGCTTGCAGGCCCTGGATGTGTGTCTTGGACGATTCCGCCAGGCACCGCAACCACCTTATCCAACAGGGGAATCGGCAAGTACCCCCTGGCAGCCCCACCATCAAAGGTAGTGAGAGTGGAGGAGCTCAGAGATAAGGTCCAGGCAGTAAAAGGTGCCTGCCATGACCTTGTGAGCTCCACGTGCACCTCCCAGAAGAATGGAACCGGGCATGGCCGGGCACGGTCGTAAGCTACATTGCGAGCCAGGAACCAATCATCAAGCCGCAAGGATTCAGGGTGTGGTGGAGAGTTCCACTCAAGCCCGATATCCGCACCTGCCCAGGCAAGCATGTCAGCCAGCTGTGTGTCGGCCTGCGACTGGGCGACCACACCCGAAGGTGGGACCCCAATCTAGTCCTCGGCGTCAGACTGGATCAGCCTGCTTGCCGATGCTGCAATCGAGAGCTCATCTGCTTAGTGAGCCCCGAATGAGATTGCGATCTTGGCCTGAGGCGAGCCGGTGTTCTCATCACAGAAGTCAACCAAGGCAAACGAGTGTCCTGGGAATGGGAGGTCCGTGGGGGATTATCCAACAGAGAGGCTCCCATTGGAGTCCCCTAATCACCCCCAGTGCTAACAGACATGGCCTCAAACCCGTAGGTAGAAGGACAGAGGCGGAGAGCTGCTGGGGTGGATTTCCCTCTGACGAAGGAAAGCCGCAACCGCAATGTTGCCAAGGTCATGCTCTTTCAGTGAGACCATTACCCGTTAACCAACGCTGTCTCTGCATGGGCAGTGCCCAAGCACGTAAGACACCGATCATGGCCATCGGAAGCAAGAGAGTTAACTACCGCTACCAGGAAATACACACAGACAAGGCATCTTTAAAAAGATGCTCTCCATCGGTGCCAATCTTTTAGAGGAAAAATACTCTTTTATTTGCAAGAATATATACTCTTTTAGGCTGTTGAAGCGACCAGGGGCATTCTCTAAAAATTACTAGGAAAATGTAAGTTATTTGTGAGAAAAGGTGTAGTATTATTTGTTTTCAGATGACACTTGGTTTAATATACTGTTATGTAATGCAATAAATGTCATACATTTTAAGACAGTTAAGTGTCTAAATACTTTCTGGGGTCAAAACAAGTTGCAAATAACACAAAATAAATATGTATATGGACATTGCAAAACCTAAATATAGAAAGTACAAATTGATTTGAGGAACTGATTCAAGGATACACTATTAACACTTAAGGGGCCTTAGTGTAAGATCCCTGGTCTACAAAGACATTGTAGCTTCTCCTTTTCAGTTCTTTTCTCAATCAGTCCAGTCTGGCCCATCTTCCACTCTAGGGGATTTGTAGGGGCTTCAGGGCACTTGACCACAAGCCCTTCTTAAATGCCTTCTCACTAAGGACATTCTTTTCCTTCTACTGTGCAGCTCAGTTATAGGTTGCAGTCCATGTGATCATGATCCTTAAATGGATCTGCAGAAAATGAAAAAGTGTATGTCAAATGCTCACTGCCCATCCCAGTCATGGTCTTCTTTCATTCACTGCAAGAACATGGACATAAATCATATAAGGCTATTCCCATTGACAAATTGCATTTCCGATAGTGTTGAAAATAAATACATTTGAAATGGTGGTTGCATTGATCAGAGAGTTGCTATTTAAAGTGTAGAAAACAATGAATACAAAGAATAGAAGATCGATACTGAAAGAATTAAATGAAAAATAAAATAAAGAAACTTTTGTTCGTTTCTAATAATATGTCATTTCTGCTAATTATAATATATGTGAAAAAGTGCAGACAATCAAGTTTTGACAGACAGTGTTTACCTGAAGCAGGGGCGTAGCACCAAATTTTGGGCCCTGGGTACAAACCATCTTGCTGGGCCCCCGTACCAAATATGTATGTATAGAAAACTGACTTCTAAGGGGCCCCCCCTGCCTCGGGCCCTGGGTACTCGGTACCCTTTACCCCCCCAGTCCGACGTCCCTGACCTGAAGAGAGATAACAGCATATGGCAAGTCATTTTTATCTGCATATTGTGTTTCAGATCAGCCATTGGTTTTCAGAGCAAGTTCACAGTCGGTGATGAAATCATTTGTCCTTTGATCCTGCAAACCAGTTCACCTGGATCCTGCTGTACTTCGGTCTGGTGTGCCATCTACCGACCATCAAAGCTCGCTCTCAGTGATCAACATTTCATCAAAGCAAAACTCCTCTAATGACTGCTAAATCACAGTGAAACTCAATAAAGTTTATGTAGCACTTGTGAGGGACATTTACCGTAAAATTTCTGTACCGTAACAAAATGAAAATCTTTGTCATTCCACACAAATAATCAAACTAATGTAGATAAAGACCTGCATAAATACATCTTAAATCATCAAAATTAAATTTTTGCCCAACTGCAAAACCTAGCAATTTATAATTTTACACAAAGAGGGGTCTCTTAAGCATTTAGCATTTTTAAAAAGGAAAAATGGGGTCACATAGGAAACAAGGCAAGAATAGAACATTCTATTGCAACCCAAAGTATTTATGGGTTGCAATTGTTTGGAGCCTGTAGAATGCAATTTGAATGGGATAGTTCACCCAAAAATGAATCATAATTTTCTCACCCTCATACCATCCCCCGATGTGTATGACTGTATTCTGCAGAATACAGATGGTTGGAAAGATTTTTCAGTGAATATCTTAGCTCTTTTGTTCCTTACAATGTAAGAGAATGGTGACCAGTCCTTTGAAGTTTCAGTTGATGTAGATGTGCATGGTAATGATTAAAGTGCCGCAATTCTCCACCATTATATGTAGCAAATTTGGTAGTATAAATGTACACGGGATGGGTTAAACTGCCTGCGTACCCCCACCATTAAATGTAGGAAAATGTATGTGTGAGCTAGGAATTAAATTAAACTGTCCTTATTCTACATTATTATGTATGGAAATTTATAATGGAAATAGTTGCATCCGACAACAATTAAAAATTAGATAAATTACAAATAACTAGATTTGTCTGAATAAAATACTCCACCATTAAAATCGTAATACATTTCTCGTTGTATCCGCTCAAAATTTCTATTGTAAATTAGGAATTAGCTTTAACATGGCAATTATGATTAATTCACTTATTAGAGTAATATTATTCTCATAGCTTATCAAAAATAGTATTACACATACTTAGGTACAACTTTGAAGCTAATGTTTTTAAATCAGTGATAAGATTATTTATCAAAATATTCCAGTCAAATTATCTTTGAATACAGACAAACTGTATTACTATTCTAAACATAAATCTAATCTAATACATACAACATGAAACAGGTTGGTGAGTAGTGACCAAATGTGAAGTAAATGATCAATACAGAGAAAATGAACTTTATGGAGTCTGTTGACAATGCCTTAAGAACCATTTATCCTTCTTTGGGTAATCCAATTGCAAATCAATTTAGACTCAAAGCATTTAACTAATATACCAGCACTTTGAGCTGTCTGGAGATGTACTTGCGTGTCATTGCGTTTTCTTGCATTGCGTTTCTAGTGTTGCTTGGTTCTTTGGCTCTTTGTCGAAAGTTCATTCTGTCGATGTCTTGAACTCTGTTATGGTCGCGGATAGTTATTGTCTGGATGGCTGATAAAGTGTGCTTTGAAGCAAGGCCTTTTGCAAGGAAGAGTTTTCCTTGGGCTCTACGTGGCACAGAGGATTAGGAAGAAGCAAGAGAGCCGAAGAGAGGAGACCAAGCAATGGTTCTAAGAGAGTGTTGCAAGAGAGAAGTTCTAAGAGAGTTCTTTCTTGAACTGAAATTGGCCGCACCCCAAATGTGTCCTGAGCCAATCAGAAGTGGCTTTTTAGAGTCACATGGTTGACTGGTCTGTCCATTTTAAAGTTGATTTACAATCCTTTGTGTGGAGGATTCTTTCAACTAATGCTCAAAATAGTGCATGTTTAATCATTAACATTTATATCTTGAAAATGGTGCAAACAACATGACATTCGCTGTCATCAACATTCTCTACTAAACAAGAAAGCATGTACATACTAAATATGACATTCTTTCATGAATATTATATGTGTAAGTAACAAAACATGAAAATACCTGCTTACAAATCATACTGGTTAATTCATTGGTTTTACAACATGGATAAAACTTTAAACATTATGAGAAACCTGATTGTCAGGGTATAATATCAGGTCAAGTCTTGAATAGTTATCATTCTTACAAGAATGAGATGAATAATACAATATTAACGATTTTACTTATTGATTTGTTAGTTAGAAGTGATTACAAATCACTTCACATATTTTAAAAGGTACATTGGCTAAAAACTTAAATTTGTCAGTTATAAAAGTGATCACAGGTCATAGAGTCATTTTCAATATAATCTAACAAGGCTAGGTTTTGTATACATTGTGGGTCCATGCAGCTTATGCTGAGCTAAGAGAGAATGTCTTTGGAATGTGCAGATGGGGAGAGGAGGTGTCCCGGGGGAGGAACCAGATTTGGAAAAAGTGCTGAAAAATCATACTGTTAGTCATACTGAAAGTATAGTTACTTCCCAAATAATTTTGTGTGGGTAGAGTAAAAGTAGCTGTCCTAAAAACTACTCAAGTAAGAGTAAAAGAGTAGCTCATTTAAAATACTCATGAGTATAGAGTACTGATTTGCAAAACCTATGCCCCATTATAATGAACACTGTATGCAAACTTTTAAAATACATCACTTAAGTATGATAAACACTAGATTAATCTGGTCAGAGAGAAGAATTTCTAGCAAAAATAGACTTGAATATTGAACTGTTTCTCACCCACACCTGTCATATCAATTCTGAAGTCATGGATTAAACAACTGGAGTTGTATGTATTACTTTTATGCTGCTTATATGTGCTTTTTGGAGCGTCAAAATTTTGGCACCACTTCACTTACATTGAATGGAGCTACAGAGCTGAAATATTTTTCTAAAAATCTTAATTTGTGTTCTGAAGAAAGAAAGTAATAGACAGATGGCATGTGGGTGAGTTAATGATGAGAGAATATTCATTTTTGTGTGAATTTTTTCTTTAAGTAGCTAATACAATGTTCCACATTGATTTAGTTTCTTTTAAGCCTAGCAATAGTTGTGTTCTCATTCTAATGCATGATGCACGTTCTGCTGAAATATTGCTCTGCAAATGTTGATACTTTTCTATCTTTATAAAGGCTAAGCATAATTATAAATTATTTTTTCATCTCTTGTTTCCTTGTCATTTATTATACCAATTAAAACACTCTCTACATCAGGGGTCAGAATTATAAAAAAAACGAACAATATTTAAAAAAAATATTATTATTATAAATGTCACTGTTTTATTCTATTACATTAATACTTTTAAAGCTACTCAAGTTATTTGGACAAAATTAATATCATTAATTATCAGGAAATATCATTTCCTGATATTGTGTTTGATTAATAGCCTTTATATGACATTGCCTACTAGACAGTGCTCAATTCGGTTACATGTACACTTCAAGTCCAACATTTTGATGCAAATACACTTTTTGTCCCACTGTTTAAGTTAACTTTAGACAGGGAATTAGCGAACACAGACGGTTGGAAAATAGCGCTGTAAAAGTACAGTTAAAGCACTTAAAATGAACTCAAGTAAAATTATAAAAATTTTAAACTACTTAAAAAAAGTACAATTCTTGAAGAAAAGTAGTTAATTACAGTAACGTGAGTATTTGTAATTCATTACTTTACACCCCTGGGAGGAACAAATGTAACTGTGCTAGGTCTATTTTAATTTCAGGCCTTGGGACTGTCTTCATCCTGGGAGTCTCCATTTCCTGATATGGCCGCAGATTTATGCATTAAGGTCACAAGTTGTTACTTGGCCATTTGGTCTTACAGAGGGTTTACATTTTTGGAACAAAGAAGGGTTTTCTTTATTGGTCAGCTCTGTCATCACAAACCCTAGTTTGATATTAAGCAGGCATGTGAGAGACGATCCCCTTCAGCAATTTAGGCACCATAGATTTATTTTTATGACTCTCTAAGATCAGGCAGGATCTCTGGGGAATCTCTCTTATCTGTTGAATGTGGTGTTGTGTTCATTTGCTGGCTTCGTTCATGGATAATCCTACAAAGTGGAGATTTATGGTCAAAAAGGACTTTAATATTGATCTGTTTCTCACTCACCTATCATATAGCTTCTGAAGCTTCTGAATATGTATTAAACCACTTGAGTTGTATGGATTACTGTTATGGTTCCTTGATGTGATTTTTGAGCTTCAAAGGTCTGGTCAACATTCACTTGCGTTGTAAGGACCAATGAGTTGAGAAATTCTTCTAAACATTGTTGTTTGTGTTCTGCAGAAGAAAGAAAGTCATACACATCTGTGATGGCATAAGGATGACTAAATGGTGATAGAATTTTCATTTTTGGGTGAACTGTACCTTTAATGGGTTTATAAGTTTATAGACCCAAAATAATTACCTGTACTGTAGTCTATAGGTATACCTATTTATATAGTAGTCTACAACTACAATTATAGAAGAAGAAATAGTCAACAACTATTTTTCACCATTCCGAGATATTTTCAAGGTCCAAAACATATGAAATTATCAGAAACTGTGATTTCATATGGCATATAAATTGTAATTCAATATGAGATGGCCGAAAGTTTAAGGCCATGAATTACTAATCCACTGACCTCTGCATGCATAGGTTTGAATCCTATTCTTTTTGGTCCGTGGCCTTTTGCTTGCCATATATTGTAGAATAGAATGGTGTCAAAGGTACAGTTATCTCAAAATAGAATGGTGTCTAGTATATTTAGGTATATTTCAAAGCGCTAGAAAATGTCTTTGTATGAGAATGAAATTTTAACTAACAATGTTAGAATAGGAATAGTTCTCCCAATCATCCATCCATCCATCTTCTACAGCCGCTTGTCATATGTAGGGTCATGGGTAGTGCTGGAGCAAATCCCAACTGTCTGAATTTGAAACCTTTGTAAATGAAAGCAATATATGTAAGCCTGTGAGGAGTAACAGGCTGCTAATCCAACAAAAGGGCAAAGGGTAAGATTTATTGTGTAATTTAGAATACACTTTTTAATTTAAGGGTGTAATTTATTGTTCTATGTAATGTATCATTCTTGCACTGCTGAGAATTATGAGAAATGTAGTTTTATCACACAAACCTAAGGCCTCATAAAAATAATAAATGAGTACTATTCTCTGGCAAGTTGTATGGCTATTCTTCACAAAGAGTACACAAAATGTGCACACACTTATACAGTCAAAATCTATAATTTAAAACTTAAAACCTTTTGGTGGCATTCATGTTTGCTCGTCTTATAAATACGATAATTCTGACATGACTTGAAGGCAGCATACTATATTTATTGTAAAATGTATGCAACCTAGTCTCATAGCATGAACGTTAGTATAACTACATTTTTGGAAACTGAGTTCTCTTACGAGAGGTTCTCTCGTATTGCGTAAGCTAGCTTACGCTATGGGAAAGATTCATCTTTTCTGAGATATTGAAGCCAAAAAATTATCCTTAATTTTGTATCCATTTTCAACGCAGTGCGGCAGCTGCAGACCTAGAGCGGGCTAGCTAGCGAGCTCATAGGTTGCTCTGCGGCAACTGCTGCAGCCTATAGACGAGCTTGGGTGAACTCGCATCCAATGAGAGGCGTCCGCGCGCTCACTGCATCAAAGCCCGCCAAAATGGGCGTGACTAGAGTGCATATAAGCGTAGTTCGTAGGCTGGAACCCTGATTTTCATCTCTTCAGCGAAGCTCTTCGCATCTCTGAACCAGAAGCCGCGTCGCCATTCGAGGGGCATCAAGCAAGCGTGGACAGCGCTCGAAGAAGCCGGCCGTCTTCGCCACCTTCAGCCGTCCTGCGAGCTACGCCATCCGGCGATGTATCCTTTTTAAAGCAAGCTAGTTCTTAAGAACTTCACAAAAGAGTACGAGCGTCTTTTTAAAGATGCTGCGCTTCATGCCGTGTCCCTCTCAGCACCGGAGACCGCCACATCATCTGCGCTCTCTGCCTGGGACTGGGGCATGCAGAGCTCGCCCCCACTAAAGGCGGATGCGATCTCTGCGAGGAGCTGCCGATGTCGACCCTGCGGGCTCGACTCGAAGCGCTCAGGACCGAAGCCGCCGCGCCACCTTCTATTCAGCCGCGCAGAAAAAAGCGCCGCTCTCAAAGGCTGCCGGAACCAGTGGTAGAAACGATTGCCTCGCCGGAGCCCATCCCTCGAGCATCGCCTTCACCCTCCCCGCCCACCCGGGACTGCTCTGCTGCCATCTCGGACGAAGTAGCGTGTTCCATCATGGCTTCGGACAACGAGGAGTGGTCAGGCTCACACGCCTCCTCCTCAGGAATCCAGCAGGACCCGCGCCGGAGTCGAAGGGGAACTAACACGCCTCCTCACACAGGCCATCGATCGCCTCGGGCTTGAGTTGTCACCGCCCCTGAGCAGGCACCCAACAGACTCGACGGCTGCTTTCTTCAGAGCCGCCGCCACGCAGCACCCGCTACCCGGGCCGCTCCCTTCCTGCCGGAACTCCACGGCGAGCTTTCCAAATCTTGGAACGTGCCTTTCTCGGCCAGTGTCCGATCCCACGTCTCCACCTCTCTTGCTTCGGTGGAAGGCGCCACCGAGAAGTGCTACGCTTCCATCCCTCCGGTCAAGGATGCGGTAGCAGCACACCTTTGCCCGCCCTCCGTGAGATGGCGGTCTAAACCAGTGCTCCCGTCTAAGGCCTGCAGAACAACTTCTGCCTGTGTTGGCCGCGCCTATTCCGCCGCCGGCCAAGCTGCATCTGCTCTGCACTCTATGGCCGTTTTACAGATCCTCCAAGCGGACCTTCTACGGGAGTGGGATGAGGAAAGCAGGCATCCAGAGGCGGTTGCAGACATAAGAAGTGCGACGGACCGCACCCTCCGCGCTACCAAAGCTGCAGCCCAAGCTATAGGGAAGTGCATGGCCGCGCTGACTGTGACCGAGAGACATCTGTGGCTAACGCTAGCCGACATGGGAGAAGCAGAGCGCTCTACGTTCCTCAACGCACCGCTCTCTCCATCCGGTCTCTTCGGCTCCGCAGTGAGTGGTATCATTGACCGGTTTTCAGAGGTCCAAAAAGCCACACAAGCCATGAATCTCTTTCTGCCTCGTCGCGCTAACTCCTCTGCAGGCCGCCCACGTGAGCCTCCTGCACGAGCCTCTTCACAGCGCCCAGCTCAGCAAAGCCAGACTTCTCAGCGTCGACAGGGCGGCCGCCCTCGATCGCGCTCAGACAGCCACCGCAGACCGCCGCCCCACGGGCCTCGGTCTAGAATCGCGCTGAAACCTGAACAACCGAAGTCCTCCTAGCTTTGTTAACAAAACGACGGATCAGTCCCACCACGGCCGGACCACCGTCAAAGCTTCGCCCCCTGTCAGTCCCCTTCTCTCAGGCTACTACAGTGGTAGATTCAGCAGCCAACAAGCCGGTGTTAACACCCACTTGCCTGCGCTCAAACGCCGTTTTCACGGCGACCCAAAGAAATCTTGTAAAGAGCAAACATGCCCTATATGTAGAAAATGTGCCCACAACCCAGTGTTCACCCCTACACACAAGCATTACACATCCCGTGTCCCTATCAGAGCACACTCACATAAAGCGGTTACGAACCGCTCGAGTGTTAGAGTTAATAAATGCGCCCACGAGCCTGTGCGCGCGCTCCTCCTCTGCCCGCTCTGTCACACGGCCAGCAAACACCTCTCCGCATGTAAGTCCCGTGCCCGTGACTATGCTCGCACATCACTTATCAGATGTGACTCTTTCCCCATTTACCCCAATCGGGAAGTCACTCACAGAACAGCCTGTCTCTGCTGTCTGCGAGCAGTCATGCATAAACACACTAAGCGCTCACACATTCTGTTCAGCGGCTGTGTGCGGCAATCAGGGCGATTTGGCCATTCACCCTCTAACATTACGCTTCAAAGCGTGGGAAGATATTCCAGGGATATCCGAATGGGTGTTAAGCACAATAAAACAGGGCTATTTGCTACAGTTCAATCGCCGTCCTCCTCGCTTCAGAGCGCGGCTCGAAACTACTGTGAACACGGAAGCAGCATGCATGCTTCGTTCAGAAATAGCAAACCTTCTGTGCAAAAGGGCCATAGAGAGAGTGCCGCCGCCTCTGAGCGAGTCGGGGTTTTACAGCCATTATTTTCTTGTCCCCAAGAAAGACGGCGGCCTCAGACCAATATTAGATCTCAGGGTTTTGAACAAAGCGCTTGCAAAAAGACCGTTCCAAATGCTTACAACCAGCAAACTCCTCGCGCATGTGCGCCAGGGGGACTGGTTTATTTCTCTCGATTTGAAAGATGCATCCCCGTCACAGGCCATTCTTGAGATTCGCCTTCGACGGCCAGCTTTATCAATACACCGTCCTTCCGTTCGGCCTGTCCTTAGCATCCCGTACTTTCACGAAGTGAAAAGCTTGCACCCCTGCGGAGTCAGGGTTTGCGAATTCTGAACTATTTGGACGATTGTCTGATTTTGGCACAATCACATACGGAGCTCCGGTCTCACAGGACAGTTCTCCTCAGTCATCTGAACAGTTTGGGCCTTGCAGTCAATTGGACCAAGAGCTCACTACAGCCCAGTCAGGCAATTTCCTTCCTTGGAATAGAACTAGACTCAGTGGCAATGACGGCTCGCTTATCTACACAGCACGCGCGCCGTGTTCAGCGACTAGCCACGTCCTTTCAGATGAACAGCCTCACGCCTCTGAAAAAATTTCAGAGAGTGCTAGGTTACATGGCCTCAGCCGCAGCAGTACTTCAGCTGGGTTTACTGTGCATGCGCCCGCTTCAGCATTGGCTAAACACCCGCGCATCTCGCCGGGCTTGGGCCACAGGCCACCAGCCGATCAGAGTGACTCAGACCTGTATCTCAGCTCTGCAGCCCTGGACAGTGGCCGAATGGTACCAGCAGGGAGTGACGATGGGAGCTGTATCTCGCCGAAAAGTCATTTCGACAGACACGTCCAACACGGGTTGGGGCGCGGTCTGCGAGGGCGCTCCGGTTTTTGGCCTATGGTCAGTTCAGGAAAAGCGCCTTCACATAAATTGTCTGGAAATGATAGCGGTCGAGTACGCGCTTGTGCGCTTCCTCCCGGTCATTCAGGGTCACCACGTCCTGGTCCGTTCGGACAACAGATCTGTGGTATCCTATCTAAACCGTCAGGGCGGTGTCAGATCCAGGAACCTCTTCCATCTGACGAAACGCATACTGAGTTGGTCCCAGTGCCACCTGCGCTCGCTGAGGGCGACGCACGTGCCAGGCCACCTGAACGACGGCCCAGACAGACTGTCCAGAGACAATATTCCCCAAGGGGAATGGTCCCTGCACGCTCAAACAGTCCAGACATTATGGCGAATATTCGGCAGAGCAGAGATAGACCTCTTTGCGTCAGAAGAGAACTCTCACTGCCCAATATTTTTCTCGAAAAGCGAGGACGCACTGGCCCAGGACTGGCCCAACTGCCCGCTTTACGCCTTCCCTCCCGTCTCGCTATTGCCACAGGTAATGCAGAGGATCAGGCAAACGCGCCACTCTGTGCTCCTCATAGCCCCGTGCTGGGAGAATCAAACATGGTTCCCGGAGCTTACGCAGCTGTCACTGACAGCCCCGTGGCCCATCCCAGTGAGAGCAGATCTCCTCTCGCAAGCTCGCGGCACGATCTGGCATCCCCACCCAGAGCGCTGGGCGCTACACGCTTGGGTGATCAACGACTACCCGTCGTTTTGCCAGAAGGAGTAATAACCACCATCATACACGCTAGAACCCCCTCCACGAGAAGTCTCTATGCGTCAAAATGGTCTGTGTTTTCAAAATGGTGCACCGACAGAGACCTGGACTCACGGATATGTGGGGTATCGCCGCTGCTCATGTTTTTACAAGAGCTGCTGGATAAGGGTAGATCCCCATCCACGCTCAAAGTGTACGTGGCGGCCGTCACGGCGTTCGCTGAACCCCTGCACGGCCAGTCACAGGGTAAAAACGAGCTGGTCATCCGCTTCCTCAGGGGAGCTAGAAGGATGAACCCTCTGCGCCCCCCATCGGTTCCTATCTGGGATCTTTCTATAGTTCTCGAAGCTATGAAAGCCCCTCCCTTCGAACCGCTTCAATCTGTGGATGTGAAACACCTCTCACTTAAAACCGTTTTTCTAACTGCCCTATCATCAGTTAAACGGGTGGGAGATCTTCACGTGCTGTCTGTTAGCGCTGCGTGTCTTGAGTTTGGACCAAGTGACTCCAAGGTCATTTTAAAGCCTAGACACGGCTATGTCCCCAAGGTGATCGGTACTTCTTTCAGAGCACAGATCATTTCCTTGTCGGCGCTACCAGCATCGCCAATATCCTTTGCCCAGTCAGAGCACTGAGATTGTATACTGCGCGCTCCGCATCTTTCAGATGCTCTGAGCAGCTTTTCGTTTCGTTTGGAGGGCACACCAAAGGTCTCGCCGCCTCGAAACAGACACTGTCCAGATGGATAGTGGACGCTATTGCTGCCGCGTACGCGTCAAAAGACCTACCATGCCCGCTAGGCATTAGGGCTCACTCCACTAGAGGCATGGCCTCCTCGTGGGCATGGTCCAGCGGGATTTCCATTCACGACATATGTGTGGCAGCGGGCTGGGCTTCCCCCTCCACCTTTGTCAGATTTTACTATCTGGAAGTACCCGCTCTGCAGGCTAAACTGCTAGCGGTTTAATACGCTACAGCTCCCCTGGTGAGCTGCATTAATGGGACACATTCCACACAGACCGGCACCGCCGCTCTGTCTATGTGCTTATGTACTACACACACACTGGCCTGCACTCTTGCCGGCCAAATATTAATTCCCCACTCACAAGGGCTCCCCCAGGTCCCCCTTAATTCCCTGGGGCTCATGCAGTGGATGCTTGGCGCGCACGGCGTTGGCAAAGCTAGCTTACGCAATACGAGAGAACCTCTCGTAAGAGAACGAATCGGTTACTAACGTAACCTCGGTTCGCTCTAGATGAGGGAACGAGTATTGCGTAACCGGCCGTGCTCGCGCCACGAGCGATTTTTCGCTTCATTCAATGAAAACCAGGGTTCCAGCCTACGAACTATGCTTATATGCATTCTAGTCACGCCCATTTTGGCGGGCTTTGATGCAGTGAGCGCGCGGACGCCTCTCATTGGATGCAAGTTCACCCAAGCTCGTCTATAGGCTGCAGCAGTTGCCGCAGAGCAACCTATGAGCTCGCTAGCTAGCCCGCTCTAGGTCTGCAGCTGCCGCACTGCGTTGACAATGGATACAAAATTAAGGATAATTTTTTTTGCTTCAATATCTCAGAAAAGATTAATCTTTCCCGTAGCGTAAGCTAGCTTATGCAATACTTGTTCCCTCATCTAGAGAAAACCGAGGTTACGTTAGTAACCGATTCGTTTTACGTGCCGCTTTCTATGTTTTGCTGCAGTTTCCTGCTGACATGAACACCTGCATCTCAATGTGCACATAGTATTTGAGATAAAAATTAAAACGTCTCAAATGTAGTATGTTTAGAAAAAGGGTTATTATATGGGTTTGTACGCATTTGTACCGTGGTTCATCTGATTTTGAAGTCTAGCGACACATGTGAAGTATCTGGTTTAGCAGCATCAAATGCACAGGCGGAAGCACTACCTCGGCTTATGTACCTGTATGGCTCTGTAGATGAATACAGCTCAATGGACAGAGCAGCATGAGTGCATATCTCTTAAAGGTCGAGCTCTTAAACTCACAGTTGCCAGAATCAGTGAGAAGTGGATACCATTTGAATTCAGCATAGAATTCTACATCACCATCCTTGAATTTAGTAAGTAGCTTGATAATAAATATGATCATATCACTACTTCAGCTCTATTAAATTTGCCATAGGATTCATTATGGGAGTGAGGGAATATAGTAATTTTTTGTTACAACTTATAAATATTTATATTTTGTATTTACAGGTGAAACTCGAAAAATTAGAATATCGTGCAAAAGTTCATTAATTTCAGTAATTCAACTTAAAAGGTGAAACTAATATATTATATAGACTCATTACAAGGAAAGTAAGATATTTCAAGCCTTTATTTGATATAATTTTTTTGATTATGGATTACAGCTTATGAAAACCCCAAATTCAGAATCTCAGAAAATTAGAATATTACATGAAATCAATAAAAAGAAAGGATTTTAAATACAGAAATGTCGGCCCTCTGAAAAGTATAATCATGCATATGTACTCAGTACTTGGTTTGGGCACCTTTTGCATTAATTACTGCCTCAATGCGGCGTGGCATGGATGCTATCAGTCTGTGGCACTGCTGAGGTGTTATGGAAGACCAAGATGCTTCAATAGCGGCCTTCAGCTCTTCTGCATTGTTTGGTCTCATGTCTCTCATCTTTATCTTGGCAATGCCCCATAGATTCTCTATGGGGTTCAGGTCAGGCGAGTTTGCTGGCCAATCAAGCACAGTAATACCATGGTCATTGAACCAGGTTTTGGTACTTTTGGCAGTGTGGGCAGGTGCCAAGTCCTGCTGGAAAATGAAGTCAGCATCTCCATAAAGCTTGTCTGCTGAAGGAAGCATGAAGTGCTCTAAAATGTCCCGGTAGACGGCTGCGTTGACTCTGGACTTAATAAAGCACAGTGGACCAACACCAGCCGATGACATGGCTCCCCAAACCAACACAGACTGTGGAAACTTCACACTGGACTTCAAGCATCTTGGATTGTGTGCCTCTCCATTCTTCCTCCAGACTCTGGGACCTTGGTTTCCAAATGAGATACAAAATTTGCTCTCATCAGAAAAGAGGACTTTGGACCACTGAGCAACAGACCAGTTCTTTTTTTATTTAGCCCAGGTAAGACGTTTGATATTTGAAGCCCATGTCCATTACCCATCTGTGTGTGGTGGCTCTTGATGCAGTAACTCCAGCCTCAGTCCACTCCTTGTGAAGCTCCCCCACACATTTGAATGGCCTTTTCCTGACAATCCTCTCCAGGCTACGGTCATCCCTGCTGCTTGTGCACCTTTTTCTTCCACACTTTTCCCTTCCACTTAACTTTCTATTAATGTGCTTTGATACAGCACTTTGAGAACATCCAACTTTTTTTGAAATTACCTTTTGAGGCTTTCCCTCCTTGTGGAGGGTGTCAATGATGGTTTTCTGCACAACTGTCAGGTCAGCAGTCTTCCCCATGATTGTGAATTCAACTGAACCAGACTGAGAGACCATTTAAAGGCTCAGGAACCCTTTGCAGGTGTTTAGTTGATTAGAGTGTGACACTTTGAGCCTACAATACTGAACCTTTTCACAATATTCTAATTTTCTGAGATTCTGAATTTGGGGTTTTCATAAGCTGTAAGCCATAATCATCAAAATTATATCAAATAAAGGCTTGAAATATCTTACTTTGCTTGTAATTAGTCTATATAATATATTAGTTTCAACTTTTAAGTTGAATTACTGAAATTAATGAACTTTTGCACGATATTCTAATTTTTCGAGTTTCACCTGTATTGTTTTTACATGTATTTAGAGTAGGTGTTTATAATTACAAAAATGTCATAGTTTGTTTTATAGAAATCATGTTACATCTAACCATGGTAGTGAAGATCCATGCTTCCATGTGTTTACTATGGACTTAGTAACAATACCCACTGATAAAAAATAAATGAATAATGAATAAATTAACATTTTTAAAAAGGCAAATGTAAAATATATTAACAATCACTCATTTATCACTTTTATTATTAGTTTCTATCTTCACATTTTTATTTTATAGGCCCTGGATATAGCCCTTCATCTGCTTGAATTCTTTCACATTCCTGATAGTGTTGGATTTGAGTCTGAGTCAAGTCTGAGTCTTTAAACAATCGATACCGAGTTGAGTCTGAGTCCAAAAGGGGCCAAGTCAGACTCAAGACAGAGTCCATAACAGGCCTAGACCGAATCGAGTCCGAATTAATCTGTTCATGAATCTGAGTTAAAATTGTAACCGTAACTGTAAACTCAACATCAATATTTTAAGCTTATTTTAAACTTCACAACTAAGAAAAACAGTTTGTCAATATAAATGTAACAAAAACACCTCTGTTGCCTTTCATATTTATATATATATATATATATATATATATATATATATATATATATATATATATATATATATATATTATGATTAGAATCCTGCTGAACAAACTTCAAGGTTGTTTCAAAACGAAAGTATATGCTTTTGTTGTTACGATTCAATGGTGTTTTGCATCTGTCATCTGCCCCCCCACCCAGACTACACTTCCCATAATCCCCTGCTCTGATCACCACCAGCTGTTCCCCATTGTTTCTCACCTTGTTACCCATTGTGTATTTAATGCCCTGTGGTTTGCTTTGCCCTTGTCAGTTGTTATGTGTTTTAACATCCTGTTCTTGGCCCATTCCCATTGTTCATGTTTTCTCTGTTCCTGTGTTTTTCCTCATCATGGATGTTTCTTTGCTCTCCTGTTTACCCCGTTAATCTGTACTTTGTTTATTTTATTAAATACTTTTAAGCTCCGTTTAGATCCTGCTCCTGTGACTTTCCTCCATGTAACAGAACAAATGACCTACCGAAATGGATCTAGCAGCACCCTTCATTCGGGTGGCCCGAGCAAACTTACCTGTCCTGGAATATTCCTGTCTCTTTTGTGTCCTTGCCAAGTGCACATCATTTTTCGACGAATCATATGTTATGATTCACTGTTGTCTGCCCTGTGTTTTGCCTCTGTCATCTGTTCCCCCCGGACTACACTTCCCATAATCCCCTGCTTTGATCACCTCCAGCCGTTCCCCATTGTTTCTCACCCGTTTTTCATTTACCTTGTTTCCCATTGTGTATTTAATGCCCTGTTGTTTGCTTTGTCCTTTTTCAGTTGTTAAGTGTTTTGACTGTTTTCTCTGTTCCTGTGTTTTTCCCATCGTGGATGTTTCTTTTGATCCCATGGTTACCCAGTTAATCTGTACTTTGTTTATTTTATTAAATACTTTTAAGCTGCGTTTAGATCCTGCTCCTGTGACCTACCTCCATGTAACATTAGGTGTATGAAGACAAAACAGTCCTTCAACACACTTATTGTGTTCTGTTGAAATTTCATCTATATTTAGAGTTTTCCCCTCCACTCAAACATAGACTTAAGGAAGTTAAAGCTGCATTAGTCATTGCAACCAAGAATTTTTATTTCATTTTTATATCTACTTAATTTTCAATTTGTCAATTCAATTTAGATTCATTTAAAATGATCCCTATCTAAATGTGGCAGAGGGGAGTACAAGGAATTCACACTCCAAGGTTAAACCAATGACTACGCCACCCAGGGACTTCCGAACTGGGAATTCTCAATGTGAAGAACAATAATCAGGCCACGCACGTCCCAGTTCCATAAACAGGGCAGGAGATGCGGGTGTACAAAATAATGGTTTGTTTATTGCACAAGAGTCTGAAACATTTACTGCCCTATGCAAGGGGCACAACACACAGGCAGTAAATAGTAAAACATTGACGCAGCACTGAGACAATAAATTATTAAAAAGTCCAGGTGTCAAGTCAAGTCAAGTGGTTTTTATTGTCGTTTCAACCATATACAGTTAGTACAGTACACAGCAAAACGAGACAACGTTCCTCCAGGACCATGGTGCTACATAAAAACAACAAAGGACCAACATAGGACCACATGAGACTACACAACGAAATAAAATACCTGTATAAACTACCTATATATACCTATATAAAGTGCACGTACAAACATGTGCAAAAAGTACAGGACAGTACAACAAATTACTGACAATGAACAGGACAATAGATAGTGCAGCTCGACCAGTACTCAGTAGTGCAAAAAGATGACAGTTTCTAAAATGTAAACATAACATACTATGAGATAATGTTCTATGCACATAGCAGTTATTGAGGTAGCAGACAGTTATAAAGTGACAGTAATTAAAGTGCAACTCAGGACACGTGTGTGTCAAACCAGTCTCTGAGTATTGAGGAGTCTGATGGCTTGGGGAAGAAGCTGTTACACAGTCTGGCCGTGAGGGCCCGAATGCTTCGGTACCTCTTGCCAGACGGGAGGAGGGTAAAGAGTTTGTGTGAGGGTGTGTGGGGTCGACCACAATGCTGGTTGCTTTATGGATACAGTGTTTTTTGTAAATGTCTTTGATGGAGGGAAGAGAGACCCTAATGATCTTCTCAGCTGTCCTCACTATCCTCTGCAGGGCTTTGCGGTCCGAAACGGTGCAAGTCCCAAACCAGGCAGTGATGCAGCTGCTCAGGATGCTCTCAATAGTCCCTCTATAGAATGTAGTGAGGATGGGGGTTGGGAGATGTGCTTTCCTCAGCCTTCGAAGAAAGTAGAGACGCTGCTGGGCTTTCTTGGTGATAGAGCTGGTGTTGAGGGACCAGGTGAGGTTCTCCGCCAAGTGAACACCAAGGAATTTGGTGCTTTTGATGATCTCCACAGAGGAGCCGTCGATGTTCAGCGGAGTGTGTTCACCTTGTGCTCTCCTAAAGTCAACAACCATCTCTTTTGTTTTGTCGACATTCAGGGACAGGTTGTTGGCTCTACACCAGTTCGTCAGCCGCTGCACCTCCTCTCTGTATGCTGACTCGTTGTTCTTGCTGATGAGACCCACCACGGTCGTGTCATCGGCGAACTTGATGATGTGATTCGAGCTGTGCATTGCTGCACAGTCGTGAGTCAGCAGAGTGAACAGCAGTGGACTGAGCACACAGCCCTGGGGGGCCCCAGTGCTCAGTGTGGTGGTGGTGGAGATGCTGTTCCCGATCTGGACTGACTGAGGTCTCCCAGTCAGGAAGTCCAGGATCCAGTTGCAGAGGGAGGTGTCCAGGCCCAGCAGGTTCAGCTTTCCAATCAGGTGCTGGGGAATGATTGTGTTGAATGCTGAGCTGAAATCTATGAACATCTTCAGCATTGGATTAACAAACAAACAAAAGAAAAACACAATTAGAAGAATTTTAAAGCTGGCGTTTAGTTCACACACTGGCTGCATTAACTGGATGCCCAGAAATCATTAAACATACAGAGAAACACTGGCATTAGATGACTAGCGGCAGCTCCATTTGCGGTTCTAAAGTGTTCTAAATTTACACAAAATGACAAAACACACAATTAAACAGTAAAGCAAAACAGCAGCGTCCTGAATACAGCGAGTTCCCCACAACCCCGGCAATGGGACCCTCGAGAAAGAATGCACTCAGGTCGCCTAAAACAAACATTTACGATTATAATAAATATTAATTTCAGAACAATCGTATGAGAAGGGCTACATACCAGGAGCATGAGGAAACAGCAAACACAGAGCAACGCCGAACAAGTCATAAATACTACATACTGTGAATGGTAAACAAACATACCGTTCATCATATATAAACCTACCCCCCAGAAAGGGGAGAGTGAGCGCATTAGTGCGGAATCAAAATGATATTCCTACCTGTGGATGGGCAGCGATCAAACCCGTCAATGGCCAGAAAACTCTCCAAACACCACTCTCTGACAATGCCGTGAAACAGCCAAGAAAAAGGGCAGTTACTCAATGACAATTCCTGGTGGAAGAACGCAATATGTATATACTCTCTCCACAACACTAATAAGCCATTGGGGAAAACGAACAATGCTGGCTGACTGATTAATCATCATGTAGGGGAGGTGAAGTTACCAATTACCCTGCCACATAAAGAAATAATATTCTATACTGAGATTTCTTTCTTAATATTTTTTTCTATCTGCCGACTGATTTGGGAAAATACAGTATATACAAATGAGTCAACACGGTAGTAATTAGCACTCGCTGAGAAGTTACGTCTCATGACTTGACTGCAAATGCTACATCCAAAAGCACTGGACAAGCCCACTGCTAATATTAGGACCATGTCGTCACGTACACGATTTTCTAGTTAATTTGTGGGTAACCACACAATTCAGGGCTGTTCTGCGTGCTTCTTGTGTACCTAAACCCTTGATGCATCTGTGTATGTCTCGCAGCAGCTGCCGCAGAAGATAAAAAACATAATAATAATTGATATTTGCTTGAGCAGCAGCCGCATTGGTCTGCAATCAGTCTGAAATATTTAAATACCAACCAACATGGTGGATAAATGCTGTAAAATAATACATTTTAAGGAGCTCGTCAATGCAATGAAAATAGTCCATCATTAATACATATGTGCTGTTTATCTGTTTAGAGTTGCTGTCTGTTTCAGCAATAACGTTTTTCTCTGACTATTTAAAAATTTACACAGTTAATTCATCAAGCTATTATGGAACACTTCAAGCTGACAACACTGTGTGGACCACAAGAGACTACAGAAGACTACATGTGTAGATACGTTACACCTAAAAAGACTTAAAATCCAATATTAATACTATTTTTATTTCGATATGCTGTGTTTAGTATACTGTGTGAGACATGATGTGGGTGACTTGACTCAATGAGGTTCTTGATTTTAAGTTTTTAACCACGATGAAACTGCAATGTGAGTACAATCTTGGCTGCACAAATGGCACACGTGGTCAGGTCCTGTGTCGTGTGAAACTGCCTAGTTTAGTTACTATTACATTGGATACATACCCGTCTTTATGTTTTCGTTGTGCCAGCCACCTCCGTTGTCGATGTTATACAGTAGTCTCAGTAGTAACATTCAAGTGTATTGGTTGACTGACGAGTGTGCCTGTGCATGTGCGTATGTGTGTGCATGTGTTTGCTTAAAAACAGTGAAACAACTCTAGCTATGTTTACAACTTCAGGGGCTAGTACAGCTGCTGCAGACAAAGATGTGTTCATTCATTTCTGTTTGTTATTTATTTATTTGTCTTTTTTCATGGCATCACAAATGTCATAGACTCGGCTTTATTCATCAATAAAAGGTTGAGAACCACTGGTCTTCTATTTCCAGTAGATTTGCGAAGTGTGGATCCTTGCACACTTTTTCTGCTAATATTGCCCACGATCCCTTGCTCACTGGAAGAGGAATTTGATGGTTCGCTTCAGAGCTATAGCTGTGAAATTTGAAAAACTACAAACATGGAGGTGACAATGACGCTTCATCAGATCTTAAAGGTGCACTCAGTAACTTTTGTCTTTGTGTTATCATGGACATACACTGAAACATATCAGCTTGCATTATTTAAAATCAATAGTTTTCAGTTTCAGATGCCATTCAGATAGATAGATAGATAGATAGATAGATAGATAGACTTCACTGGCTTTGAAGTTACCAGAGGGACGTAGAGATGTTTCTATTTAACATCTCCCAAGGCACTTAATGTGACAAAGGTCTTTTAGTGACCATTATATTGTACACTTTTTGGAAAGGCAGAGGGGAAGATTTTATGACCAGATGAGCAGATCTAGTTTCTTGATACTGTCCACACGTTACATATTCCCCCTTTTCGGACGACAATGTTCATGGGGGAATGTCATCAGGTGATAGTCAAGTGGACCATGATGGTCGGGCAGCAGGTGGTTTTTAACTGTCCTCTGACTTTGGCTCCTCAGGCTGCTGGTTCCGTTTGAAAGTTCGAGGAAGGGCAGCCATGCACTTATTCATGGACTTGTTGCATCTCATTGAACCTGTTAAACAGGACCAAGGCCTGACCCCGTGTTAGGGCATATCCTATTGCCATGGAGAGGCAAAATGCCTTGCCGGCGACAGTCCAAGCTCGGACAATGGGTGAGTCGGTCAGGATGGGCCGTTGAGACAGTGCTTGGAGGACTGTGTCGATGGGAGTGACGTTGATTAGCTGGGATCCCCTCTTCCTCAATCCTTTGTTCCAGTTCTGGATCTAGGGTGAAGTTTGGATCCTTGAAGAAGGATGGAATTTCCAACTCTGGTTGGTACTATTCGCTCAGGAGATTGTACCATGCCAGCTCATCGAGGTGGAGGATGGCGCCTTCTGGTACTTGAATCCACATACTTTGTTTGGGAAGGCTCCCACGGGGGCAGTGTCACGCTGGTCAGAAGTCAGGATGGTTTTACGAGTAGGAGTGTTGGCGAGCCACCGATTTCCCATGATCTCAGCTTGCGTTTCGATGACTTAGGTACAAGGCTCTGCTTTGATGGGTGTCAATTCTCATGTGCTGCAACAATCAGATTCCTTCAGTACAATGAAATTTCTTCTACAGTTGAGGGGAGACCGTCTGAGGTGGCTGGGCAAAACTGTAATACCAGACCTTGTCGCCTACATCCAGTTCCTTGTGTGACACTTTCTGTTCGTAATATGCTTTCCGGCCTTCAGCACTCTTTTGAAACTGTTGTTGGGCAAAAGCAAATGTTATTCTCAGATGCCGGTGTAGTTCGTCGAGTTACTGGTGAGTGGTGTAGGCTGTGACAAGGCTGGGGACCACAGTTCGATTTGTTCGTTCCACTTGACCGGTTGAGATGGGTTGGTGTCTGATATGCAGTTGAGCTTGTACATCCAGGAGTTTCCAGATCTGCTCCAGCATCTCAGCTGTAAAGTGGGTGCCTCTGTCGGAGTTGACTCTTAGTGGCAGTCCGAACCTGGAGAAGATGTGGTTCATCAGGAGGTATGCCGTGGTCTGGGCAGTGTCGTTGGGTGCTGGGAGACACTCTACCCACTTGGTGAACTGGCACACGACCGTGAGGAAGTACTTGTTGCCCCTCGTCTACCTGGGCAGGGCTCCCACCAGTCAATTTGGAGGTCCGACCATGGGAATATAACTCCTCTGCGTTGTAGTGGGGCTCTGCGATTTGGGATTGCCGGTTGAAATTGGCTGCAAACCAAACACCCTCTGACATACACTGCCACATCTTGCTGCATGCCAGGCCAGTATGTAACTTGTTTCATGTCTCGTAAGTGGCTCTGGTACCGTGATGTCCGGCACATGATGCGTTGTGGGCATACATTAGCATGACCTCCTTTTAGCACTGTGGCACTACAAGCTTTGGCGCTGTGAGGTCATCAGGGACATACCACAGATTGTTGTGTTTAACACGCAGCATGTGTTTGATGTTATCTAGTCGTCTGAGGCATGGGGCAGCAGTGAGTTCAGATGTTGCAATAGGTTGGTTTGAGGGATCTGAGAGGTGGTTTAGCATAGCTTTTCTGGAGGTGTCAGAGGCTTGCAGGTCAGCTATTTCATTGTTGGAAGTTTGTGGAGCCAGTGTAAATGGCTGTGAGGTGGACATTGTTGCAGGAAGAGTTAGCTGACTGCAGGTTATGACTGCCAGGTTAAGGGTGGGTGGCTGGGTTGGTGGTGACCATAGGTTGCCATATAGTGCACCAGTTTTGGCAAGGGCATCAGTTTGGTCATTTAGGTCTTTAGCAAGGCCCGGTTGCTTTGAGTGTCCTTTTTACAGTAGACGAACATGTCATGTTTTCTTGTGATGTTATCACATGTTTGACTGGCTTGTTGTTTGCAGTCTTGAAGCCATTTTGTTTCCAGCCTAGAAGGTGGCATGTGAAACTGAGTCTGGCATAGTTGGATTCTGTGCAAATAAGGAGATATCTGATGTTATGGGCTGATGCGATTTGAAGGGTTATGAGAATAGCTGCAACCTCAGCATATTGAGATGACTGGGGACCCAACATGAAGTGTTGTGGTGGGTCAGCTTGGTCTTTTAACCACAACACACCTGCTTTTAGGATGCCCTCGTGGTTGTATGAATATCCATCGACGTAGGCTGTGGGCATACCTTGGCATGCATTCTCTTCAAAGTACCTGTGACAGGTCAGTTGTTGTAGTTGGTGTCCATCTATGTCCAACGTCACAGTTGGTGTGTCATCAGGGCAGTTGCCAAGCCATTGCCCAGAGCAGACTTGTAATTCTGGGCATATCGTGCCTCAACATTGCGCCCCTGGTGGGCCATCAACCACGTGGCTATGCGTGCATTGTTGACCATGCCATCTCAGATGCGTTGTTTGTTGAGGAACATTACAGGCTGATGACAGGTCTCTATAATAACCTTTTGTGTTCCAAAGTAGTTGGAGAATTGCTGGATAGCCCATACAGTGCAGAGCAGAGTTTTTTCAAAGTCTGAGTATTTACATTATGGTGGAAGAAGTGTCTTGCTGGCATATGTGACCACTCTTTTGTCCTGGTCATGCTGTTGGTATTGACCAGCGCTGAGGCAGTGGTTGGAGAATCCAGCTTCCAATTAGAACTCCTTTTGTGGATCGGGGTAAGCCAGACATGGAGCTGTACACAGATGCTCTTTTAGTTCATTTATGGCATTTTCTTGAGCTTCTGTCCAGATGAATGGGCAGTCCTTTTTCAGAAGAGCAGTTAGAGGTCGTGCAATGTCCGAGTAGTTCTCGATGAACTGCCGTGAGAAGTTGCACACACCTAGAAAACTTCGCTGCTCTGAGACATTGGTTTGTGGCTTGATGTTCTGAATGGCATGGATACGGCTGGACTGTGGTTCAATGCCCTGTGATCTGATGAGTAGGCCCACGTAATTGACCTTGGTTTGGAACCACTGTCCTTTGTGGAGGGCAATCTTGGCACCGGCAGTGGTTAATTGCTGCAGAATGTGGTCTATCTCCTTCAGGTGGTCAGCCACTTTTGTGCTCTTCATGAGGACATCAACTACGTAAATGAGGTTACCTCTCACTCTGGCTTTTGGGCATGCTTTGTTCAGGAAGAACTCAGCTGGTGAGTTGGCATAGCCGAACGGGCACCTTGTGAAGGTATACTGTTGGTTGCCGAAGGTGAAGGCAAGCTTGTGTTGATCTTCTGAATGCACTGGCATGGTCCAGAATCCTGAGGCCACATCAAGTGTAGAGAAGATTGTGGCTCCTCTGATTCTGGGTATTTCCTGCTCCAGTTGGGTCATGGGCCATTGTGACAGTGGCACCTGCAGGTTCTGTTTTCTGCAGTCGATGGTGGGTCACCACATGCCGTTTGGTTTGAGGACAGGCCAGATGGGGGCAGAAAAGGTGCTGTTGCGTGGACGGATGACACCTTTCTGAAGCATGGAATTGATGATCTCCTGCACTGGTTCATGTGAGGCGATGTGAATCTTGTACTGCTTGATGAAATTGGGAGGAGTATTTGGGTGCATTGGGATGTGCGGCGTGTGGAGGTGGGTGAGGCCACAGTCTAAATAGTATTTGGCAAATTACGCTTTGTATTTGTACAGGACTTGTCTTTGTTGATGGCCTGCATCATCCTTTATGGCATCTGCATCTTTCAGAATTTGTTGGACTTGAGTCTCAAATCCTGGGTATGGCTCATCTGTTGTATCTGCTGTCCCATTGGCAGTCAGAGGCACAGTACTTTCATCAGTCTCACAGGCGGGCTGGTAAGAGACTATGTATACTGCAAGGTGTTGGTTTTGAAGGGTGCCTCAGTCAGCTGATTTTGAAGGGTGCCGTGAACACTGTGTTCTCTGAGCTTCCTTCTGAGATCATCGAAGATGGGATAGGACCAATTATTGTTAAGGTGAGGTCAAAGTCATGGAAGTTGTGACTCATTAGCCATCCTAGACGGTAGGCCTTGAGAATTCTAACATCTGTTGCTGTGCAGTTGTTTAACAGGATGAATACTGCACGGGATGACACTTCAGTGAGGGGTGTGGCTTCCAGAGTGAGGCCAAGTTCCAAGCATTAAGGTGAAGGTTGGAAGAAGCCCAGTATGTGGTTTAGGGTTTGACCACATTGCATGTTGAGCCCAACAGCAACCCCTTTGGTGTAAGCTGGTACCACGGTTTCCTGTTCATTGATTAGGGTACAGACTCTGGGATGGTCTGGCCTGACAGGAGGTTCTCGGGGTTGTGGGGGCTGTGATGTCAGTAGGGCCCACACTACCTCATTAATAGTGTCTACATGAGCCTTGAGGTAAATCAAGATGTCTGCCCCAATGTAGACATCAGAAGGACCAGGAAGTAATGGGTTAGACACCGATCGTTCCACTTCAAGTTCAAAATGCAGATGCCCTTGGCAGTCACCATGGTTGATAGACAGGTGTCTAAAGGGTAGTGGGTGTGCTTGCTGGCAAAAGGAAGGTCTGGTGTGTCATTGCTGAGATCATTGAACAGTGCCAGGCTGATGGCTGAGTTGTCTGCCCACAGTGCAAGCATAATGTCTGTTGTTGTTACTTCATACAGTTGTAGGTCTGCCATGACCTGGGGAAGGTATCAGGCTCATAGGACCAATGGTCAGGTGAATGGGAGCTATCTTTTTAGGTTGGACCTCATTTTGGCTGTATGAATGTAGATTCAGCTCAAATTTTGGGGATTTAAGAGTTCGTTTTTGTCTTTTAGCTTCAACTTGGAGTCTGTCAAAGAGTTGGGATGACATTAAGGTGAGGTCTGCTCCAGTGTATACCAGTGCTTCCAGTCTCATCTTATTTTCCAATGTGATGACTAGGAAGAGTTTCTAGGTTCCCCAGGAGTCTTGGTACCAGGGCTTGTGTGGTAGGCAGTTAGGGCTGGTCTCATGTGGCTTGTTATGGAGGCAGACAAACAAAACAGCACATTCTGGTATCTTTGGGTCCTGGTTGATGGAGTGATGAAGTATGTTGGCTTGCTCTGGATGTGCAGCCGTCAGCTGAGGTGGTTGGGTTACGCCATTGGCTGGTTCTGTGGTCAGTGGCTGGGTGCTAGGTTCAGTGGGAGGACAGTCAGGGTGGATGTTGGTTTCAGGCCCTACACTTAGTCATAAGGAGCCTGGACTGTCCCTTTTGTCTCCCTTGCAGGGTTTCTTCTGGATGAGTTATTTTAGAATCCTCAGTATCTCTGCTGACTCAGACATAGCTGCACTGTTCTGCTCTGGTGAGAGCTCGGACTTGGTCTTGTCTGGGGTGTGTCGAGAGGGGTTCCACCAATGGCTGTCTGGGCTCGATGGGGGTGGCTATTCCTGGCCCATCGGCCGGCTTCCTGCATAGCTTCACCCTTTGGGTTGTTGGATGGACGTGACCTGTCCTAGGGTCTTTCAGAGCACCCTGTCTGGTGCTTGGGATGGGCACCATCACAGTTGTGCTGCTCTCTACTGGCTGGGAACGGTCTCGACTCTCTACTGAAAAGTCTGTCACTGTGGGGTTGTGGTGCGCCCTCTAGAGCCAGCTCCGAACATTGATCAGAGACAGGGAAATTTGTTGGATTTTTTACAGTCTTTTCAGAAGCATTCTTTTGCTTGGCATAGCTTATGGCTAAGTCCGCAACTACATAGTGCGTGGGCAGGCCAGGACCCCTAAGTGGTGGCTCACTGCAGTATGCAGATTCTGGAGGAACAGAGTTCTGAAGTTGAAATCCTCCTGCATTCCTGGCTCGTTCCATGCCTGTTGGAGTCTGTTGTGGTAGGCCTGTGGGTTTTCATGTTGGCCTTGTTTGAGGTCCATGGCGGTGATGAGTCCTTGGTCTGATTCAGGATCAGAAAACTCTCTAATCAAGGCCTGTTGTAGCTGCTGGTAGTCCGATTTGACCGCTTCTGGTTGCCGATCTAGGAAACTTCACACATCACGGCTGGAGGTAATTCGAAGCAGATACAATCTGTCTCATGTGGTTAAAGTAGGGATGTTTCTGGCCAGCTTGTCAAGTTCTTTCAGAGCCATGCCATGACTTGTGGCAAGGATACTCTGGAAGCCTCCCACCCACTTGCTGCTGATGGGGCTTCTTGGATGCTGGTTGGTGACATCTTGAACAGTGGCCTTTCACCCACTTAAGAACTAGGGACTCTTGACTGGGAGGCTGGTCCCACTGGTCAGGGGAAATTCTGTGGTGTGAGTTCCCCTTTCTTGTCACATTGCAGTATGTAAGAGTGTTTCAGTTATCTGAGAATATGTCAAGTTAATCTTTTAAATTGTCTCTTTGCTGAACTTGGATTTCAGCTTGGGCCATTTGCAGCTGGCCTTCACAGGCCTTGGTCCTAGCATCCCTTTCTTTTAGTTCAGTCTCTGCTCTTACCAGGAGAGCTTCAGCTTGTTGGAGTTTTCCATCTTGTTCCTCTCTGGCTTCCTTCTCTAATTGCTCTCTGCTTCTACACTGAGATCTGACAGGGCACTTTAGAGTCTCTCCACTTCCTCCTGTAGCTCTGGGTCCATTTCATCCTCTCTTCCATGCCTGTCCTGGGCCTCGAGGGTTAGCTGATCTAGGTGAATTTGAGTGTGTGCCTGATTCCTCCGGGCAAACTGTGACGAAGATGAAGGAAGCGGGAGCCAGGTGAACAATCCAATGTGAGATTTATTTCTATACTTTTCAGCATCAGTCAACAAACTGCTTTTCAGCACAATATAAAATGCATGAGCACACAGTCAGTGTTGTGCATCTCTCTCCCCTCCAGCAGTCTGGACACCCTTTTTATCTCCCTCCAGCTCTCACTGAAACACAGAACAGCTGTTAGAGATCATATCCCACAGGTGTCAATCCTTACCATTCTCCTTCTCCTGGGCTCACTCTCCACATATGTCGCTCGGCCATGCCAACATCACCACAGTATTGCATATGGATGTTCTTGTGTTTATAAGAGCAAATAATAATAATTGTTAAGTAACAGTGTCAGCACTATGTGGATTAAAAACGAATAGATCTCAAACAAAAACATTAATCAAATTAACAATTTGAATGTTCTCATTTTATTTTTGCTATTAGTTGCATCACATTGAAATATAGCGGAGGTCAGATTCTCTTTCAATGGACTCTTGAATGATGTAAATGTGACACTTCAAAAGACAAAACAATAAATAATGTGATACAGTACAGTGTCATGCAATTGTTCTGTCTTTCTGAATTGTTATATCATTCAAGATATGATAGATTAAAAAAAATATTTGAGTTGATTATGAATCATAAGATCACATTGTTAACTATTGAAATGTTAAAAAAAAAATTATTTCATGTTTTAAGTATTAAATTTAATCTGCAACGCTGTGAACTTCACACATTCAATAGAGATATGATAGCGAAATATGTCATTTTGGCTTGCATTAAACATTACTATTGTAAAACATCAGCAGATCTTTACACGAAAGACCCACGATCTTCAATGCCATGCTGCTTCTTCTCTTTCAAAAATTATTTGGGGGATCAAAATTGACCCTGAATTGGCATTCTTCTTATTGGACAGGTAAGCTTACATAACTGCAAAGCACGTGAAATATAGTGCCATAGGATTGATCTGTGTCATTTTAGCTTACTTGATCTTGACTGCTAATGCTGATGAATTGCAAGCTACCTTGCTTCGTAACTTTCAAATAATTTAAACGATCTTCTCTTTATACTAAAAGTCAGGTTAATGTCAATGTTAATCTGTAATTATTCAGAAAGGTAAACTACAATAATACATGAAATGAATGCTAGACAATGTTCAAGATAATGCAAAAAGCTCCATTCATTACTGTAATGTAACTTGGTTATATAGAAGATATATACAATCTATTATTATAAAACAATAGCGCATCGATATATCAAAATGACAGTTTTGATGGAATTACATCAATACTGCATTGCAGAGGTGGGACCAAGTCATTGTTTTCCAAGTCACAAGTAAGTCCCAAGTCAAGGTAGGCAAGTCCAAGTCAATTTACAAGTCCTCAACTTTTAGCTTCAAGTCTTAAACAAGTCATTAGTGCGCTTTGCGCAAATTAGTGTCAGAGTATCAATTAATATAGTACATTTTATTTAGAAGTTTCTAATTTATAATCTAATTTTATATTTTTTTATCGATATCTACCTGTAAAGACCAAAGAGGGTAATAAAGATGATACATGGAACTTATCTTGGAACACATATTAAGGCAAACCAAACTTTTACTCTAAACACGCAGTGAAAGGACGCTGAACGTGCTGAACTGGTGAATGAAATCTGAAATATTACCAGGCAGTGGCTAATTGCAGACATTTAAGTTGCATATACGAGTTATATATGGGCTGCGAACAGAGTAAATGATCGGTTTTGTGATTTTTAGAACCATAACCAATATAATTAAATAAATATAGCTAAACGCATGACAGAGGACCAGCGCGTCCGCAAAAGAATGAGCATGTTTACATGCACGTTCTAACCAGTTATGCTCAAAAAGCACCAATGTGTGTGGTCATAATAAATGCTGTTCCTTTATCGAGGTCATACAACAGCGTAATAAAACACCGGGTAGATTTAGTCCATTACACCAATTGCTATAACGCGTTAAACGCTACTGATCGCAGTAAAAAATAGTTTGCGGTTGGATATATAGACTTTGTTAGCCTGTAAATCTGCTATGTGCTGCCATAGACATGTATGTTACTGAACCATAGCTGACATAAATTAGTTAACAACTTACCTGTCTGTGGATTTTCAGATGCCTCAAAAAATTGGACGTTGTCGACGAGGTGTCTGTAATTTTAGAACCACAGGTTCTACATGTTGTAATCCCTTTGTTGCCTTTAACGCTGTATTCAATATATCCCAATTATATCACCTTTGGTATCATTTTTACTGCGTCCATGTCCTTAAATGCGCGCCGCGGTCTTCAAACTTGGTCCAGCTTTCGTGGAAGCTGATTGGTTGGTTGTCTGATTGGTTGAATAAGGAGTGTTGACATGCAGATTTGTAAATCAAATTAATCGTTTATTTGGGAGATTTATTGTTGATTTACTGCACATTTTTAATTATACAACTCTTATCTTTGGTTTTAAAAACTATAAGTATTTCCAAGTCAGATGGCTGAAGTCCAAGTCAAGTTGCAAGTCAATGCTGTCAAAGTCTAAGTCGAGTCGCAAGTCTTTTTTGATTCTTTCCAGTCAAGTCACGAGTCATCAAATTAATGACTCGAGTCCGAGTCAAGTCCAAGTCACGCAACTCGAGTCCACACCTCTGCTGCATTGTGTCAACATATTTATAATGTACAGTTTATTTTATAAACAACTATTGTGATCATGCACCAAATGTAGATAACAGCTACTGATAAAGCTGGCTAGCTAGCTAACGCCAACATAGGCTATCGTATAAATGCAGTCAATGTATCATGCAAAGAAAAGTGATTACTTCAAACAGTCTCGTATAGTCAGACCTATTTCCACACTTTGTTTTAGCCCTGTTCCACTACTGGAGAGTCAAATAAATTTGCATGCCCAACCCCAGACATACGGTACACGTAACTCAGTTATATGGAACAGCCAACCAGGTGTTCCACTTGCACCTTGCACCCTTCACCAAGTTGAATGAGACATTGTGTTCCCCTTGCCACATCACTATCCCTACCACTGTAATGCACTGTAATGCACCGTAACCTTATTCTCGGCTCCTCAGTGAAAACCTGTCTGACAGTCGCTGGCCCGCTCCCCTTTATACCCATAAGTCTGGGGGGGGGCATGCAAATTCTGTCAGAAAACTTGACATTGGCCTTTTCTCAAGTTCAGAGCTATGCGAGGCTCTCAGAAGAGACCCCTTGTGTCACTACAATCGACACAATGTCTTGTTGCTTCCATCGGGGAACGGAGGTTACAACAGTAACCATGACGTTTTGGTCGATGCTTGCGTCCCTATGGAGTGTGTGCGCACGATCACGAGCAACATGTAGATGGCATTAGTTCACTTAACGGCCACAGGTGTCATTAATAACAAGGGTTTCTAAATCTTACATAATGCACCTTTAAATAAAAGAATCTCTGACAGTGCTTCACTGTCAGCAATGTTGTAACACTCGAGATTCTCTGGACTTTATTTCAAGACCGGTCAAGACCACAACTGCCAGGATATCACTAAATTGCTTGAGCATTGTCTGATTTATTTGTTAACATAATTACTGTGATTGGATTTAAAATGTCCTGCTTCAAATGCAAGCAATAACTTGATTCATTTCTAATTTGATATTTTTGTTACTGTTAACGGCTGTCACCCCTCCCCATCACCCTTCACATGCTTTACAATAACGTGAATGCGGGAGATAGGAGAAGAAACTGTGGCTGTCTGAGAGATGTCAGCCAAATCTTCTGTCAACTCCTCACCATACCTGTCAACACTCCTATTTTTCCCGGGAGTCTTCCGTATTTCACACGATCTCCCTCCCCATCCCGTTTTGTTATTTCTCCTGCGAAACTCCCGTAATTTGTATAGCCCAAACCTCATTATATGAATAATCACATCAATATATTATTCCAAGGTTGTCCAGTTGCCAGATCTTGTATTAAACGCATCCTACTGACACATCATACAAATTTCAACCCATTTGTGACCTCAACCTGGCAACCTACAACCCAGTTGAGCTGTTGATATCTGCGCAGGTAGTAGACGCGGGAAGTTGAATCAAGCATCACTATTGGATGGCAAAAAAATAAAATATATATATACACATGTAAATTTAACAACAGCTGGACGGAAGAATTTAATTTCATATCTCGAAGCCATATGGACAATGCCCACGCCTTTTACAAAGTGTGTCGCACTGATTTTAATATCGGAAACAATTTGGATGTATTTAGCCTGCCTCTGCTAGGGATGGGCGGATCGATACCATGGTTATACTACAGCATTACTGCAGTATCCATATGGTAACATGGTTTTAGTAATAGTAACTATATAATAATATTTATGGTTTATTTTGTGGATTTATATGTTGCTTAATACTTATACATTTGTTAAAAGGTAAACAAAGCAGCCTAATAAATTTCTGCTCAGACCTATATAAAACATTTAAGTAATAATTTAAGTTAATAATTTTATCCAAATAATTCGTAAAAATGAAATGAATTAAAGGTATCAATATTGGTATCGATATCGCCGATTCTGGCCTAAAAGTACTTGGTATCGGATCGCCCATCCCTAGCCCCTGCCACTTTAGGTGCGACTTATATATAAATAAAAAAGTATTTGCTGTGCTGTTGCAAGAATTCATTTGCAAGAACAAATCTTCAAATTGGAAAAGACACAAATTTGTTGGTTTTTCATTACCCAATTAGCTTTCTTTGAGATCTGTGACCTCATTATACAGCATACCTGTGTTACTTGCATTTTTTGCATAGCCTAATTTCAAACATTACGAGTTCACGTTACTAAAACAGACAGAAAAAATTTACAAGTTCTTGAAAAGGAAAACTATTGACGATGGTTATGTGGGATAGTGGTGTGTCAAGGGATTTTTTAATCATAAAAAGTGTGCCGTGGCAGAAAAAAGGTTGGGAAAATCTGACCTAAACCACAAAGAGTTAATCTGCAAAAAAGCATCCAAAAGAAAACACCGAACAGTAGGCCTATGTCAATTCTGCAATGCATTGCTTACACAAACGGCTGGGACCACGTCAAATTTTTATCAGCAATTAGAATGGAAGCATAAAGAAATGTAAGCTAAATATAAGTGATACTAGCAAAGCTATCTAGCTAACATTAGCAATCTGCCTCTTGCTGCACTCCATTCAACTCAGAAAGTCGGATTATCCAACTTCCTTCTGAGAAAAGTGAAATGGAAGGCCACTTAAAGTCGTAATTACAACTTGGAAAATCATGTGGAAATGTTAAACTCGCCGAGATGCAGGTGCGGGACGTCACACAATATTGTCGACACCCAAGAAGATGTACATAAAAAGTGATAAACATTAACTTTTTTTTTAATAATATTGATAAATTAGTTCACGATATTAAAGCTTGTTTAACAAAAGTTAGCAGAGTAGCAGGTGATCAAAACATGGTAAATGAAACTCTCTTTTGATAATCGTACACTTTTAGCACAAATGCTAGCTTTGCAGATTATTTATAAATTGGGTTGATAGGAGACATCTCTGGTGACAGTCAAAACATCTGCTAAGCTAACGGAAATGTTGCAGTTTTATGTCATCTTCCGAGCATCTGGTGTTGGAATGCCGATTGGAGATATCAAGTGGAATATCCAACATTTGATTTTAATGGAATGCAGCATCTGTACTATAGGGTTGCGACTTTTTAAGTTTTTAAATAAGGGACACTTAAATGAGGGTGGTGAAGGGGAATCATGGCCCCTAACCACATCCTCCAGAGATAATATGCGTTATTAATTCAAATTATATACTCTTTCTTATATGCTGAAATTAGAACTTTCCTGACACCTGACTGATAAAAAATACACATTTTACATATTAAAAATATATTTTGATCTTTTTGATTATTTGTCTCCTTTATCTTATTTATGTATACATTTTTATTGGTTTATACATATTTTTTTCTTCCTTCATTTTTACTTGTCTTTTTATGACTCAGTGATTGTATTCATACATTGTTTGATCTTATTGAACATTTATATAGAACAAAAGCCACAGTTTTAGCACCATTTTCGGAAGGTCCTTTACCCAACATAGGCACATTTTCCAATTTATATCAATGTTAAATTAGCGATCTGCAACGATTTCACCTTGACGCTAAATGACCATCTTAAATACGGGACAATGCATCCCATATTGATTCGATAAGGATTCATAATTTTATCTTTAAATGCGGGACGATTCCATATTTTACGGGACGGGTGGCATCCCTAAACTCACCTTCACCCCTCACCCAAAGAGATTAAGCGAGTATTAGCTATACATATTAGCAACCTATGTATATACTCTTTTTAGGGTGCTAGTTTCAGTTGCTTGATAGCTGTTTGCCACTTAGCTAGGTGTGCAAGTTTCCTAATTTAGTTAACATAATTTGAGGGATGTAGCCAATGCAGTGTTAACTTTATGAGAGATTGAGGGGACAGGGTTTGTAGTAACAAATTGTTGTTCCCAAGTTACGTTTTTGCTTGTGATAAACAATGACGAGACAGGCCACATAAAGCTATGTAGCCAATGAATATAATGTTATGTTACATCAACGTTAGCCAATGTCAGCTCCGACACAACACTACATGCCGCAGTACAACTCCCTCACTTGGGTGAGAGAGCTAGAGATGTGACAGCAGAGAGTGGAGACAGAGTAATGCGCCTCCACTTATATGAAAAATGTACATTTTAAAAAGGCTGCTTTGCTTATGTTTGGCATTCTTTGTTCTATTTTCTAGATTTATCTATGTGGTTAGCGAATTGCACACATTTATACAAGGCTTGTTGTTGGTTCAAAAACAACAAAACAAACTTTAAACTTAAAAACACACTATATTGTTTAAGAAAAGACAGAATAGTGAAGACTTAATTATTAAATAATTGTTTAAAATATTCTGTACTTAATGATGGTTTCTAGGGGAAGAGTCATCCAAGAGAAAACGTGCAAAAACTTTTTATTGTTTTAGGTGGATGGTAAAACTTGGAAAATGAGTGTTGAATAAAGATGGTTAAGTTGATTTCAGCTCCTTAGTGTTTGTTTGTATTTGTTTCCTCATAGAAAACAAAGAAAATTCACACACATAAAATTCACCTCTGCAATGACTTTTGATTATTTTATCATGACATACATTATGTCATGGTACACAGATACACACACATACATATGGCAATAAAAGATGTGTATGAAGAGGAATCTTAATTTGTTTTCTGTGGGTGTTTTTATGGGAATGTGGATATTTCAGATCAGTGTGAGGAGTGCCTATGGTTTGAATGTTCCACATTTTATCATGTGTCATGCAGTGTGGGACTCGCACTTGTCTGGTCTTGGTCTTGACTCGGTCTCGCCCTGTCTTGGTCTTGACTTGGTCTCAACCCCTCAAAGTCTTGGTCTTGTCTCAGTCTCGATACTCTCTGGTCTTGGTCTTGACTTGGTCTCGGTTTAGGTGGTCTTGGCTACAACACTTCCTGTCAGTGGTAAAATTATGGAGAAAGGAGCTCTTGGTGCTATTTGATGTAGATGGGACTTGTGACAGAAATCAAATATTTTTCAGCCTATGTAAGGTGCATTGTGAGTTCAAAGCGGCTCTCAATGCTGGTGTTGCCGCCCTTGACGAGAATCATGAATGCAACTTCACAATTGCTGTTGGAAAGCGGATAGCCACAGTCTACCAGCAGATTAATATTCTGGAGGATTTGAGTTTTAGAGATTTAATGCCCATTGCAATGAATATGCAACCTATGTGGGGACTAGTTCTTTCAATTAGTCAAACTCCCACTTAGACTTTGGAAAACTTTTAATGTTACTTGAATTGGTGCTATTTTAGTGCATTTCTATGCTTATATTGTGGAAGGCTTTGCTTGTAAAATGTTAATAAAGCATTACATTGCTAAATATTGTTTTGTTTTCTTTCTCAGATGGAAAGAATTATAATTTTTACAAGAAAATATGTATATACAGTGTCAAATTTCAGCACTTTCAAAATGTATCTAAAAAAATATTGATTAATCACGATTGAAAAAATTATCCACTGACAGCACTAAAAATAACATCTGATTAAAATTTTGATCTACAATATGACAACATTTTAAGATAAAACATTCCTATTTAAAATATTAAAATCAACATTATGTTCTAAGAGCACCGCATTGTGGTGGAATTATGCAAGGACACCACATATTGTGTCAGTGCATTTGTGTTTGAATAACAGTGCGAGAAGAATAATGTTTAAAAAAAAATAATAACAAAAGCAAGATCTACCTCTCCTTTATCTGTGGTCATGAGCAGCTACTGACTATTGTTTAGGTTTAGGTAAACGTTTTAGGTTAGGGAGGTATGTTTTACTCATTAAAAGCTCATTCTAATATTCATCTTAAAAACCTTTTTCATTCGCTTTTGGTGACACCCACTGGACATTTCACTGGGAAACTGCAGCCAAACATGTAATGAAGTAATTTTGGTTGCAAAAAATTTGCCATTGTAATGTACATTTCACAAGATCAGGCTTGATTTATTGTAAGATTAAACATTTCAGTTGTATGACAAATTTCCATGAAACAGAATTGAGTAATCTTTGGTTAGTGTAGAAATTATTCAGAAATCAGAATAACTGTGAAGTATTACCTTAAAATGAATGCAGAGAATGCACAAAAACTTAAACAAAATACAGAATTTTTAAAATCTGTGTGGCAAATGACAAAGCAACTGCATTAACTGAACACATTTTATACTTTGCAAAGTGAAGTATATTTAAATATGTTTAACTTAAACAATTTGTTTAAATATGACTTTTGTCAGGAATATTTTTAGTGTATTTAGTGTTTGAGAGCTAGCTATACAGAACTTCATATAACTCATTAGATGTATAATGAAAAAAGTCTTGTTAACAATTATTAACTTGTAGAAAACTTGAATGTTATCTAAGAGAAAAATAAACTAAATAGAGAAAGAGAAAATGAGAGAGAGGGAAATGATAAATCTCTTCAAAGAGGTAAACAAGGCTTATTTTTGCAGTAAATTACTGCACTGTCCCAACCTCTCACTGAGTTAGAGGGATGGACGTTAATTGACTCAGAGAAGAGGCACTGAGAGCTTGTGTATAGGTAGGTTGACTCTGATTCAGGCACCATCTGTCCTCTGCCAGCTTTAGTAGCAATGCCTGTTACCAAGCTTCATTTGCATTTTAGACCCTAGATGATACTTATATATAAAAGTGGCCATGTTGGAGTATTAAATGGGCTTTTAAAAATAAAAAATATTACCCAAATAGTGCCCAGCATCAAAAGAAATAAAGCACAGGTTTTATTTATATTACCATTTTCCCACCTCTTCTTTGTGCTCCTGAGACAAAGAACATTTAGATCTTATCACATCTAAAACGTGAAAGACAGAATGTAAATCAAAGGTTCCTGACTGCGTGCCTTCTTTGGTTACATGTTCAAGTGAGTATCAAGGGTATTTAATTCAATCCAGTCCTCTCCATATTGAAGGACGTTCAGTCCCTCATGGAGAACTCGATGACAACTTCATCTGAATATAATCATATCTTGTCACCCATTACATACTGTACTGTCACAGAAACATAAAAATGTGAAAGGACCATATGAACAATGCAAGATGCCCTTCTGATGTGTGAAAGACATATCTTAATATATGCTATAATGCTAACACTACACAGCCAAAAGGCCCATGAGTAAACTGTGAAAAATCACAATCTAAATTAGAATTTCTTGTTTTCAAGTAAATTCGTTTTTGTAAAAATCTGTAAAAGACTGCATAAAATATTAAGGAGTGTTTTCAGAGAATGTATCTTTAATGTAAGTATGGCCATTGTAGCTCTTCAAGTCTGTGTACCTGCCGACAGGTCCAAAAGTGTGTGTGCCATGTTGAGAAAAGTTTACACTAAAATGTTCAAGTCCCGCATACATAAATCAGGCATTTGTTGTATCATTTGAAAGCTTAGAATCTGAATTCTTCATTGATAATCATTAGGCCTGTAACGATACACACATTTCTTGATCCGATACGATGCAGAAGCCTCAAATTACGATACGTTTATAAATAAAAAATATATAAAGTACAATAACAATAAAGTAACTTAAACAACAACAATGCATTTATCAGCATATTGTTATGAGAAAAATGTGTTTGTCTCATCCAAGTCATTTTAATTTGAATAGCACTTTTTACAATGCACATCGTTTCAAAGCAACTTTGTACAAAATCTAGAAAATCATGCCTTAAAGTCTCCAGAGAGCAAGCTAAAAATGACCGTGGCAAAGAAAAAAAATCCTTACAATAGTTAGTGGAGAAAAAAAACCTTGAGTGGAACCTGTCATCTGGCTTTATGTTATACATACATAATACAATATTATTTAGCGATTTGAGCAAAAACCATTAGGCACAAGTGTTAACAAGGCTCGTAGAGGCTATATCTTATGCAGATTTGCTTCTTGTGTGAATTTATCTTGTTTAAGTATGTTTGAGTTTTTTTTTACTGAAAAACAAGACACGTTTAGCTGTGTATCAGCTCTTTATAAAAATCATTCCAAGGGATTTCATGATGTCATGTGCAGTTGATAGCGAGCAGGAAAATCAGACTGAATGTGTTTCCCCCCTGGAATCTATGGGGTTTGGGGCACTTTAGCTGGTCAGGTTGGGAAATCAGCTAAGACCAGCTAAAACCATCTTAGGCTGGTTTTTGCCAACCTTTGATAGCTGAAACAATAACATTTATGGAGATGCCATTTTGGTCAGGTGTCTTTGCACTTTAATGCTAATAGGAAACACTATTCCAGATGCATTTTTCCATTTGCACACAAGATGACAGAACCATACTGATGACTCCAATGAACATATGGTACTTTAACATCATGTATTACTGTGAGAATGAGAATTGTGCCATTGTTAAGACCAGCAGGTGTGTACTTATGATGTGAATTTTGAGAAAGATGATTAATTACAGGGCAATTCCTAGTCAAAATTTTTATTTGATTGTAAAAGCACTTAATAATACTAGATTTCTAGACAAATTCTTTGATGAAATAAAAATAACATATTAAAACATATTTTATATCTCCAAGTGAATTAAAGCTACATCTTATCATGAATGCATGTTTTTAATTTCCTTGCATTTCTGCTATAGGTACTGTATATAGGGACCTTGACTCTTCTTCAACTTAAAATAGAAACTTTAAAGGCTACTAACAATTATTTTTGAAAGTCCAACACTGTGATCAGCTCACAAATCAGCACATAAACAGACAAATCACATTTGGTCTCAGATTCTCAGACTGTCTACTAATGGCACAGTTTATCTTTTGATAACTTTTTCATTTTTTTTTTTACTTCTTGCTTTTGGCTCTTACCATTAAATCCTCTCAAGAGCTTTGTCTGTCACTGAGTTGTATTGTCCCTGAATGACTTAGGATAAAGCTTTATTTATATAAAGAGTTATTTTCTATTGAATCTAACTGTCTCAGCACATTTATTTTATTGAAGTAAATTCGATTAGCCTATCATTTACCCATTGATTTGACACCTACTTGTGTTAAATACTTCAGTGGCTATATTTTGAGGCTTCTCAATTACTCTCAAGTAATGGAATTAAGATGGTAACTTTGCTTTAGCAACAGTTGAATTAATACATTTACATATTACTGAAGCTCAGTAATAATAATAATTTTCATAAATACAGGAAAGAGCCCTGCAGTCAGATATGACAAAAGTGAGTTCTGGACTTCCACAAAACTTTTTGCTGAATCTAAGCAATAAATCCTCTCAGAAAGAATTTCTTCAGATTATACTGACTGTCTTCTTTATCTTTGGAGATTGCTAGAGAATGAACCAGTAATAAACTGAAGTTGAGAGTTATGAACGTTTCCTGCAATATTCTGAAGTGCCTTGCTCTTTCTGTCTTGATATGCTGCAAGTTTTCAAAGTCGTTCTCAACATAAGGACTATCTTACCACACACAGTAGATTTGATCCTCTACTCTTGTTTGTTTGATGAAGGCACTGTGCTCATTAAATCTGAATGATGCTTTGCTTTAACAGTTTGAAGAGCCAAGACAATATATGTGTACCTCCAAATACATACTCAATTAAAAGAAGTGGTGACCAGACTGGTGCTTTAATTAGCTTCATTGCATCTTCTGTTTCTCTGTCAAAAACACATGTGACAATAAAATACAGGCAAAAGATAATCATATTAAAACAAGTGTTGAATAGACAGATTATTTCAACTGTAAATTCACAAGCATACCAGAACGATGCCTTGAGCATGGACTAGATATGCCAGAAAAGGATAACATTTTTTAGCCCTTTTATCTGTTAGCAGCAGTTAAGAGTTGGGGAAAAAAAACTCTCAAATTATCTAAAGACCACTTTGTGAGAAGATATACATAACTGTCTGCCATTCACTCATTCTTGCAAAATAATATGCCATGAAATCGCTTGACAAGTTGTTTTCTTTACGATTGAAATAGGAAGTTTGGATGGGTCACCGAAGGTCTCCCATTTATTTATTTTTTTAAATAGCCAATAGACTTTAGTTATGTCACAGCCATTTACCATGATTTGCTACTTGCTGTGTCGTATGCAGGTGGACAACTGATTAACTGATTGACAAATATCAGTGTAGTACAACATGAATCGTAAAATGTCTTTTCATTATCCCTCAAGAGAAAGACTCAATTTTAGATGCATATATCTTCTAAAAGTGGATTCTGTGAGACCTGTGATCTTGATGTTCATGCAATGATGGTGGAGATTTCAGGAAAAGCAATCATTACTACAAAAGGTACTCAAGCATGCTTGTCAAGTGAGGAGCTCCTATATCATTACTATTGAAAGGTTTTCATTGACATTTCAGGAGTCAGGGTTGCAGGAGTTGCTGTCTTGTCAGCCATTCACAGAATGCAAATTGATTCTGACAGACATACACACATTCACACTCACATTACACCACAATGTCTCACCCATAAGCAGCCCAGCATGGTCAATTGCAAAGCACAGACATACAGATTTAAGAAAATGAAAGCCTGAAAATACAGTTGCAGGAAAAAGAGAGCTCGTAATGGAGGTCATCAAAGAAAGGAAGGGACTGATGTAGCGTTCCGTTCCTTTTTTTTTTTTCTTTTTTTTTTGGCCACCAGACAGAAATATGTCTTCTAGTTTGGAGCGTTAGGGGGTCTCTTGTTCGAGTGGCCAGTCTAACTGTAGTCTGGCCACAGCCCGAGTAACCACCTCGAGTTATTCATCAGCCGCTTTATTATTGTGCGTGGAATGTTCAGAGGTTCAGCGTCCCCCTCGTGAACCGTAGAGGCTGTGAAATGCGCTTCAGGCTTACGAGAAGGATCAACTGGATCTGGGGAGAGAGCGAGCGATAGGGACGGACCCGTCTCTCGCTCCTCAGCCAGATCTATGCGAGAGCCCCACGAGACGAGTGTGAAGTATTTTGACTGTAAACAGATCGCAATGCTCCCACCCGCCCTGCCCCAACGAAAGAGCAGCATGCTCTTCACCCAAACACACAATACAAAACTGGTGTGTGTTCGTTTCAACTATAGAGCATAACATGGCAACACACTGCTTGCCTTGTTTATCAGTCATTATTTTTCTTCTTTTTTTTTTTAAGAAAAGAGAAAGATAAAGGTTTCGGCACACTGCCTAAAAATTCTATCTCCTAACAGAGGAAAGTATAAAGTTCTGACAGTCAAGAAGCACAACACACACAGAATGATCTGAAGACAAAAGATCTGACGTTGCACCTGTGACGCATCTATTTATAGCCCTGCCACAGGTGCATCCAATGATGTCATCAGCAGAGGCTATAAATTCTAGACAATTTCATTGACGTGTTGCATACATATTCACAGCTGGTCACACCTAACGTTGGTCAGCGCAGCATCAAAGTGTAGCTTTTTGATAGGGAACATTATATATTCAATAAATGAACGAAAGAATACGTTTTCATGTATACACTTTTATTGCATTCTGTCTCAACATATTAGAATATTTGTGGGTGTTATATTTATGAAGGTGGAGTCCATGAGCTCATTCACATCCAAAGGTTTTTATGATGAAGTGCGATTTATAACTTGGGATGCATTTAGGAACATTTCTTCTTTCTTCTTGAGATGTTTTATAAAGCGTTCGTAGGAACATTCAGGAAATTGTTGTACATTCACATTCAAGATCGATTTATGAACGTCTTTATAAATGAGGCCCCAGTTTCTTCTGAGGTTCCATTTTCCCTCTAAGATAAAATTTTTAACACAGTTCGGTTTAGGGTTGCCGATTAGGTTTGGGAGTAGGCATGGGTAACATATGCTCTTGCGTTCAGTAAACACTTCCCACTTCTGCCACAAATTTTGGTAAGCTCAGACTGAGTTTAGCTCAAGAAATGTCAACCTACTGTTTCCGAATTCACATTGAGACCAGTCTGGATCTTCAGCTAATCCTGGCCTCAACAGAACTGAGATGTTGGGCAGTTGGTGCATTTGGAATACACTGATTTTAACGGAGAAAATATTTGATGTGTAACAAGGGGGTTAAACTGGCAAAGGAGGAGCCCTGCCCCGCCCTCCTCCTCATCACACTCCTCCTTTGCCTCTGGCCGGGCATAACTTAACCCTGCGACTGCCGGCATTCTTTTCCCTGCCTTTCTTGAGACGTGGGAGGGAGACAAGGGGAGGGAAAAGGGAGAGGAAAAGAGTGAGGCAGGGTGACAGTGATAGAAAGAGAGGAGAGAGAGAAAAAAAATTGCACCTCCACCTTCTGGCGGACAACAGCCACTTCTCCCTGGGCGAACGGCAGCGAGTCCTCTGACCCCTGGCTGCTGGAATAACCCTCCTCATTCTGCCGGCCATACTCCACCGCTCCAGGTGGCCGGCAGCGAGCCCCTCCGTCCCCCGGCGAACAGCTGTGGCTGCTCTTTTGGGCAGACGGTAGTGGTGAGGACTCCACGACAGCACATCCCTCCTCCTTCCTGGGTTGCGGCACCAATGTAACAGGGTGGATAAAATGGCAAAGGAAGCAGGAACTGGCTGAACAGACAAAGTAATATTTAATGTAAATTGAAAGCATACAGATAAAAACATAATCACACACATGGCTGTTTGGGGGCCTGGCGTGCATAGTCACGGCCCAGCCACGCCCTCCTTATCATCACAACCTCCTGTCACCAATTTTCCATGACATCAGTATTAACATAGAGAACTGGTGGATGTTATTGCTGTCAAAGAAGGGTCAACCAGTTATCCGAGATGACGATGAGTCTGCATACAGAAGGGATGCTGACCGGCTGGCTGTCTTGTGCCATAACAACCTTGAGCTGAACACGCTCAAAACGGTGGAGATGATTGTGGAATTGAGAAACACCCCAACACTGACCCCCTCACTATTCTAAACAGCACTGTGGCAGCAGTGGAGTAAATGGTAAATGGTCTGCACTTAAATAGCAGCACTTATATTTTTAACCTTAACAGTATTCACAGCACTTTACACTGTGACTCATTCACCCATTCACACACACATTCATACACCAATGGAAGGCCATGCAAGGTGCTAGCCTGCCATTGGAGCAACTTGGGGTTCAATGTCTTGCCCAAGGACACTTTCGCATGTGGAGTCGCGTGGGCTGGGATTCGAACCACCAACCCAGCGATTAGTGACCCGCTCTACACAGCCGCCCAATGGAGTCATTTAGGTTCCTGGGAGATAACCCCCCTCAGTGTGTGTTTATATCCACCCCCCCACGAAACCCTCCCCCCCCCCCTTTTTCAAGAACTATACACTTCCAGAGTGAGGAAAAAGGCTGGAAAAATCACTCGTGACCCCACTCACCCTGCCCAATGCCTTTTTGAACTGTTGCCTTCTGGCCGACGCTACAGAGCTCTGAGCACTGGAACCGTCAGGCACAGGAACAGTTTTATCCCTCAGGCTATCCATCTCCTTGTATGTGTAAGCATACTTGGCAAAAAAGTTGATTCTGATTCTGAACCAGTTATTGCAAGTCCACATTTTTTCAACCTGCAATGATGAATGTTTAGAGGGTTCAATAAAAATATGAAAACGTATTGTTTGAATACATATTATCGTTCTTCGTTAAATTAGACTGTTTGTGTCAGTCATTGTTGTGACTTCAGGAGATCAGATTAAATTTTATAAACAATTTATGCCAAAATAAAGGTAATCCATGGGATTTACATACTCCTTATCAATTGTGCAGCTTGGCCTCTCTTTCTGAAACAGATGGTTTCTCTTTTAATTGTCACAATTACATTGGACCGCTCGTGGACCGCATCATCTGTCATTTTGCATGTTAACAACAAAATTATAACAACTGCACATAAAAGGACACATAATATGAAAATTGCCTTCTCACTATGGCAGGAAAAAGGCTTTACCTAGGGGAAAGCTGAATGTCTCTTTAAAATATTACTCTGCTTATTTGCACAGTATATGTGACTTGGATGCTCTGTCCTCTCATTTATATGGAAACACATCAATTTTCATTAAAGTATGTCACAGGGAGCAGATGCTACTTAAGGAAGATAAACAAAATACAAGCTGGTGATTACACCAAGATGAAAGATTATGCTGTTTTTAAATCATTTATAATATATTGCTCTTCCAGTCCCCCTTCCTTCATCATATTGCAGCTCCTGTAATGAATCAGACATGGGAATATTTGTGCTGTACACAAGATCCATGCATCTGCTTTGGTTGTGATCATGAGTTTTCAGAGATGTTTGAGCCCAGGCTCCAGGAAAAGATAAGTCAGAATCAATGCATGCTCCTTCTTTGAAGGGAAAAATACATCAGTCTATTGTGGAGAATAAAATGCTTCAAGACTAGTCTTAGACAGTGAGAATGAACGTGATCACAACAAAACTATCATAGAGAGCTCTGATCTAATGTTTGATTCTGTAGGGCATTGCTTTACATATGGCAGTGATTATATAGCAGAGACTTTTTTAAGCTACGTAAAGTATATGCATGACAGAATAGTATAAAAAGAAGCATTCATATCTTCTTAACAGACAAGGTTAGCGTGGCAAGATCTTCAAGGGATGCTACAGTCACTCTCAATCCAAATCTTAGCAGATATATACAACATCTTTTAGAAGTACACATACAGTAATCGTAACATATTATACAGTATATTTTCTATTAAGCTATCAATGCATGCACTGAAACAAATGGAGTTCATGTTCTAATACTTTCTACTGCTAGCTCTGTTGAAAGCCATAGGACACTTTCCTACCAATCATACTGTAGTAAAGACATTATTTTAAAATGTTATATTTTTAACAACATACATAGTTAATTACTTCTGGCAGCTTGGATTAGCCAACAATTTTCCTTAGCCATCCAATAAACTTTTGTTATCCTCAGCAATCAACAAAACCATATCATCTCATTACCAATTCAGCAAGCCAAGGCTTTCTGAATGGCATGCTGAAGAATCTATCCAGTGGATTTTTAGGACTGCAGTGCCTAGTAAGAGCAGCCGTGGCTTGCCAGCATGACTGGCTCTGATATAAAGGAGGCTGTGTGGAAACAGTCCATCAGTGGTCTCCCTTTACTGAGGGTTGACCATCCTTCTGAGGAGATAGCACAGCATGAGACCTCACAGGTCTGGGACGGATCGATGAAGCAATGTGAGAAAAGCTTTCAACAAAAGTTTCTTCAGGCTGCTGCAACATCAAGCCAGCTGCTTGATCTTCGACCCAGAGGAAACTGCAGTTCTGGAAACATTCTGCTACGTCTTCATGTGGCTATGGAGATATACAGTATGTTGTATCAGGGAGAACACAAATATAGCGTTTGTTTGTAATTGTTCTAAAAGCTGACTCTTGGCACAGCAGAGTTTAAAGCTAAATAGTATTTATCATCAGCAGGCTTCTGCATCATATTATATTTCTGCAATTCCAATGCACATTTTGTCTTTTCAAGAATTGCCTTTTCGTTACTTACAAAACAACTGAAAACAATATGAGAATTACAGTACAATTAGAAATGTAATTAATAAAACTATAATAATAATAAGTAATTTTTATTTTTTTCAAACAGGGAAGATGTTCAAAATTTTATTTCAACTTTCTTTTTTTTTTCTTTTTAAAATTACCTACAAATTAAATTTAAATGGACTACATTACGAGGTTTGGGCTAAATTAATTGCAAATGTGTGAAGAGGAAGAAGAATTAAAAAGAAGTAACAGCAATTTCAATATAGTGTTCCCCTTGCAAGTACTAAAATGGCCAAAGATTATTACATTATAAATTTCCAGAGAATGCATGTACATTAAAATGCTTTTAGAAATGTCATTCTACTTTGATTCATACAATTTTGTCAGACTGCTCTCATTAACACTTTGTGATTGTGACAACTTTTTTGCTAAATTAATTTACAGTTTAACTTGTTCATTACACGTATCGCAGCAGTTCCAAGGTAAAATGTCTATTAAGGGGCCACACACCATAAATAGAGATCAGTGTTCCTGAGGCGCGCTATCATGGAGAATGAGTCTAACTTCATCTCGAGAAAAGAGATGCTCTGAAAAGCTTGCTCTTTTCTCAACTGACCCGAAGCCCCAACCAGCTGAGGTGCTTGAGCACTTGGTCCCTGTGCGCACACAACAAAGTGAGCTAGATTCAGCCACTCGTCGAGGTAGCTGCGGATGCAAACGCCCACTTCCCTTAACGGGGCGAGGGCTGCCTCTGCGACTTTCTTGAAGACACGAGGCGACAGGGACTGACCGAAGGGGAGGACCTTGTACTGATATGCCGGCCCTCAAAGGCAAACCATAGGAAGGGTCTGTGTTGAGGTAGAACCGAGACGTGGAAGTACGTGTCTTCAAGTCTACCGCCGGAACCAATCTTAATGCCGGACGCATGCAAAAATGTGTTTCCACATCAGCATCTTGAACGGGAGTCTGTGCAAGGCCCCGTTCAGAGCACGCAGGTCCAAGATTGGCCCCAACCCACTGCCTTTCTTTGGCACGATGAAGTAAGATGCAGAACCCTTTCTTCATCTCGGCTGGACGGACAGGCTTTATCGCGTCCTTCTGCAGAAGGACCACGATATTCGCATGCAGGACGGCGGCGTTCTCACTGCTGTTCCCACGGCTGCTCTTACTAGGCACTGCAGTCCTAAAAATCCACTGGATAGATTCTTCAGCATGCCATTCAGAGCTCATGGCTGTGCTGAGGGGAACCTCAATGCACTTAACTTGCTCTATGTACCCAGCGTAGGGTGGGTCAGCGACGGGGGAGGAGGGGCCCTCTGACCGTCCTCGTAGCTCATCACAACCACTGGCCGTGGGTGTGTGTGTTCTGGCCGCAAGTGCTCGGTGTGAAAACGGCAGCCGTAAGCACCGGCTATGTGGCCCAAGGAGTGTAAAAACTGCTCTTTCTTTTAAAAATGTGGGTACCGAAGCCTGTCCGGGGTGCGGCAAACACAAAATAAAAGGGAACACAAGATTCTCCTCCCGGCCCGGGAGTCGGAGTGGTCTGGTCACCAGCTCCAGGATTCCGGTGGACGTCTTCCTCCATAGGTCGTCCGTCTCAATGTGCTTAGGAGCCTTCCTTGAGGTCTTAGCGCTGGACCGTGAGGAGGGGGGGGCATCAGCTTCCTGTGGGGGGCTCTACGCCGAGGCCGAGGACTTAGCTCGGATACAGTCGTGCGCGGTGCTCCGAATCCAGAACAAATCATTAAACCTTGAGGTTCAGGGGCGGGTGGAGGGTTCCACTCCGGCACAACACTCGTTTCAAAACTACATGCATGTCAGTCAGCTCCGTGTCGTCCTCAGACTGGGCAGGCACACCCGAAGGTGGCAGCCCAGTCGAGTCCTCAGTGTCTTAGATCACCAACTTGCTCTCCGATGCTGCTATCTAAACCTCATCCTGCTCACGAGCTCCGAAAGAGACATTAAGCTGGCACTGAGGCGAGCTGCCTGTCTCATCCCAGAACTCGACCAGTGCAAACGAGCATGCTGGGGACTGGGAGGTCCGCGGGGGATTACCTGGCAGGGCCGCACCCATTGGAGTCCCCAAATCGCCTCCAGTACCCATAGGTAGAAGGCCCGGCGCGTGGGCGGCTGGAATGGCTTTCCCCCGTAAGAAGGAAAGCAACGACCGTAATGTTTCCATGGTCATGTACGCGCAATGAGAACATGAACCATCCATGATTGTGGCCGTCTGAAGTGGAGAGATAGTGACTGCAACAAGGAATTACACACAGACGGAAAGGCGCGCTCTTTTAGAGGAAATATACTCTTTTATTTGAAAGAATATATACTCTTTTATCTGTCGAAGAAGAGCTTTACTCTGCATCAATCGGCTCCAAAGAAAAAATCTCAATGAGTGGTTGCGAGCCAGCTCCTTTTATACCCGTATCTCTGGGGGAGTGGCATGCAAATTCCACTCGCCAATTCCCATTGGCCTTTTGTCAAAGATCAGAGGTGTTTGGGGCTCCCAAGAGCGAACCCTAGTGTCACTACATCGACACAACTTCGAGTGAGTGAGAGATAGGGAACCTCCATTTTTGAAAATGTTAAAATGTATTGCCTTACAAGTTATAGTAAAAGTGTTTTAAAGTTATAAGATGGCATTTTGTGAGAGATAGGGCAAAAAGTATGTGTTTATGATCTAATAACCTGCCATTTTACTCTTGATTTCTATGAAAGTGAATAAAACTAATTATTGTTGTTGCCCCTCTTGTGTTTATTTCACCAGGAAATAAACCACATAAAAATTTGAGACACAAAAATATTTTTTCAAAAGTGTAGGTATATTAACATATTTCTAAGAGACCAGGTTACATTTTCCAGTATTTGAATGCACATCATCTGATCTGTTAAGTATTATGTAATGGTTATTATTATTTTAATAACATGATTATTTTCATTAATACAATTATTTTGTACTGTTAACAATTGGGAAATTAAAATGGTTAAAGCCAGAATAAATATCCAACCTTTCAGTATTTAGGGGTGCAGAGACAAATCAAAACCACATAAAAACCACATCACATAAATCCTTAAAAATCCTCTAAAATTGCTTCTCCTCTTTGCTGCAGTATTTCTGTTCCCTTGACATCATCAGTGCCTCCACACTCTCTCTGTTCTGGGGATGGATGGCGATAAATCGCACGGCCGCAGGATGGTAAACTAGAACCCTACCTGTGCAGATCGCCAGCCCTATGTCCTGGCACTACACTGCTCACAAATGTCACTGGTAGACTGAGCCTGCCAACTCTTTCATTAGCAAACATGCCCTGATTCCCATGACATGGGAAACAACCCTGTGGGTTACCGATTCCTCGCTTAAGATCTCCCACCTGTTCTCTTGTAAACAGACCTGCTGTGTCCACAAGTAATGATTATATAAATCACGCTGATGTTTACTTGTAATGCATCTTTGTTACTGTCATTTATGTTCTCTGTGAGCAACTGTTGTGAACATACTTGCTCTGAAACTTCAGACTTGCTGGGTTGAGAAGTGTATATCAACTTCAGTGTCATCATTTACTCACCTTCATGTTATTTCAAACTCATATGACTTTCTATTTGCTGTGGATCACAAAATTTGTAATTCTTCAGAATGTCTTGTCTGCTGTTCCATTAAATGAAAGAAAATGATTACTGACAAAAAAGCACCATAAAAGTAGTCAGTGTTTTCCACTGGGGTGCTGTGTTTTTTAGGTGCCATGTCAGATTACAAAAGGAAAAGAAAAAAGAACAACAACTCATAAAAACAAGTTTCAAGACACCCGCATTTTTTGCAGTTCTTCGTGCTGCATCTAGTTTTTTATTGCGAGGTCGTCTTACCCAGGTGCGGATTTACAATTTCTGAGGCCCCTAGCATCCGACCAACCCCTCTGAGGCCCCTTTTAGAAAATGTTTCCTTAAAAAATAACAAATTGAGAATGGCCAGACTGGTTCAAGCTGACAGAAAGGCTACGGAAACTCAGATAATCCCTCTGTACAATTGAGGTGAGAAGAATAGCATCTCAGAATGTAAACCTCAGACTGTAAATGTGTTTCAAAATGATGCCGTTATCAGGAGCACAAAATGCGAGTCATAAATCATCAACAAGCAGCTGATGACCACCTCAGTGCATTAAATAGTCTGTAAGCACATTTTTATTGTAAACCATATGATGTTTCAGATACTCAGTTTCTCCGCGTCAAGAAAAAAAATTCTATGTTTTTTATTATACTAAGTTATGATAAAACAGCTACCTCCCACGTGGAACCAATGTTGGACAAATGGGAAACAAAAAGTAGAAAAGCTAATTCTTAATACTTTTTTAAATGAAACTAGGCCTGTTTGTTGAAGGAAGACAAATTCATCTCACATCCGACTTCATATTTACAGTTACAGTGAGTCTTTGCAGAGAGTACAGTGACTTTTGTTTCACATGGGGAAAATATCTCTTTTACAAGGGAAAGCAGTTGGTAAAAACTGTTGTACAAATGCTTTTGGTTGTTTTGTCCAAGAGCTTGTTTTGTCATTGTCAAGTTCACAGTGCTCCTCTTACAAGCACTGCTGATGATTCAAGTGACGCGCTATAATGTGCATACTCGAGAAAAGTGGAGGTGGAGTTTAAGAGGGCAATTCTAAATAAACAAATGTTGCTCCTTGCTGTTTAATTCTTTTTTACTATTAAATATTTAATGTCTGGTAATATATATAAATTATTCTGAATATATTTAGAATATTATATACATAGAATATTATTCTGATTTAAATATATACTATTATAATGATAAGGGTGGATGTTTTTTCCAGTGTTTTTTTTTTTTTTTTTTTAAATCAGAGGCTTCACTGCAATTACAGATATCTGTTGGAAACTTTATGAATTTATGGTTGTTTTGTGTATTCACTCCAATATTTAACTGCAAACGTGTGAACGTATCATTCATTTTAATTAGTGAAAGTTTACATGCAGTATGACTAATGTGTCTGAGTTTAACATCACCATCAGCTGCTCTCTTGGATGTTTGCTGTTTCAAATTACCAGAGTTGGCAGGCAGTTCACAGCAGCTGTGTACGTCTATGACTAATATCACAGATACAAACAACGGTATGGCGGAAGCATTTTTTTTCTGTGCTCCCCACATTACGAGACCTCTTCACCAATTCAAGAGCCTAATCTAATTTCCCTCAGACTCGTAGAGCGTGAACAAGCTGCTGAAGCCTGTCATCTGAAGACAGACTGCAACAAAGACTCTGAAAATAAACATGTACGAGCATGGCTGCATCTCTTGTCATCAGTGGCCACAGATCTATGTGTTCCTGGTATGAAAGCTCTTGAAAAGTTTCTTAGAAAAGTTTATTGTAATATTTCCATCATCAGTCAAGATCAATATACCAGAGGAGAGAGAATGCCCTCTAGTGGTCATGCAGGTCATTTAAGCATTGTGTAGAAATTTACCCCTTCTTCAGTGTTTTAACCTTTTTGTCTTATGTACATGCACAGTTCCATCAGTAAGGCTCAAGTACCCCTTCATGACACTAAAACAGAAACAAACCTTGTTTAGTGTTGTACCATATTTATTTTTTTGTGAAATGCAAACAAGGCTGTGAGGAATGTTCTTACAATCTCTTCAATGTCACACACTGTATAAAGCTTTATAAAAGTCTCAAATCACATCTAATTTTAACAAATCATGTTTTTTGTCTACTGATATTTGTTCTTATGTGTTTCTTTTTTTCAGTGTTTCATAAGCTGAACAATCAACCCCACTTTAAACTATACTAAAAACCATTTGAAGAGACTACTTTTATCCCTCACAGCCTTGTTTTCGTTCCTTAAAAATGAAATATGGCACTACTCTAAATATTAACTTTAACTCATATTATACTGGATATCATTTACTACAGTATAGTTCACCTATGGTTTTTGTAGTAAAACCATAAAATGTTTAATAAAATATAAAATATATAAAAGTTTGGTGGTTCCATAAAGAACCGTTCAAACTTTCCACAAAAGAATGGTTACATGATTACTGCAGGTAACAGTAATATTATTATAGTGGCAATTATTTCATTAATTACTTTTTTACATAAAAGCTATTAATACAACAGACATCAAGTAGTTTCCTCTAAAACTAAAGCAGTTTGAGAAATATATTTTATTTTTTAAATATTTTATTTGATATAAGGATATTTAGTTTGATATTGAGACATTTTGATGGGACAAAAATAGAACAAAACATTTATTGTTGTGGTGAAGTGTAATTGAGCCAAATAATAATAATAAAAGAAACTATAAATGTGCCTCCTTCTGGAGTCTATATACAGTATGTGTATGCACATATGTTCTGCTACCAGGGTCATCCACGTGAATTGACAAAACGTACAAATATAATTTATTTTTCTTTCTTTGAAAAGTAGATTAAATGTTTACCCGTTGACTACAAAAACTCATATGACATTCCTTAAATCTTTAATATTTTTAATGTATTTTAAAGAATTAAAATCTTTTAAAAGCCCTGATATTTAAATTTTAAATCCATAATTTTTGTTTTCTAGGTTTATAACAAAGCAAAATTAAAATCTTTCCATCTACCCATGGTTGGGAATCACTGGCCTGGATTATCAAACTAGAAATATCTGTACAATACAAACACAAAGAAACCGAGTCACAGAAACCAAGTGTTTTGGTTTGGTCAAAAACAAAACATGCACATTTCGATTCCAGACCTCTATCTGTTTACCTCCTCAATCATTTTTATACATGGGTTCTATAGTGATGTAATATGTTGGGACCACATGATGGAAAAAAAATATTTAGCTCAATTTCTCCAGACAGCCACAAGCTATTTTCCTTGTGTTTTACCATGATAGATCTGTGTACATGCACACCTGAGGCCATGGCAGTTGATATTCCATGCCACCACCACCAATATCTTCTGTTTCTGTCCAAAAAGGAATAGGCTTGCACACATATATTTACTCACCCGTACATTCCAACTTGCCCCAAAACTTGTTCCCAGCTGCCACAAGCTCAGATTTAAAACAGATCCCTTCAGCACCCATCACCATAGTAACAAAATCTACCCCAATTACATCTCAAACACTTCCCCACTTAGATAGAGTTAACATTTAGATATCCTCTAATAAGGATGGATGTAGAGAATATAAATATTTGCTCTCATATTTCTCAAGCTGAGCTCTGTATGGCAAAGCTCCCATCTCATAAGAGCATCAGGCCTAGGAATGGAATAAACCATGTGTGTGAAATTCTGCAGTTAATCCAGGATGGACTTCAAAGACATTAGGCTATTAATCTTAAAGTTTATAAAAAAATATTCTAATTTTTTTAAACACTGGACCTTAATGCTTACTTAATTTACACATTTTAAACCATGACTTGCACTGCACACAAATAACTAATATTGGCATTGTATTCATGTTGTTTAGCCAGAGATGAACTGGCCCCCACAGTGAGTCTGGTTTCTCCCAAAGTTATTTTGCTCCATTAACCAACATCTTATAGAATTTGTGTTCCTTGCCACAGTTGCCTTCAGCTTGCTCACAGGGGTACATTTGTATACACAATTTACAATCATTTAATCAAACTACACAATGATAACTCTAAGACATTAGAGATATTAGTTTTATATAATTTTTATTTATTTATTGTTAATGTATGATTACTTGTAAAGCTGCTTTGAAACGATGTGTGTCGTAAAAAGCACTAATCAAATAAAAATGACTTGACTTGATTAAAGGAATTGTTCACCCACAAAAAGAAAAAATTCTGGTAATTTACACTTTGCCATCCAAAATGGATCCAAGTTTCTTTCTTCATCAAAACAGAATTTAATATTTTTAGGATTTAATTTAATTAAAACAATGCAAGTGAATGTACTCCATATTTTGATGGTTAAAATAATCCACACAACTCCAGTCGACAAATAAAGTTCTTCTGGACCCAAACCAGTGATCATTTTTAGAAACAAAACAATACTTATAAACTTTTAACTACAAATGTTCGCTTCCGTACATCTTTGTGACGAGCGCTAATGAGAGGGATGGTAAGGTCACCTGTCATTGTTTACAAGAGAAACTTGCACAGACCACAGAGCACTGTTCACAAACCAAAACAGTCTAAAACAATTTCAAAACAAAATAAAATAAGCAAAAAATTATTTTCAAATAATAATACAAAAATTACTGCAGTAAATAACCATCCTTTATTTCGGAGCAATGCTGTTGCGTTATCTGCTTGTGCTTTTTTATTTAGCAGAAATATATTGGCTATATGATTGTCAGGAATTCAAGCTGAGTTATTGTAAACAAATGCAAGAGCGTTTACTGAGATTCACAGGGTTTACACTGTGAGATCAATGGTACAGATGATATCAGACAAAAGATATGCTAGTATGTTCCAAAAGAGCAGTAGACTGGAACATCTTCATATGTTGATTACTGTTATCAAGTCATAAACATATTTCCAGTATGTTTTATTGGTTACACTCTCTGTTGTTCAGAAAAATACACCAGAAACATGTCAGCAGCTAATCGGTTCTCAATATTTCGGACACCTCTGAAAGAGATGATTCTCAGTTCAGTCTACTGTTTACTCGAGAAATTTTATGAATGACTCATTATACTGTTGACTCACAAGCTGTTGCGACCCGAATGTTCAGTCTGATTTGTGAACTAGTTGGAGCAGTCGTGCTGACGAGGTTTATAGTAGATTAGTGTCACTGAATGGCTGGATGTCTGAGTGGTGTCTGAAGAATAAAATAGGATTTATAGACAGTTGGAAGAGTTTTTGGGGTAGAACTGACCTGCTCAAGAGAGACGGACTCCATCCCTCCAGGGAAGGTGCTGCTCTCCTCTCTAGTAATTTGGCTCATAGTCTTAATAATGATAGTATTTGACTAACTGGGGCCCAGGTCAGGAAGCAGACAAACTGGTTAATCCGAACGTCTGCTAGCTGCCTCGAGACATCACACAGGTCACATAAACTACAACACATTGAGACTGTATCACCTAGACATCTCATAGAAACTGTGTCTGTTCCCCAAACTACCAAACACAAAACCCTCACTAAATAATAAAAAAAAACTAAAAAATAAAACTGTAAGATAAAAATCATTTAAAGATAGGGCTACTAAACATTAGATCTCTTTCTACCAAAGCACTAACTGTTAATGAAATTATTATAGATCATAGATTGAATGCACTCTGTTTGACTGAAACCTGGCTTAAACCGGATTAATATATTAGTTTAAATGAATCTACTCACCCAGGTTATTGTTATAAACATGAGCCTCATCTGAAGGGTTGAGGAGGAGGTGTTGCTACAGTTTACAGTGAAGGTTTTGGTGTTTCTCAGAGGAGAGGATATAACTGTAAGTCTTTTGAACTAATAATGCTTAATGTGACACCGTCAGAAATAAATAAAACATTTCTGTCATCTTTTGTCCTTGCTACAATGTATTGGGTACCTGGGCATTATTCTGATTTCCTTGGTGAAATTGCTAATTTTTTATCAGATCTTGTAGTTACTGTAGATAGATCTTTAATTGTTGGTGACTTCAACATTCACAAAGATAATGAAAATGACTATTGGGATTGGCATTTATCGATATTCTCAACTCTCTTGGAGTCAGACAAAATGTAACAGGACCAACTCATTGCCATAATCATATGCTAGATTTAATTCTGTCATATGGAGTTGATGTTGATAATATAGAAATTCTGCAGCAGAGCGATGACATCTCGGATCATTACCTCGTCTCTTGTATGCTGCAATCAGCTAATATTATTCAATCTACACCACGCTATCTTTCAGGTTGAACTATTTTTTTGACCACTAAAGATAGCTTCACTAATAATCTTCCAGATCTATCTCATACACTCAATAAACCCCAAAGCCCATAAGAACTTGATGAAATAACAAAAAACCTGATGAGATTTCACAATTCTTTAAATTAGTGAGTGTATCAGTTAAATAAAAGATTGGATGGCCAGAAATTTCCTTCTACTCAATTCTGACAAAAAAGAGGTACTAATTATTGGACCAAAAAACTCTAAAAATAAGCCACTTGTCACACCATGGTCTGTCCAGCAGAAGGGAACCTAGAGCACAAGTCCTTCCACAACTTCCTCCTGATTTCCTGTTCATTATTAGCTTAATGATATCAACTGTGCCTGGCTTGTTAGAGTGTGCGTGTATGTGTATATATAAGCCCTGCTTTTGATTTGTATCTTTTATATGATGTTAGCCAGAGGGGACCTGGCCCCCACAGTGAGTATGGTTTCTCCCAAGATTATATTTCTCCATTAATCAACATCTTATGGAGTTTTGTGTCCCTTGCCACAGTCGCCTTCAGCTTGCTCACTGGGGTTATTAATATAATTATTATTTAATTACTTATTTTTAAATACGATTAACAATAGTATTTTTTCTAATTACACAATGATGATTCATCGAAATTATAGACATTACAGTTTTATCGTCTGTTAATGCTTGGTCTTCTGTAAAGCTGCTTTGAAGTGTGTTGTGAAAGGCTTTATACAAATAAAATTGACTTGACTTAATTGCAAAGAAGAGTTGGCAATGCCGATATCACCAGTTCTAGGATCATATTACTCTCGGTTATCAGCTCATTTTGATTCGGAGTGTCATGCACATCCGAGAGACAGGTTAAGAGAGTAACTTGTGGATCTGTGCTGACTAGAGACGCAAACCTTTTCAAAATATTCAGTCCGATATGGTGAACTAGTTCAACTCGTTCACTTAAAAGAACAGGTTCAAAAGAACAATTAGTTCACAAACTTGACATCACTACTCCTTTAACTGGTTGATCATTTTTTTTAGGACAGAACTGACAAGGACATACTCATAATAAAATTGTCTCTTTTAAAAGAGTCTTAGGAGATGCTGTAAAAACAATCTGAATGAATTAAAGATGTAAAGAAATTTAGAGAATCTTAAATTGATTGTAAAATATTTCTAATGCAAATATTACAAGGTAATAAATGACACCGTCCTTGCCACAACCTAAAAACTCAATGAAAGCCACAAGTCAGGTCTCTCCATGTTCTTGTTCTAATCTGTGGGTGATAATGCTCTAATACTTTGTCTATAAGAAAATTATCTATAAAACAATGTCAAGTGAATTTTTTAAAAAGGTACCTCAAAAGCTTGACAGATCAATTAATTTACAATATACACACGTTCGCTCTTTGTCTTCAGCCTGATATGCTGAAAACTGTTCCGTTAATGTTTTTACATTCACAATTATGAATGAAATACAACGCGCGGCGCTGGGATAATCCATGAGGTTCCCGCTTAGCGTCTTAAGCTTGAGTCCCGCCTTCATCGATTTGATGTCAAGTGACATTGATGACTGGTGTTAGACCGCTGAGCAGTATTTTATCTTTCTGGAGCACTCAGGTCTCCCTGATCATGCTAGGTGATCGCACGTCCAGTGGCATGGTGGCCGCATATGCATATAAACAAGCTCAGGTTCAAAGTCGATCTGCACAATCAACGTTTGCATGCCTAAAGTGTTCCCCTTATCGGGGAATCAAGATACAATATTCATGCATGATTTATGCATCATGCATAGTTCTCAGCATACACAGTCTGATTATATACATTAAGATCATACTCTCACATTTTGTTGATTGCTCTTATCACACGTTGAGTGTTCTTTTGACTTCATATGTTTACTTCCACATTCTTCTTAAAAGGGACATATCACTGCTGCTACTCAACCTTAGGCATTGCTCTAAATATCTGTATTTCATTATCAGTACAATGCTGACTACACTCAAGAAATTATCAAGGCAATCAATGTAGTAATTCCATATCCAGCACGATATATGTTTTAATAATGAGTCATCTGGTATCATTACTGTGTTGAGATGGGTTACTGAAACTATTGATTATTTTATTAGTGATAGACCATAAAGCTTCTAAATATGTGGCCTTACTACAAATTGGGGCTTTATCACAAATGTATGAAATTCCAAACAAACATTGTTTATCCTTTTGCAAGGATACAAACACAAAGAGCGTTCTCCCTAATCGCTAGGGTTCAAATAAAAAATAAAAAAAAATCGTTGCCCATATATTTCTGCAATACCTGGTGAAATTTCCCAATTCTCCAAATTAGCAGAGCGTATCAATATCATTGTAAAGTGGTCAATGGAAAGGAGGAGGCAAGAACCGGCTTTACGATAAATAATATTTTAATGAGAAACTTAAAGACAAACACACACATGACGGACATGTCCGTAATCTCTCTCTCCCGCACAATCCTCCGCAGTCTGCCTTTATCCCTCTCGGAGGCTTGATTAGCCTGATAAGGGACCGGGTGTGTATGATCACGACCCGGCCCCGCCCTCCGCCCTGCCACAATCATCAAAGACTGGATGGCTAGAAATGTCCTACTCAATTCTGACAAAACAAAGGTATTAATTATTGGACCAAGAACCTTTAAAAAGAAGATGCCAGAATATATTTTGTCTCTCAATGGATGTGCTGTTGTAGTACATTGTCTTCTACAGTTTGGGTGTTATGTTTGATAGAAATCTATCCTTTGAAAAACACATTTTCAATGTTTGTAGAACATCTCTGGTTACTTAACTGTAACCCCTGTTCCCTGATAAAAGCGGAATGAGATGCTGCGCTGATTTAGCGCTATGGGAATGTCTTTAGGAGTGACCAGCTGTGAATATGTGTGCAACACGTCAATGAAATTGACTAGAATTTATAGCCTCTGCTGGTGACATCATCAGGTATTTTGTCTGAAGAGCAGTCCTGGGGCATCCTCAGTGCGGCAATGAAGCGCAGCTTCTCGTTTCGCTTTTATCAGGGAACAGGGGTTCCCTATCAAAAAGCTACACTTTCAAGCTGTGCTGATTTAGCGCTTTGGGAACGAGAATACCCACGGCACCACAATGTGGATGTCCGGACCCCTTACGGTTGTGTAGAGCACGAGAGGTATCGGACATGAGCTTGTGATGTAGACTCAAGGACATAAGCTACTTGTGACGGCAAGATGCACCTAGAGTGGGACACAAAGTGAGGAACCGGGGTCTGAACCACATAGAAAGGGTACGAAGTGCACGGCACGTAACCCTTATCAGCCAGTCCCCTGGCCCTTGGATGAAATCCCCTGGCTTTGAGCTACAACTGAAACTGTCTCATGTGCAGAAGGCCCAAAGGGATCACCGAGGACGCAGATGCAATGAGACCTAGTATTCGTTGATACTGACAAACAGTGCAACCTTGGCCTAGCCTGACTTTGCTCAGGGTGTTCTGAATGGACACGATTCGAGCGGGAGACAATTGTGCCCGCATTGTGATCGAAATCCATACGATCCCCAGATAGGTAGTTCTCTGAGTGGGAGAGAGGACGCTTTTCTTGGCGTTGAGCCTCAACCCCAGAGAAACCAGATGAGCTAAGACGATATCCCTGTGATGTAATGCCAGTTCTTGTGACTGTGCTAGTAACAGCCAGTCATCTATGTAATTCAGAATGCGGATGCCCCGGAGTCACAAAGGAGCAAGTGCTGTATCTATGCATTCCGTGAATGTGCGGGCTGATAAGGCTAGACTGAATGGAAGAACCCGATATGAAAGCTTCGCCCCCGAAAGCGAACCTCAGGAACTTCCTGTGTTGTGGTAGACTTTCTATATGAAAACGTGCATCCATGAAATGAATCGTGACCAACCAATCGCAATGTTGTATTTGAGACACGACTGTCGTGATGGTTAGCATCTTGAACTTGATCTCCCTCTGAGCGATTCAAGCCTCGAAGGTCTAAAATCGGAAACAACCCTCTATCCTTCTTGGGGAACAGGAAGTATCACTGTAGTAACCTGACTGTCTCTCTGGAAGGGGAACATGACCAAGAGATTTGCAGTTCTTCTCACAGTAGACATGCTTGTTCCGGTTTCACGGTAGTGGGAACCACGCCGTTGAAATGCGGAGGACGGCAAACCAATTGAATACTGTAGCCTTTTTCTACTGTTCTTCGGGCCCTCATAGAAACACCTGGCAGTAGTTTCCACACCTGACAGTAGTTTCCACTGTTCAGCCGGCGGAAACCGGCTGAACAGTCAAAGTAATAGTCAAACACAAAAACACACGGCAGCTGCGTGTGGCTCTCTCTCTTTCCTGAACTGCAGCATCCGGCTGCATTTATCCCTCTCCTCGGCTGATTAGCCAACTATTCCCATAGTTCCTTTTATGTTGTTCCATAGTTTTGATGACTTTACTATTTAAAATGTGAAAAATAATTTATAATAAAGAGTAAGTGTTTAAAAACTTTTGACCAGTAGTGTATTAAAAAAAAAAAAAAAAAAAAAATATATATATATATTAGGGCTGTCAATCGATTACAATTTTCAATCGAATTAATTACATGGTGTCCCGATTAATTAATCGCGATTAATCACATATACAAATATTTGCTGAGAAAGCCCCTCATATAACAATAACTCAATATATAATGTTTATAGATATTTATATCAATATATAATTATACATAGTTATCTTTAAATATTTTAAAATTATATATATATATATATATATATATATATATATATATATATATATCAACAAGCTCAGTCCGATGATGCTGTGATACACCGCCCCAGACCATGACAGACCCTCCTCCTCCAAATCGATCCTGCTCCAGAGTACAGGCCTCAGAGTAACGCTCATTCCTTTTACGATAAACACAAGTCTGACCATCACCCCAGGATAGACAAAACCATGACTCATCAGTGAAGAGCACTTTTTGCCAGTCCTGACTTGTCCAGCTAAGGTGGATTTGTGCCAATAGACGACGTTGTTGCTGGCGATGTCTGGTAAGGACCTGCCTTACAACAGGCCTGCAAGCCCTCAGTCCAGCCTCTCTCAGCCCATTGCGGACAGTCTGAGCACTGATGGAGGGATTGTGCGTTCCTGGTGTAACTTGGGCAGTTGTTGTTGCCATCCTCTACCTGTCCTGCAGGTGTGATATTCGGATGTAACGATCCTGTGCAGGTGTTGTTACACATGATCTGCGACTGTTAGGACAATCGGCTGTTCTTACTGTCTCCCTGTAGCGCTGTCTTAGGTGTCTCAAAGCATAGACATTGCAATTTATTGCCCTGGCCACATCTGCAGTCCTGATGCCTCCATGCAGCATGCCAAAGGCACATTCACGCATATGAGCAGGGACCCTGGGTATCTTTCTTTTGATGTGTTTCAGGGTCAGTATAAATGTCTCTTTAGTGTCCTAAGTTTTTATAACTGTGACCTTAATTGCCTACCTTCTGTAAGCTGTTAGTGTCTTAATGAGCGTTCCACATGTGCATGTTCATTAATTGTTTATGGTTCACTGAACAAGCATGGAAAACATTGTTTAAACCCTTTACAATAAAGATATGAAAAGTTATTTGGATTTTTACAAAATTATCTTTAAAAAAAGTGTCCTGAAAAAGGGATGTTTCTTATATATTTATATACTGTACAAATGCAGTGCAAGTGTTTAAAAAATAAGTGCAACATATCAAGGAACTTGTAAAATGTTGCATAATAGCCTCTTGCAGGAGGAGTTCAAAACAGAGTTAGAAATCTTTCTACATCTCTAGTGAACGACAACTCCAGGCAGGTTTTCCCAGGTAGTCTTATAAAGGTTTTTGAATTATAAACAGGAAGTACATGCCCAGATAGCACACATCTCTTAGATGTCTGTTTTAGATCTTTTCATCTGGAAAGCATCACAATCTATTTAACATCTGCTAATCATCTTAAAAAGACCAGATTTACGTACATTCTAAATCATAAATGTCTCAAAGACAGCTTTTGAATGTCTTATTGACATCCGATCCAACTTATAGATAAATATAGTAAATCTTATAGACATAATGCAGATGAACAAACAACCTAAAAAATGCATCTTCCAGATGAAAACACAACAAAAAAAAAAAAACGTCTGAGTGATGTATGTGCGCTATCAGGGTGGTTAAGGGTAAGCATAGGGAAGCATTTGAATACTTGGATAAAAATGCAGAGGTTTTGAACTAATGATCACTGCCACAGATCCTAAATAGGACCTAAACCATGCTAATGCAACTCTACAAATGGCAACATAATCCTCTAGCCTATTTAAAAGAATATTGTGATCAATCATGTCGAATGCAGCACTAAGATCTAAAAGCACTAGTATTGAAATGCAGCCGTGATCAGATGATAAGAGCAATCATTTGTAACTATGATAAGTGCAGTCTCTGTACTGTGTTGAGGCCTAAATCCTGACATTGTTCCTGAAATTGTTCATACATACTTTTTCTCTGTAGAAATGAACATATTTTGGAGGATACTACATTTTCTAGTATTTTTGACATTAACGGGAGATTTGAAATCGGTCTATAATTAGCCAGTTCTCCAAGATCAGGTTGTGGCTTCTTAATAAGCGGTTTGATAACTGCCATTTTAAAGTTTCTTGGGACATGTCCTAAGGATAGTGAGGAGTTAATAATATTAAGAAGAGGTTCTGAGATTACAGGGAATACCTCTTTTTAAGAGCTTGGTTGGTATTGGATCTAACAAACATGTTTTCGGCTTTTGATGTTTTGAAAAGTTTTATTAGTTCTTGAGAGCGAAGGATTGAAGTTGCACGTGCGGAAAATTATGAGACACTTTTTTTCTGAGGCGCTATGACAGATGATTGCATAATTTAAATTTTATTTCTGATCATTTCAATTTTACATTTACATTTATTTCAGTTTTATCAGTAAAGAAATTCATGAAGTCATTACTCTTGTGCTGTGACTTAATATCTGGTTCTGTTGAGGCTTTATTATAACTCATTTAGCCACAGTACTGAATAAACACCTAGGATTGTTGTGGTTATTTTCTATGAGTTTACTAAAATATGCTGACCTGGCAGCTTTTAGTGGCTGTCTGTAGCTTCAGACACTATTCTTCCATGCAACGCGAAATACCTCTAATTTTGTATTCTTCCACTTGCGCTCCATTTTCCAAGCTGCTCTCTTGAGAGCCTGAGAGTGATCATTGTTCCACGGTGCAGGGCTTTTTTCTTAAATTTTCTTTAATGGAAGTGGGGCTACACTATCAAGAGTGCTAGAGATGACTGTATTTTCTGTTATTTCATCAAGTTCTTCTAGGCTTTGGAGTTTACTGAGTGTATGAGATAGATCTGGAAGATTATTAGTGAAGCTTTCTTTAGTGGTCGAAAGAATAGTTCTACCTGAATGATAGCGTGCTGTAGATTGAGTAACATTAGCTGATCGCAGCATACAAGAGATGGGGTAATGATCCGAGATGTCATCGCTCTGCGGCAGAATTTCTATATTATCAACATCACCTCCATATGACAGAATTAAATCTAGCTTCTGATTATGGTGATGAGTTGGTCCTATTACTTTTTTTCTGACTCCAAAAGAGTTGAGAATATCGATAAATGCTAATACCAGTGTGTCATTTTCATTATCTTTGTGACTGTTGATGTCATCAACAATTAAAGCTCTATCTACAGTAACTACAAGATCTGATAAAAAATTAGCAAATTCACCAAGGAAATCAGAATAAGGCCCGGGTGATCTATATATTGTAGCAAGGGTAGTTTTTATTTTATTTATATCTGACGGTGTCACATTAAGCATTATTAGTTCAAAAGACTTACATTTATATACTCTCCTCTGAGTAGCACCAAAAACTTTGACAAAACATTTTTAGCAACACCTCCTCCTTGACCCTTCAGATGAGGCTCATGTTTATAACATGTTTAATTCACAAAAGACCCTCAGATAGCCAAAATATGTGATGACAGTAAGTTCCTAACTTTCTGTGTGACCACACTAGTGTGTTTGCTAAATCAATATTTTGTGATTAGAATGCACTTTGTTTTAAAACCAATTCATTTCTGTTCCAAATATCCCTATTCTCATTTACTAGCGAGTCTGGTTCTCTGTCACAGACAAAGCATCTAAAATACTTTTTATGTTTATCAAAACCATGGTATAGCATAGTACAATATAGTGCAATACAGGTGCAATATAATATGTATGCGTATGTAAAAAATTTAATTCATATACATACTACCTATACAAAGCCATGTGTTCAAAATGAAAAATCACTATTATTACATTTTATTTTTCATAATTATACTACTACAGCCATGGCCAAAAGTATTGCTGCTTCAGTATTTGTAGATTATTTTTTCACATGTTTCTATGGTATACTGGAAAACAATGATAAGTATTTCATGAGTTTTAAAGGCTTTTATTGCCAAAAACATTCAATATATGCAAAGAGTCCATTTTTACAGTGTTGACCCTTGTTTTTCATAACCTCTGCAATTTGCTCTAGCATGTTGGATATCATCTTCTGGGACAAATCCTGACTGATGGCCATCCATTCTTGCCTTATTAGTGCTCAGAGTTGATCACAACTTGTGGGCTTATGTTTGTCCACTTGCCTTTTGAGGATTGACCACAGGTTCTCTATGGGATTAAGGTCCGGGGAGTTGCCTGGCCACGGATCCAAAATTTCAATGTAATGATCTTCGAGCCATTATCATGTCTTCATTATCAATCTTGCCTTGTGACATGGTGCTCCATCATGCTGGAAAATGCACGGATCATCAACAAATTCCTCCTGGATCGTTGGGAGAAGTTGCTCTTGCAGGATGTTTTGATACTATTCTTTATTCATGGCAGTGTTTTTGAGCAGAATTGTGAGAGACCCCACTCTCTTGGATGAAAAGCAACCCCACACATGGATGGTCTCAGGATGCTTCACTGTTGGCACGACACAGGACTCATGGTAGCGTTCACCTTTTCTTCTCCGGACTATCGATTTTCCAGATGTGCCAAACAGTCGGAAGGGGGCTTCATCAGAGAAAATAACTTTGCACCAGTCTTCTGCTGTCCAATCCTTGTACTTCCTACAGAATTTCAGTCTGTTCTTCGTGTTTTTCTTGGAGAGAAGTGACTTCTTTGCTACCCTTCTTGACACCAGGCCATTGTCCAAGAGTCTTTGCCTCACTGTGCATTCAGATGCACTCACTCCAACCTGCTGCCAATATTGAGCAAGCTCTGCACTGGTGGTGACACAATTCCGTAGCTGACTCCTCAGGAGGAGATGGACCTGGTGCATGCTGGACACTCTGGGACGTCCTGAAGCCTTCTTCACTGCAGTTCAACCTCTCTCCTTGAAGTTCGTGATGATCCGGTAAATGGTTCTTTCAGGTGCAATATTCTTTGCAGCAATATCCTTGCATGTGGGGCAATTTTGATGCAAAGTGATGATGGCTGCACATCTTTCTTTAGAGTTAACCATTGCTAACAAGAACACAATGATTGGAAGCACTTCTTCCCTCCTTTTATAGCAATCTGTCTGCTCTTATAATCCAATAAGAATGATAGTGATTTCACCTGACTAGTACTTGTTCACTCTTTCCCAGGTGCTGCTGATGTGATTAGTGAAATGATGTTAGCTGGTCATTTTGTGCCAGGGCCAAAAAACGGTGACATTTTGTTTTTTGTTAAAGTTTTTTTGGCCAATAAACCTTTTTTAAATTTTTTAAAATGCATCTGATCACTCTGCACAATATTCTAGAAACAATGTGAATCAACACCACGACAACTGAAGCAGAAAACTTTGCTAAACACAACATTTATGTTACTGCCAATACTTTTGGCCACGGCTGTACCACTACAAACCCATACACATTTGAACATAATTTCCTTTGTACATTACTGTATAAAAACTCAGTACATATACTATTCCTTTTATCTTGTAATTATGTGTCCTGCTTTTATGTATTTATGCATGTACTGGAAGCTTCTGATCAGAGGATACATTTATTGTGTGTGTGAGCACATCTGGGCAATAACAATGTAATATCTGATGGTATCAGATTGTTATACCATGGTACTTTGAGATACAATTACCATATTTATGTGCTATTCTGTATTAACATGGTGCTTTAAAGTTATTTAAAGAATGCTATGGTACTACTATTGTATTAACATGGGGCTCCCAGGTAATTGTATATGTCCAAAAAAAATGGTTATGCCATTGTACTTTTTTGATGGTATTTTTGTGTAGGTTATTAAGTCTTTTGATACTCTTTTGGTGATAATAATCTCTGACTTGCAGTGTCATTCAAGCTGTAGACATGTTGAACTTGATAAAGACCTTCCCCATCAATGGCAAATGATATGACATATTTTCAGGTTTGGTTTCCACTGACTGTAGATCCGGTGCAACCAGAGTTTTCTTTATTTTCAGAATTACATTTACATTTATTCATGTGGCAGACACTTTTATCCAAAGCGACTTACAAAAGAGGAAAACATGAGTGAATCACCTTAAGGAGACATTTGTACAAAAAGTGCCATACTAAGTTTTACTAGCATCAGAATAGCATTCAAAACAGATTTAAGTGCAACAAGAATGTATTTATTTTTTTAGATGTTTTTTGAAGACAGAGAGTGAGTCAGCTTCACGGATGGAGTTGGGAAGGTCATTCCACCAACGTGGTATGATGAAACTGAGAGTCCGAGAAAGTGTTTTGGTGCCTCTTTGTGTTGGTACAACAAGGCGACGTTCCTTAGCCGACCGCAGGCTTCTGGCAGTAGTGTAGATCTGCATAAATTATTTTAGGTATGCTGAAGCAGACCCAGTGACTGTTTTGTATGCTAGCATCAGAGCCTTGAATTTAATATGTGCATGAACCAGCAGCCAGTGGAGAGAGAGACAAAGAGTGGTGTAACATGTGCTCTCTTTGGTTCATTAAAGACCAGACGTGCTGCTGCATTCTGAATCATTTGCAGAGGTCTAATTGCACATGCAGGAAGGCCTGCAATGAGAGAATTACAGTAGTCCAGTAACTGAACAAGCATTTGTGTGGCATGTTCAGAGAGGAAAAGTCTTATTTTCTTGATATTGTAGAGTGTAAATCTACATGATCTTGCAGTCTTTGAGATGTGATCTGTGAAATTTAGCTTGTTATCGGTGGTTACCCCTAGATTTCTGACCATTTTGGAAGGCGATACTGTAGTTGAACCCAGCTGCACGGTGATGTTTTGTTCAACAGCAGGGTTGGCTGGAAAGACAAGGAGTTCGGTCTTGGCTGGGTTGAGTTGCAGGTGGTATTCCTTCACCCAGGCCAAGATGTCTGCCAGACAGGCAGGGATTCGAGCAGTCACTGTGGTGTCGTTGGGCTGAAAAGACAAGTAGAGTTGTGTGTTGTCAGCATAGCAGTGGTAAGAGAAACCAAGTGACTGAATGATGGGTCCCAGTGATGTTATGTACATGGAGAAGAGAAGTGGCCCAAGCACTGATCCCTGAGGTACCCCAGTAAGTAACTGATGTGGCTTGGATACCTCACCTCTCCAGGCTATCTTGAAGGACCTATCTGAGAGATAGGAGGTCAACCAGTCCAGCACAGTTCCTCTGTTGCCCAGAGTAGAGAGGGTGGAGAGAAGGATCTGATGGTTGACTGTGTCAAAGGCTGAAGAAAGGTTCAGCAGAATCAGATCGGATGATTTGGATTCCGCTTTCGCCTGTCTCAGCAACTCTGTGACAGACAGCAGGGCAGTCTCGGTGGAGTGTCCACTTTTGAAGCCTGACTGATTGTCATCCAGCAGCTTGTTCTGTGAGAGATAGGCAGAGATCTGATTGAAAACTGCCCTTTCAAGTGTTTTTGCCATGAATCGGATGAGAGAGACTGGTCTGTAGTGTTCTATCTGTGTGGGGTTAAGTGCAGGTTTTTTCAGCAGTGGGGTTACTCAAGCCTGCTACAACAAATAACAGGGATGTGCTTGAAGGCATGTGTTATTAGTGAACTAGACATGTTAGTATGTAGAAGTAAAATAATAAGCAATAAAACCAAAAATACTTAAGTGCTAATGTGAGTGGCGCCTTGTTGGTGTCCTTTCTCAGTGGACTCGCACAGGTAGACTCGCTGGTCTTTACCCAAGTAGGTCTTCACACAAGGAGGGCTTGACACGAGGGCTACCACTTCCGTTGCCGCTTCCGCGTCAGCATTCAGTCCAATAAATACACACTTATAATGAGCTGTTCAGTGGAAAAAGCAGCCACGCCTTAATGCTATTTAGCACAACAAAGCTAGTCACGTGGTCAACCGAAACCAAGGGTCACGAGAGGTGCCAAGCGCCGGAACCAAAGTGACTTCCATACACCGCAAATAAATTATGCTGCATTTTAGCAATAGATAACAACTGCAACTGCAGCAACTACAACTGCAGACTCCTGTAGATAGATCGCTTTTCCTTAAATTAAAATATTTACGTGTTTTGGCAAGAATTGAATTAAAATATTACGTGTATTGGCAAGTGAGTATGTACATCAAATGATTCAGTCATTCAGATTGCATCGCAAACCGATTCAGACTGCTTTTCTATATCCTGTGACCGATTAGTGATACATTTGTGAGTCGAACATCTTTAGATCTGATTCAAAACTGCCGATAATAAACAAGTGAGATGTATGATGTAGCAGTATGCCTAATCAAAAATATAGCTTCGCTACTGAAAAGCTACACGATTTATAAACTAGCGAAGCTAACACCTCACTACTAAGAAAAGTAGTTAAGCTAATAGCATAGCAGTGCTCTGCTAATGCTCACAGTGGCACAGCTTTTACAGTTTATTAATGAGAGAAACATCTAGTTTTTTTTAGGGCATCCGTGCTATTTGTGATTTAAAATTAATATTTATTTTTACTTTTTATCTGACTGTAAAATACAGAAAGGATATTAAAAGACACATTCCATGAAAGTGGAGCGCAGGATCTCATCTTTGATGGACACACATATGAAAAACTTTTTTTCACACTTTTCAAAAAACAAGGCGATTTCAGGTATTCCAGTACTTACATTTCTAAAATCTTAATTCAAGCACTTCAAGGACCTTGTGTAATCGCTGCAGTGGTGTATAAAAAATGCAGAAGGGGTAAAAATCAAGCAATAGAGAGATTATGATGTTTGACAGGTAATTTAATTTATGAACACATGGACAAAAACAATGTAGACAGCAAGCAGACAGACAGGCAAACAAACAGTGGATAAATGTATAATATGCAACACCAAATATAAGGTATAATTTGTGAGGTTATAAGGGTTAAAGGCAGGGACACAAATGGCGTCTGTTTTTTTTATGATTTGTCCTCACAATCACGCTCATATTAAGCAATGAGCAGAGGAATATTCATGACAGTGATTGTTGCCGGAAAGCAATGAAGAGCCCTTCTGTCTTTTATTACACGCACAACAATGAATTCATTTGAATTATCATGGAAGCATGACCTTCACTTTCACTGCTGTGTTCATTACTGGCAGAGCCATGGCCCATGGTTAGCGATTACTTCACACTGTATAAGAGAGCATGCCAGAGTGGAGTGCACAGACCCCATCAAGAGGTGGCGGGCTATGGAAAAAGAATATGAAATGGAAATGCAATTTACTTTCAGCCAGATGGCTAACTTGGTATTCCTGATAGATCAAGAAGTCCTATTAGACAGAGGGAGGCGTTGACATTCTGCTTGAGTTCATTTTAGAAATAAAAGCTTTGCAACAACGTATATGTACATATTCAGCATATATATATATATATATATATATATATATATATATATATGCTGAATATTACTATATAGTGTGTGTGTGTGTGTGTGTGTGTGTGTGTGTGTGTGTGTGTGTGTGTGTGTGTGTGTGTCCTTTTTATGGCCAGTTGTCCTTTGTCTTTGAAGAATGGAGTGTAAACCTTTGTATGAATTTTTAAAAACAGCACCATCGCTATTTGAATGTAGTAATTTTTGAGAGACAGTCCCCATTTGCAGCAGCCACTCCAACACCTTATCCTTTAGTAATCATGCTAAATTGCTAATTTGGTACTAGAATTTCACTTGCCATTATATCAAACTCAGTTGAAAGCTATTTGGTTCGATAAATGAAGCTTAACATTGTCTTTGTTTTTGAGTTGCCACAATATTTACATTTACATTTATGCATTTGGCAGACGCTTTTATCCAAAGCGACTTACAGTGCACTTATTACAGGGACATTCCCCCTGGAGCAACCTGGAGTTAAGTGCCTTGCTCAAGGACACAATGGTGGTGGCTGTGGGGATCGAACCAGCAACCTTCTGATTACCAGTTATGTGCTCTAGACCACTACACCACCACCACTCCATGAATGTTAGTAGATCAATATGCTGGCATGTCTTAAGGTCAATATTAAGTAAAAAAAAAAAAAAAGCTTTCTCTAGAAACTCGTCAGTCAATCAAGTTTTGAGGAATGAAGGCTATTTTTTTATTTTCAATTTTTTATTAAAAAAAAAATGTATACGAAGGTGTACACTCCAGTCTTCAAAGACAAAGGACAACTGGCTCTAACAAGGACAGAGTGAGATATGGAAGGCCCAGATACAACTAAAGATAAGGATAAGTAAGAAAAATCAAGAGGATAAGTACATCAGAGTCTCTAGTTTGATAAGTACATGCCTCACATGTCCTCAACTGACAGCCTCATTTAATTCTACCCGCTCTACACCAGTTACTGCTGTACAATCAAAATTGAAGACTCAGGGGTGCAGGCCTTATGGGAAGAATTGCAAAGAAAAAGCAACTTTTGAAACAGAAAATTGGAAAAGAGTGTTATGGATCTTATCCCAATTAAACATTTGTGGGATCAGCTAGACTGTAATATGCGTGATAAGTGCCCTACAAGACAGCTTCATATATTGCAAGTGCTACAGGAAGTGTGGGATGAAATGTCACCTTAGTATCTGGACAAACTGACAACTGGAATGTCAAGGATCTGCAAAGCTGTCATTGCTGCACGTGGAGGATTTTTTGATGAGAACTCTTTGAGGTAGTTTAAGAAATTCTGAAAAAAAAAATTGTAATAGTAATTTTTTTTAAGTTATTAATGTCCTGACTACACATTGTGATCAGTTGAATGCCACTTTGTTGAATTAAAGTACCAATTTCTTTCCATAAAGCGCAAAATCTGTACATTATTCCAAACTTTTGGCCGTCAGTGTGTATGTATGTATGTGTATGTATATATATATACAAACACACTGTAATACCTAATTAGTTGACCTTACTTACATTTTTCAAGGCAACTGGTTTGCATGCTTTTTCTAAGTAAACCTACTTAGTTAAGAGTACCGTTGTTTTTGATTTAAATATGTCAAATGTGGCCGGTTTGTGATCCTACACACCCGGTCCCGTATTAGGCTAATTATGCCTCCGTGAAGGATAAAGGCTGATTGCAGAGGATCGTGCGGGAGAGAGAGATCGTTTACGGACATGTCCGTCATGTGTGTGTTTATGTTGTCTTTTAAGTTTACTATTAAAATAGGATTTACATCATCAAGCCGGTTCTTGCCTCTCCTTTCCATTGATCCCATTACACTGGTGGGATACGCCGTAGTAGAGTTCTCGCCACTACCGTCCACCCCAATGGAGCAACGCCTGAAAGAGGACGATGGCCGCCGACCGCAAGGGGAGAAGGGGCTCCTAACCTACCGCCTGGAGCAGTCAGGGCCGCTGCCAGGGGCGGAGGAGTTCCCTACCGGCCGCTGAAACATGGCAGGGTTTAAGACCGCCGACCGCGAGCGTGGAGGGGCTCACTGCCGACCGCCTGGAGTGAGAGAACCGCTGCGAGGGGTGGGGGAGACTCCTTCTGTTCCCCGAGAATGCGGCGGGGCATTCCGTCTGCCAGGGGCTGGAGGACTGCCTCTGATCCGCCCGGAGAGGCGCGGCTGTCGTCCGATAGAGGGTGGAGGAGTGGCCAAGGAACAAGCTGCGGCGTATCGGAGAACTGGCGAGTAAGAGGTTTTTTTTTTCATCTCTCTCTCCTCTCTCTCTCTCACTGTCGTTCTGCGTTGGCCTTTTCCCTCTTTTAAATTTTACAGTTTTTTGGGGGGTATTACACTGTTACAGGAAGTACACGTCCCCCCACCATTTTAATTATTTCTGTTTCCCTCCCCTTGTACCCTCCCTCGATGACCTGCCGGCAGACTTGACTTAATGCACGAAAGGGGGGGGGGGTGTACGGGACAGAATGAGGGAGGAATGTGGCAGGGCGGGGCCGGGTCGTGATCCTACACACCCGGTCCCATATTAGGCTAATTATGCCTCCGTGAGGGATAAAGGCTGACTGCAGAGGATCGTGCGGGAGAGAGATCGTTTACGGACATGTCCGTCATGTGTGTGTTTATGTTGTCTTTTAAGTTTACTATTAAAATAAGATTTACATCGTCAAGCCGGTTCTCGCCTCCTCCTTTCCATTGATCCCGTTACAAACATGTCTTATACCATATAAGAGAAATTATAACTAGACACTAGGTTTGCCATATGGCACACTGGACTCTACTCTGTACATAAATTTGCACATTTGTAAAGTATAAATGTGTAAGAACGGATTAAACTTAGGCTAGTTCACCAGAGGTAACACTAAACACACTCATGGTGATTTCACAAATATCTCAATTATCAACCAGCTACAACAAAACAAAAACAATAGTCATAAGAATTAAAGAAAAATATTATTTTAATAAAAAAATATTATTTTACTATATAAGTGTCCTTGTTTTGACCAAACAAACATAATATATTAGAGTGCAAGTGTTTATGGGTATTGCAATTTTGTACTTGGTAATTTTGAGTTAGTAGTACCCAAAGCCAAAGTTTAAAGAACTTATGTATTTACAGTGCGTGTGTGTGTGTATATATATGTGTGTGTGTGTGTGTGTGTGTGTGTGTGTGTTAAGATACCTTTAATACTGCATTCATCGGTTGCATGAGTTGGACTTCTTAGAGCCAAGGTGATATCTATCAATTGCGAAGAAGCATGAGGGACATAGGCAACAGAGGACCATTTATGGACAGAGTCGCAGACGGAAGCAATTTTCCATCTCTTTAGAAAGTGTAATGAAGGAAGACATAAGCAAAAGAGGTACATTATTATGCCGATGTACGGGTATACGGGCGAGTGACTGTCAGACAGACCGAGCGGTTGTGTAATCAACGAGCTGTGTGTCAACTGCTTTACCCACCTCTGCAAGAGAGCTTTCTGTTGGATCTGACAGCGTGTTCCAGCGGCTTTCTCCTCTCTGCACGCTGTGCAGACTCTGCCCCTGGGCGCTTCGACAGCGCTTCTCTCCTAAAAGAGTTTGATTTCTCTAAAATAGTTTATTCTCCTCTAAAATAGTTTTTTCTGGTAAAAGCGCAATATACATAAGCGCGCGTTGAACATCCTTTCCAGGATGTGTCTTTTTAAAGATGCCCTTCTGGCTTATTGTAGTTCCTGGATGTGGCCAGTATCTCTCCAGATCCGACGTCATAGATGCTGCCTCATGTGCCTGAGTAGCGATCACACTGAGGCAGCGTTTGTGGATGGTTCATGTACTTACTGCGAGGTTCTAAGGCGTCTGACGCTGAAGACCTGACCAGACTCCCGTCCTCGGCTTTACACCCTCAAGAAGCATCTGTTCGCAAATTGGTGTTCTTCCAGATCTGAAAACCCGCAGAGATGCGCAGTTCGGTCAGTACATTCATTCCTGCAGAAGCGGTTGGAGGGGAGGCTGTCCCCCTCCACCTTGAAGGTGTATGTCGCTGCTATCGCAGCTCACCACAACGCAGTAGATGGCTAGTCCCTTGGTAAGCACAACTTGATTATCAGATTCCTTAGAGGCACCCAGAGGTTGAACCCCTCCCGGCCAAGCCTGTTCCCCTCCTGGGATCTCTCAGTGGTCCTCTCAAGCCTTCAGAGACACCCCTTTCAAGCCACTTGATTCAGTAGAGCTCAAAGCACTCTCCTTGAAGATGGCCCTCCTTATCACGCTCACTTCCATCAATAGGGACGGGGACATGCAAGCGTTCTCTGTCATCGACACTTGCCTGGAGTTTGGTCCAGCAGATGCTCACATCATCCTAAGACTGCGACAGGGCTATGTGCCCAAGGTTCCTACGACCCCCTTCAGGGACCAGGTCATGAACCTGCAAGTACTGCCCCAGGAGGAGGCAGACCCAGCCTCTTTGTTGCTGTGTCCGGTATGTGCTTTGCGTATCTACATGGACAGCATGCAGGGCTTTAGATGCTCTAAGCAGCTCTTTGTCATCTCGGCGGATGGCGGAAAGGGAACGCTGTCTCCAAACAGAGGTTAGCTCATTGGGTTGTTGACGCTATTTCCCTTGCCTATCACACCCAGGCCATGCCAACCCCCCCCCCCCTTGCAGTTCGAGCACACTCTATGAGAAGTGTGGCATCCTTGTGGGCACTGGCCCATGGCACCTCCTTAGCAGACATCTGCAGAGCGGCGGGTTGGGCAACACCCAACACCTTTGCTAGGTTCTACAACCTCAGGGTTGAGTCGGTCCCATCCCGTGTTTTGTCAGGTCCGAGCCGGTAGAACTCTGTAATTCGGAACAGCCGACTGGGTGTTCCGCTTGCACCTTGCGCCCTTCACCAAGCTGATCCAGTCTGCCTTCTTTCCCAGGTTAGCCAGTAAGCTCTTGCTTCCTTTGATGTTCTTCATCCCTAGCCCTCGGGCCGCAGATTCACCAGAGGAATTCGCCGCCAGACCCACCACGAGTCGAGTGCTCCATGTTGGGCTTGGACCCCACAGGCATAGTTCCCGCTTCAAGCAACTCCCTGTGACGTATTTTCGGCGATACGGTCCCCCTGCTGGCAGGACCCGCGTCTCCCTTGGGCAGTCCTCGCTGCCCCCCGGTTGCTGTGTCTGTAGCAACTCCTCCCTTGTCAGGCAGGATCTACAACCGCTCCATTTCCACGGCTGGCTTGACAACCGAGTGAGTGACAGAAGGGGAACGTCATGGTTACTGTTGTAACCTCCGTTCCCTGATGGAAGGAATGAGATGTTGTGTTCCCCTTGCCACGTCACTATCCGTACTACTGTAATGTGCTGTAACCTTACTCTCGGCTCCTCAGTGAAAACCTGTCTGACAGTCGCTGGCCCGCTCCCCTTTATACCCGTATGTCTGGGGGAGGGACATGCTAATTCTGTCTGCCAATTTGACGTCGGCCTTTTCTCAAGTTCAGAGGTATGCGAGGCTCTCAGAAGAGACCCCTTGTGTCACTACAATCGACACAACGTCTCGTTGCTTCCATCGGGGAATGGAGGTTACAACAGTAACCATGATGTTATACTGAATTGAAATTACATTCAATCATGAACCTCATTTCATACAAGAAACCGAATCTTGAGATAAACATATCATCCCACCCATAGTACTTATTGCTCCTGATATATCAGGAAGTGCAATATCTACATATACTACTACACTTTTGACAATATGTATTTAATGGCAGGCCTACACATTATGGTGCAAATTCACTAAAGAGTTTTTTACTTTTCACTTTTTATGTAAATTTGGCTTATCAAAGGTTGCGTTTCATTCACAAAACATTCCTGGCCCAGTTTACACTGTGCTATTACCGCTGAATAAAAGCAGGCGGTAAAAGGAATTTCATTTAAAAGAGATGTCTGTGTACATCTCATAATTTGGCAACAGACAGCTAAGGGCTGTAAATGCAATGAAAATGATTTCTTATTTTCAAATATTTCTTCCCGTCCCTATTTTTGTTTCCGCTGGGAATATTAGTTTAACTTTTTTTAAATAACTGATAATTAACTAAGAAAAAGTGTAAATAAGGTAGTAGAAAAAAACAGAAACACCAAACTATCGGTACAAACAGAATCAGAAAATGTTTAAATTATTGGAAATTGGTATTCGCGCACTAATTTTTTTATTAATTTAACCTTGTTCTTTGCTTACCGCTGAGATTATAAATTTTCAATGGGACATATTACACCCTGGGGGACTTCAGAATAATAATAAAAAAGGAGTATGTGCTTTACAGAGGGCCTGGCCACATTCAGTGAAACAAGCTCTGTAATTAAGGTGTCTGCTAATTTGTGGATCTAGCATCCAAAAGGACATTAATTGGTAGCATATTTTACTCTATACCTTGATAGCAGCAATATTTACTTCTCTTATGTCGACAGATATTGATTCTCACAGGTGGGAGGCCGTGTCACCGCAAGGCTTCTCACTGAGAAGAGGCTGATGAAGTTGTCCTGGATTAGCCTGGCTCACCCCTGTCATCTGGTGAAGACAAAGTACACTGAAATACAAGCGAGTGATAAACAGTATAGCTGCAAGAGCCTGAAGAATGTGATCTTCTCCATTAAGGCAGCAAGCTGTGAATGCCTTCCGAGCGAACAGTCCTAGACTGAGAGGCAATTGAGATTTATAGTTTTGCACAATGCTCTATTGCAATTGAATGATACTAACGTTTTAAGTCATGTGATCTATAGCAAAATTGTCCTCATGATTTTTCTTAATTTCTCTAAATTATTACTGCAATTGGATGTTTAAAGGGATAGTTCACCAAAATGTAGAGATTTAGAGAAAAAAGGACTTAAATATTGATCTGTTTCTCACCTACAGCACATTCATATTGACATACATCATATTGCTTCTGAATATATGGATTAAACCACTGGAGTCATATGGATTACTTTTATGTGGCCGTCATGTGATTTCTGGAGCTTCAAAAGTCTGGCTACCATTCACATGCCTTTTATGGACCTACAGAGCTGAGATATTCTTCTGAAAATCTGTGTTTGTGTTCTGCAGAATAAAGAAAGTCATACTCATCTTGGATGCATTGAGGGTGAGTAAATGATGAGATAATTAAAATTTTGGGGTGAACTATCCCTTTAAGACTGCGTTTGCAGTTAATTTCATCTCTAACAGTCTGTGTGAGAAACATACTTCCGTTGTTGAAAGTGGTAATGAAGGTGCTAACTACAATTTTTATAACAAGATATGTCAGTGGAAGCACAGAGGAGGGCACATCGTCAGTCTTGGTAGGAGTTTTTATCTCTTAGTGCTAACTGCAATTTTTTAACAACTCGGTGTGCAGTAAAATATGCGTTATTCTCAACCCCCGAGACCCACAGAGCAACCACTTTAACAATACAGTAAATGGCATCTGATTACAAATCCAGCACAATAAGGAAGTCATTACACAACTGTTTCAAAAGGGAGTCATTAAATTAAATCTGGTAAATGACACTTTCTGTATGCCAAAGCACAAATCTCTGAATTAGTCATAACCAAATAGCATTGTGGCAAAGTGCTGCAAGGCTAAAAGCAATTTTAAAGATGTGTAAATCAGTATTATGAGATAAGAACCATGTCTTTCTCATTTCCTATGGAATTTAATGAGAGTTGCAGTCAAAAGTGTCATATCACATAGTGATTTAGTTGATAAGGCTGCTGTACTACCATGAAGTGTCGAAATCACATTATCTCCTTCATATCACATTCTTGACATACAATAGCTGTGAGCCCAGGGGCGGTCATTAACCATTATAAAGCCATTTATCTTCCGGATTTGCATTGAACATACGGATTGCAAATGTTCTCTCTGTTAACCTTCTCCTTGAATCTTTCCTCATCCTCAAAGTCTTCACTAAAATGGCAACTTTACAAGCCATAATGATGGCACTGAAGTATCACTTGTCATTTGTAGGTGATGGCAGGCAGAGTCCCCACACAGTTCAGAGGAGATGGATGTAGAAGATTTTAGCACTACTGCAGTAATACTAAAGGTCACACAAAACTGTCTGTGCCATGAGACTGTCCCTGCACTAGCGATGTGCTTTCATTACTGGCATTTGTTTGAACACAGCTCTGCCAACAGACAAAGTGCTACGATGAGTGTGCATTCTAAATCTATTTTGAAATCTAAGATGCACAAATTAGGAGTTTCAAAAAGCTAGACTAATACAGAGTGATTTTCTAATAAGGGATGTCAAACACTTACATGAGATAAAGGATATTCCCTATCTTATATGTTAAACAATTTAATGGGAATTAGCTAAAAATAAATTTTAGCACCTCATTCATTTAAGGGTTATGAAAAACAGGATATTTTAGCACCCACCCACTAGAACTGCCCACTTAGACAGTAAGAGCTATCTGACTGACAAGTGATCAGTTTGCATTGTTTTTACACACTAGATAGGGTCACTGTAATCTGAAAGATTATACCAAAATAAAAGGCTGGTGTGGAAAACAATACTTTAAATAATGAAAAACGACTGTCTAGAAAACACACAGACAGCAGAATATTAGTAGAAACTTCTAGGTTATGGATGTAACCTCCGTTCCCTGATGGAGGGAACGAGACGTTGTGTCAAAGAAGCGACACTAGGGGTCTCTCTTGAGAGCCTTTTGCATCTCTGATCTATGAGAAAAGGCCAATGAGAAATTGGCAGACAGAATTTGCATGTCCCGCCCCCGGACATAAAGGGAGGGAAATGCGTCTGTTTCATTCAGGATTTTTCTGAGGAGCCGACAATGAGGTTCGGCCGCAACAGCGGCTTGGTTCAGCGGCGTGGCCGGGAGGACACAACGTCTCGTTCCCTCCATCAGGGAATGGAGGTTACGTCCATAACCTAGACGTTCCCCGTCTGTCGCTCACTTCAACGTTGTGTCAAAGTAGCGAAACTAGGGGTCCAATTTAAATCACGCCATGCGCTGAGCCGTGTACGTGTACTGCTGACACAGGATCGGGTAGGTATTTTACGTGCCAAAGCGACCAGCTGTGCCAGGCTGCACGTACCCTTCCCCAATGCCTCATAAAATCGTCAAAGCCTTCTGGTTCTTTACCCCCAACAGGGGGGAACAAAGCGACGTGCCAAGCATGGGAGCAGGTCGCGCCAGCCTCGCCTTTTCTCTCTCTATGTTTCTCGCATAGAGTTAAAGCGACTGGGGCCATCTTAACGCTATCATACGCACTCGGGGAAGGCGATCTTTCCCAGTTTTCCTATTCTTTCAGGGGGAAAAAACCCTGCGGAGACCACACCTGCCCAGACTGTGGGAGGTAAAGAGTGGTGAAATACATCACATGAGCTTTTAGGTCACATGTGGAGAATGGTGTGGTGGTAGATCCTACCTTATTGGGAGGGAGGAGTTGCTACAAACACTGCGACCGGTGGTCCGTGAGGACTGCCCAAGGAAGACACGGGTCCGCTCGCAAGGGGACCATACAGCGGAAAATACGCACAGGGGGAAAAGTCCACGTGGGAGCCTGTCCTGTGGAGCACCTATTCTAGTACAGGGTAAATTGAGTACACGCATTAGTCTTGGTCGGCAAATTCCTCTGCTGAATTCGTGGATCAGAGGGCTAGGAAGGAGTCATCCAGGGAGCCGAGTTCGTGGGATCTCCTGGGGTAAAGGTGCACTGTTTTACCTCAATGAGGGAAACCTGATAACTAAGTCATACTGTGTCGTGGTGGGCTGCAATGGCAGGTACGTACACCTTCAAGGTGGAGGGGGACAGCCTTCCCTCCAACCTCTGCTGCAGGAATGAAAGCACTGACCTAACTGCACACCTCTGTGGGTCTTCAGCCCGGGAAGAACACCAATTTGCGAACAAGCATAAAGTTGCTTGGTAGAAGGGGCTCTGGCTTGGTTGATCAAGTCTACGACAGCAGGTGGTAGGTGGTGTTTGCCCTGAATTAGTGGGAGAAACCTCCACAGGGCCAAAAGTACAGCCAACAACTCTGCTGCAAGGGGACTCTTGTCTGTAGAAAGCAGAGGTCTGTCCAGGGTTTGAAAGTTTGGCAGCAGGCGGGGGTGATGAACACATGGTGCATGCCGCGGCACCATGCTCGTCTCGGGACTCGAGTCTGGAGACAGTGCTGAAGCGGTCTAATATGCATCAACCCTAGTGGCGCGACCGCCACGGAGGATGCCATATGCCCCAGGAGCCTCTGGAAATGTTTTAAGGGGACCGCCGTGCCCGGCCTGAACGCGGTGAGGCATTTCAGCACTGAATGCGCACGCTCGTTGGGGAGGCGCTAATATTGAGATTGAGTCTAACTCCATGCCGAGAAAAGAGATGCTCTGAACCGGGGTGAGCTTGTTCTTTGCCCAGTTGACCTGAAGCCCTAAACGGCTGAGGTGCCTGAGCACCTGGTCCCTGTGGGCAAATAGTAACTCTCGGGAGTGGGCCAGAATGAGCCAGTCGTCGAGGTAGTTGAGAATGCGGATGCTTGCTTCCCGAAGTGGGGCAAGGGCTGCCTCTGCGACCTTTGTGAAGACTTGAGGGTACAGGGACATGCCGAAGGGGAGGACCTTGTACTGATACGCCTGGCCGTCGAACGCGAACCATAGAAAGGGTCGATGTCGAGGCAATATTGAGACGTGGAAGCAATGTGAACCAATCTAGATGCCGGACGCAAGTTAGAATGTGTCTTTGCGTGAGCAGTTTTAACAGGAGTTTGTGCAAAGCCCGGTTGAAAACTCGCAAGTCCAAGATCAGTCATAAGCCGCCAGCTTTCTTGGGTACGATGAATTAAGGGCTGTAGAAACCCTTCTTCATCTCTGTTGGAGGGACAGGCTCTATCACGTTCTTGAGTAAGAGAGTAGCGATTTCCGCACTCAGGGCATTCTGGCAAACTGAATTGCATAAGCATGTTGAATGGTCCTGGCCAGCCAGCGTGACAGATTGGGAAGCGAGAGCCATGCGTCCAAGCTCCGTGCTAGGGGCACTAACGGGACGATTATTTTTGATGTACCTGGCAGGGCTTTGAGCGGGGCGGAGTAGGTAATGCGGTGTCGGGAGGCAAAAACCTCCCAGTCCAATGTGCCGGGACTGTTGAGGTGTGGCGGCAGAGTGGCCAGGTGACCCAGAGACAAAGGGAATTGCTCTTTTATTGAGAATGTGGGTACCGCAGCCCGAAGAGTGTGCGGCAAAGTTAACTTACCTGAAAACTCTCCTGTAAGCAGAGTGGTCTGCTTACAGCTCCGGAGCAAACATCTTGGTCCCTGGGTCGTCCGTCTCAGGAATGCTTGGGAGCCTTCTGGGTCCTCGAAGGGGTTTGTGAAACGGGGGGCGTGCGACTCCTCTGGGGTGCTCAACGCTGGGGCTGAGAGCTGGGCCCGGGTTGAGGCAGAGCTGTGTTCTTAGTCCTCTACAGTGTCGCCGAAAAGGCCAAACTGGCAGACAGGTGCATCGAGGAAGCGTGTCTTGTCTTGATGGGTGGAGAAGGGTGTTCCCCACAAACTCATCAGCTCATCATACACTTCCGGCAAGAATGGAACCGGGGGGGTGGCTGTGAGTGGCGCACAGATCCGAGGTACCAATCATCCAGCCGCGAAGGCTGTGGGGAGGACGGAGGGTTCCAGTCCAGCCCCACTCTAACGGCGACCCAAAAAAGTTGTTGAACATCTGGGCATCAGCCTCAGACTGGCCGTGCTGGCCCGAAGGCGGCAGCCTAGTCGAGTCATCCGTGTCAGACGCCGGACCATTCTCCAATGCAGCGGCGAGCTCATCTAGCTCAGGGGGCTCAAGAGGATAGGCAGGCTGGCCGTGAGGCATGCCGCTGTTGCCTTGAGCCCGGACAGAAGTCAACAAGCATGCCGGGTGGCAGGTGGTTTGCGGCGATGTACCCGGCGAAACCACATCCGCTGCCATCCCCAAATCGCCTCCATCGCCAGCTGGGTCATCCTCAATCCCGTGGGAAGGAGGTGTGACGCAGGGGGCGGCTGGAGTGGCGTTCCTTCTGAGGAAGGAAAGCCGTGACCGCAACGTTGCCATGGACATGTTCTTGCAGTGAGAACATGAGCCATCCACAAATGCTGCCTCGGTGTGATCGCTGCCCAGACACACAAGACAGCGCCTGTGGCCGTCAGGAGCGGAGAGCACTCTACCGCATCCAGGAACTACACAGGGTCGGAAGAGCATCTTTATAAAGACGCGTCCTGAAAAGGTGTATTTGTGTATTTGCCCTTTTAGAGAAAATAACTCTTTTAGAGAAATAACTCTTTTAACTGCACTGTCGAAGCTCCCAGGGGCAAAGAAGGAGAAAGCTGCTGATATGTGGCGTAGATCCAACAGCAATCGCACTCAGAGATGGGAGGACACATTTTCCTCCCTTTATACCTGTATGTCTGGGGGCGGGACATGCAAATTCTGTCTGCCAATTTCTCATTGGCCTTTTCTCATAGATCAAAAATGCAAAAGGCTCTCAAGAGAGACCACTAGTGTCGCTTCTTCGACACAACGTCGAAGTGAGCTACAGACAAGGAACTAAGTACCAGGGGTGTGGGAAATACCTGAAAACTAGTGGGACACATTCAAAATCTTGTCTGCCTCTCTTCACAATATTACATTTTCAAATATTTTTTTATTTTTTAGAAGCATTGTTCCAGATAGCCAGAACCAAAGAATCAAAGCACAAAAACCTTCCTTAAATGTGCACTCAGTAACATTTGTCTTTGTGTCATATTGAAATTACACTGACACCTAGGAATTTGGATGCAGCATCATTTAAAAAAATCTATGTTTTTCAGTTTCAGATACCATTGTAGAAATTAAGTATTCACAGTCAGCCATGATTAGTTTAATCAATGAGTAAAAGTGTCAAAAACAGGATGGTTATGAGTAGTATTCGGCTGGTTATGTGATTCTAAAATGTCAGCCCCCTGTTAGGACCCTCTCCATATAGAATAAAACAGCTTTCATAAGGTTACTGATATGACTGGATTCTTCATTTTAATGAAGTCATAACTCGAGAGAGAGAGGCATGCATGACGATTAAGGAACATTTACTGAGTGATTCAAGCAGCAAGCACAATTACAATCGGTCATGAAACAGGTGGACTCTATACTACTAACATGCTCTTCTTCCCTGCTTTTAAGGCGAAGTTAAACAGCACTACACTTCCCCCTACTGGTAATAAATATTCACATACAACACTTCAACACACTCTTCACTCTTCAAAATCACTCTAAAACAAAAAAGCTTAAATTACTCTTTACAGGTTAATCACATAAACTTTCCTAGTCATGTTACTTGTAACTTCCCTTAACAGCCATTTACAACAATTGAAAAATTAACATCAACCATAATATACAATCCAATCTAACTTTCTTTTTTTTTTTTACTTCAGTTCATAGTCCTATAAATGACCAAGCAATATTCTGGTTCTTTGTGATCTTTTCACAAGCATAACAGGGATTAAAATATTTGTTTGACTGTTCATCAGTCGTTTGAGGTTGTACCTCAGATGTCTGAGATGAATCCATAGTTCATTCAGACACAATTTTGGGTTCACTAGAAATGTACCCAGCCCCTGTTTCCTCAATGTTTTTAGCAACTACCAGAGAAGTATTCTCAGGAATGTCAACATCTGGGTAAATACAGTCCATTACCTTTAGGAATCTTTGCTCACTATTGCTTAAAATCGGAATAACAATCTAATCTCTAGGGAATCTAACAGAATTCATATTTAACACCCAATCAATGTATTCATCCACCAATATGTGCGTTGAACTTGTGTCTTTATCAATTCTGTGAGGAATATCACATCGTGGCCAACAAAATAATATCCTAAATTTTGTGTAAACACTGTTCATAAGCAAGTAACAGGATCAGATAGTTTAAGACATTAACTTTGAACATGAAGTACTAGACACTTCTCTCTGAATGCAAACGAGAATTTATTAAACTATTCTAAACCTAATACATAAATTAATCTAGTGCGGTTATGCACACGCACACACGCACGCACGCATGCACGCACACACACAAAGTGAGCGGTAAAAAATTCTGGAAATGCAGAATATTGAGTTACAGTACTATAAACTGGAGATCGGGTTAAAATCCATTATGCAGAAGATTTTATCTAACAAATCCAAATCAGAAAGCTCAAACATGGGCAGAATATCAGGCAGAGTTAGGCAACAGGCAAACAATTCAGTGAAGTCAACAAGACAGAAAGGGTAATCCAGAAACTTAAATCCAATGAACAGGCAGAAGATCATAACATGAGGAAGAACGAGAGTACTCTTGATAAACTATTGGTAAGGCAGGTTAACTGGTAATACTTCGCAATATGGGAGTGTGAATGCATGGCTTAAATACATAAGGCAAACAGGAAGTGACAATGCAGGAACTGATGTGGCAGGAACAGGAATTGAGGGCTCCCTCTGGTGGACTGCAGACTACTCAGACATTACAGAATCCCCCCTCTACGAACACAATTTGTTTTATTCTACTAGGGCGTTCCCTTGGTGTAGGTGCTGGGTGATTGCGGTGTGTTAGATGGAACTCATGGGTCAATGAGGGGTCTAAGATGTCTCTGGTGCTCCTCTGGTCCATATCCCTCCCAGTCTACCAAATATTGCAAATGGCCCCCTCTCCTTCTTGAGTCTAGGATTTCTCTGACCAGGTATGCGGGAACTCCATCAATCTCCAAAGGTGGTGGAGGTTCCATTTCCGTGGTTTCATGGCCAGATGCTGTATGGACCAGTTTTAACAATGACACATGAAAGGAAGGAGAGATGCTGTAGTTAGCAGGAAGCTCAAAGTCACAGGGTTAATTTGTCTCAGGATACGAAATGGACTTCCGTACCTGGGGCTGAGCTTCCTGCAGGGTAGCAGCAGTCGAAGATTCCTTGAAGACAATCAAACCCTCTGGCTTGGTTGGTAGTTGGGGTGGGGACGTCTCCTAGGGTTGGCTTGAATTTGTTAAGCCTGGATGGCACATTGTAGCCTGACATGAGTGTTGTCCCACACCCTCTCACTTCTCCTGACACAATCGTCCTCTGCTGGTACTGCTGAGGGTTCACCTGACCAATGGAACATGGGTGGTTGGTAGCACAGGACACATTGGAATGGAGTGAGTCCTGTGGAGGAATGAGTGAGAGAATTCTGGGCATACTTGGCCCATGGAAGAAAATCACTACACTTTTCATGTTGACGGCTGCAGTACAATCTGAGATAGTGACCAATTTCCTGATTGAGTCTCTCCACCTGTCCATTAGCCTCTAGGTGGTAGCCTGAGGTGAGACTGACATTAATGTCTAGCTGTTTGCAGAATGCCTGCAACACTCGGGAAGTAAACTGGGGAGCCCAGTGACACAATGTCCTCTGACATTACGTAAACTCTGAAAACATGATGGAACAAGGCATTAGCGGTTTCCATGGCTGTAGGGAGACCTTTAAAGGGAACCAGATGACATGACTTAAATGATACATTTGTCTATGATAACAAAAACAGTTGTGAAACTGTTAGAACTAGGGAGATCTGTGACAAAATCCACAGATAGATGGGACCAGGGTCTCTGAGGAATGGGAAGTGGTTCAAGTAGTCCAGCGGGGAGTTCTCTGGGAGTTTTTGACTGAGTACAGATGGAGCAAGACTTGACAAATTTAGTAACATCTTGCGTTAAACTTTGCCATCAGAATGAATTACGTATTAGCAGTATAGTGCGTTGGATACCTGGGTGCCTGGTGCTGAGAGACATATGGATCCACTGGGTAATGCATTGTCTTAGAGTATGTGGTACATAATGTTTGGTAGGAGGACATGCTGGTGGGGTTGGATCTGTCTGTTGCTCTCACTGGATCTCTTCCATGATGTCCCATCAGATAGGGGCGATAATGAATAATGGTGGTAGAATTGAGTCTTGGTGACTAGGGGTGTGTGAAGGGTCAAATCTCCTGGAGAGGGCATCTGCTTTGCTGTTTTTGCTGCTGGACCTTTATGTGACTGTGAACTGGAATCTTGTAAAGAATAATGACCATTGTGCTTGTCTCCACACTTCTAATGTCGCTTTAATGGAGAGAAGCTCCTTGTTGATCATAGTTGCATTCTGCAATAGTCAGCTTCCTGGAAAAGAAAGGACATGTATACAGTCTGCCTGGTCTGCAATGTCTTTGAGAGAGAACAGCTCCTATTCCACAGTCAAAAGCATCAACTTCTATAATGAATGGAAGGTTAGGGTCAGAGTGTTTGAGAATAGGGCCAAAACTTGGTTTTGAGTGTTTCAAACACTGTTTGTGCTGAGTTAGTCCATTGCAACTTCTTGGGTTTACCTTGCGGTGATACTATAGTTTCTAATGAACCATCTATAGATATTTGCAAAGCCTAGGAACCATTGTAGTTCTTTGACAGTCGTGGGACGTGGCTATTCTGTAACTGCCTTGATTTTTGACATGTCCATCTCCACTCCTTGGTGACTGATATTGAAGCCTAGGAAAGTAGAACTAGTGGTATTGAATTCACATTTCTCAGCTTATAGTTGGTTCTCTTGTAGTCAAGTTAGTAATGTCTTCACGTGTTGAATGTGTTGTGCTATGGTTTGTGAGTAAATAAGGTTGTCGTCTATGGAAGCGATGACACATTTGTTTAGGAGGTCACAGAAAATCTTGTTTATGAAGGACTGGAATACAGCTGGTCAGTTGGCAAGGCCATATGGCATGATTTGGTATTCATAGTGCCCCCTTGTGGTGAGAAAAGCCATTTTACACTCATCTCCTTTTCTGATTCGGATGAGATTATATGCGCTTCGGAGGTCTAGTTTGGTGAAATTTTGAGCCTCATGCAAATGTTCAAGGGTAGAAGGAACTAAGGGCAGTGGGTATCAATACTTGACTGTCACTGAATTTAGGCCGTGGTAGTCAATGCAGGGTCTGAGGCGGCCATCCTTTTTCTCAACAAAGAAGAATCCTGCTGCAGCAGGGGATGTAGAAGGGCATATTAAGCCTGAAGATAATGCTTCTTCAACATCATTTTCCATAGCCTGGGTCTCAGGAAGTGAATCAGGAAGAATCCATTATGCAGAAGAGTTTATTGAACAAATCCAAATCAGAAAGCTCAAATGTGGTCAGAATATCAGGCAGAGTTAGACAACAGGAAAACAATCCAGTAAAGTCAACAAGACAGAAAGCGTTATCCAGAAACGTGAATTCAATAAACAGGTTGAAGATCATAACATCAGGCAGAATGAGAATACATTTGATAAACGCTTGGTAAGGCAGGTTAACTGGCAATAATTTGCAATATGGTAGTGCGAATGCATGGCTTATACACAAGGCAAACAGGAAGTGAAATTTAATAATTCGGGTGAGGGCTCCCTCTGGTGGACAGGAGACCGCTCAGATGCTACATTATGGCATTGTATGAAATTTAGCAAACCATGACAGAACAAACCATCAATCTATCCATTACTTGGTCAGTTGAGGAGTTGTTTATTTCGATGTGTCTGAGGACTGGGAGTTGAGCCAAAGATGACGTGAGGGGTCAGAGCAGCAAATGGGGAATGACGAGTCAAGAGAATAATGAGCTGGGATTCATTCATAGGCAGGTTGCTGCAGTGCGTTCAAGGGCTGAAGGCAGTTGTGGCGAAGTACTATGGCGAATGACTTTGAGGAAAACAAAGAGTGGATGATAATGCTAACAGCTCAAAAGAAAACGTAGACTCAGTGTAGACTTTGTGTTCAGAATAGATTCAGTGCTCAGCATAGTCTGTGATCAGCGTAGATTCTTAGTAGGCGTGGACTCTGTTTTCAGCATTGACTTGACTAAATGTCTCGTTCAGTGTCGTGGGGTTTTAACCTTTCTGACTGGGCACAACCCAGAAGACTTCTGACCAGTCAGAAATTTATCTTGACCAAGGGGCGTAAACAGCTTTTCCCACCTCAAGTTAATTATCATTTCATTAGTTTCCTGCTCTGACTAAAGTTATTTCAGTCTTAAACTTTGATAGCAACAACAAAATGCAAGTTATAGGATTTTACCATAACAACTTCAGAAACTTTGTCACCTCTCTGCCTACAATGTTGACATGGTCACTGATGTTTCTGTTTTGTTTTTTCCTAAAATAGATATGCCACAAACATCACCATTATAAACACCATACATCTAAATTCAATGAACAATATAATTGTTTAGATGCATACCATGACATTAGATTACTGTTGTCACAGACATGACTCTATGACAGAACTCCCAGATATCTGTGCTCTTCAGGTTTTTTGGATGGTGGCTGTACATTAGACATTATTGGTCATTCAGTGGTTCAGTGAAAAAGACTAGCAATTAAGAGATCAGAGATTTAAAACTTGCTAAACGGTACCAAAATGTAAAATGTTTTCATCTGTTAAACAATACTAACTCAAACACTAAAAGATGAGTTCTATGCTTACATCTTGTCTTAGGTAGATTTTTTTGCAGACTGTTGGGCTTATTAATATTAATCACATTGTTTACGTTCACTCAAAACTGATTTGCTGAAGCAAAACATGAACTGTGACATGTGAGCTCTAGCCAATGGGATTAGCAATTTTGAGTTACTTCTGCCAACTGTTGAAGAAACCAGCTGGCATAGGCTTCTGCTGGGTCTTAAAGGCTTAGTTTTAGGTGAATGGCTGCACTTTTTTTCCTTGCACTACAATTAAGCAAAATAAACATTTTAAAATAATTATCTCTCAAAAAAGTGGGGGGACGAATTAATTTATTTCTAAAAGCGAATGGGACATGCCCCTATGCCCATGCTAAGTATAGTACAGTACAGAAAATACTGTAATACAGATATTTCACAGACATAACTAAGAAAAAACAGAATATACAGTTCTGCTCATGGATATTTATTTAACTTGCTACAAAGTGCCATAAACAAAAAGATTGTATATCACCAACTAAGCAATCTTTGGCAAATACAGTGATTACTCAGTCTGGTATCTTGTAAATATTACTTTGTTTCCAGGAGGACTGATAAAAAACACTAGTGTTTTTTTGTGCTCTTACTCCTTGAAGTAGTTTAAAACCAGTCAATCAGATTAGTGCTTACTAAATTGAGAAAGTGATATCCAGTTTTGTGTACAATATGTATAACATGATTTGTAAATGGACTGTAGGTTATACTGTATGTGGGTTAAAATGCTCTGCTCTTTATTCGATGAATTGCTACGAATTCGCTGCTTACTGATCAAGTCAAATTTGCATGTAGTTAAACCAAATCACCTAATTCAGATAAAACTGAGTCTGAAAAATAAAAAAGCAAAAAGAAAAGACAGTACAAAGAGGAGTGATCTATCTCTGCACCTGCAAATCAGTAGTTGTTTTATGGGCCGTCTGTGACTCTGCTCACTTTTTATAATGGTTAAAGCAGATATCTTCCTCTTACTGCTCTTGCTTCAGTACTGCTGTCTAAGCCACGTTCCATCTCAAATGTCTCTATTTTGAAACTACACAGCATCTTAAATATAGCTAGGGTTTGGAGAGGTACACAGGAGGGAAATATTTAAATCAGAAATTAGACACTAAACTCAAAGCCAGATGGTTATTTGTCAGGTTGACCATCTGGCTTGTCTTTAAAATTCATAATATTTTTTTCTGTTTTTAGGTGTGTTGCATGTAATCTAATTTAGATTTACATTAACATGCTACCTTTAATTGTATTGCTCAATTATTGTTAGTATTGTCCAACAAAATTAAAATATGTGTCCAAAAGTCTAAAACCTCTATTGAAATTGCTATTTTGCTTTTTCAATAAAAAAATATAAAATATTTTTTTTATATATATTAAATAATGTTTGATTGAAAAGCTGATTAAAAATTACATTAATTTCAGAATCTCTTACTATTTGTTATGTCCTCTTGTGCTTTAATGACAGTGTGCACTTGAGCTGGTATAAACTTAACAAGTTTGTGCCAATCCCGAGTATACGTGTTATCCGAGCATGCTTTAAGTAATTTCAATTTCTGAAATTCATCAGAAATATTTCCAGTTATGTAGTAACCTACAAATACTGTAGGTATTCTCGGTTCCGACCATGAGCATGTCTGAACTGTAATTGTGTGTAGTGGGAACCATTTCTATCAGCCTCAAATAAATTTTATCAGCCACAAATAAATGAGACGGCACAGTCAATCAATGGAAAATCTAATCAGATATAAAAAGCAATTAAAATGCCTGGGACCTATTGAGTGAATGTTCCTGAATCTTAATGTCCCTTCTTTATCATCCCAGATATCAACAAGTATAGCTCTACAATACAACAAATCTGAATGTAAATCAACTTCATTTTTGTTCCCAAAACAATTTAGCTTTGTTTTACTATCCCTTTACACACATTAATTGTGTCATTGATGCTAACTTGATGGCCTTCATTTTAAAACTTAAAGAAAATGTTAATGATTTCTTTCTTATGAGAAACACAAAATGAGTGAGGAACACAAAATTAGTTTATTAGCAGAATATCCATGCTGTTCTTTTCCATACAATGAAAATGAATGGTGACTACATGTGCCACTGGTCACCATCCGCTGTTAGAGAAGGGAAAAAAGCACCTCAGATATTCTACTTTATATCTCATTTTGTGTTCCACAGAAGAACAAAAGTCATGGTTGGAAAGGTATGAGAGTGTGTAAAGGATAACAGAAATTGTATTAATTTAGGTAATTGATCTTCTTAAGTTGCTATTCTTTTATGTTCAAAATTAATAACATGGACTCAGAAGAGTTATATTTAGTTAAAACTGTATAATCCTTCCTCCTAAAGACATTTTTAACACCATTTTCCTTGTTAACTGTGCATTATAATAATATTGTATCCGCAAAGCATAGAGCATTCAGTACATTTCAGTGTATAAAACAGAAAGAGGCCGCAAACCAGTGTCGAGTGATTGGAATAGTGTGGAATTAAATAAATTAAAGCGATCTGCTGAGCAAAATTTTATGTTAAACAACAACAAAAAAGCATAACATAGAACAATGTTTATGTGTGAACAGTCACATGAATCCCATTGAGGAGTATTTAAAAGTTCAGAGCCTATGATTTTCAGAAAATCTTCAGTGCTACAGAGCCCCCCCTTACATGCCCATTTTCAAGGGGGTGCTACAGCGCTAACCCTTCTCCCGCAACTATGCCCAACTGTACGCATGTTAAGTACCCCTAAAGTACCGAAAACCTTGAAAAAAAATAACAATAATAATCCTTAGAAGAACAATAGGGCCTCTGCACTTTCAGTGCTTGGGTTGGGTTGGGTTATAAACTAGAACTATATAAACTCAGCAAATAAGAAACGTCCTCTCACTTTCAACTGCTTTTAATTTCAGCAAACTTAACATGTGTTAATTTTAAGGAACAGTAATTGTGCTAGGAATTAAATTAAACTGTCTTTATTCTACATCATTATTATGTAAGGAAATGTATAATGGAATTAGTCACGTTCGACAACCATTATAAGAATGATAAATGACAACTAGATTATTTGTCTGAATAAAATTCTCCACCATTAAAATCATAATACAACGTCTCGTTGTATGCACTCACAATTTCTATTGTAAGGAATTATGATTAATTCACTTATTGGAGTAATATTATTCCCATGGCTTATTGATAATATCACACATATTTAGGTATAGCTTTGAAACTAAATCTTTTAAAAACAGGGATGAGATTATTTATTGAAAATATACCACAGTCAAATTATCTTTGGATACAGACAAACTTTATTGCTATTCTAAACATAAACCTATCTTACACATACAACATGAAACAGGTTGCTGATTAAAGTGACAGAATGATCAATACAGAGAAACCGAACTGTATGGAGTCTGTTGACAATGCCATAAGAACCATTTATCCTTCTTTGAGTCTAAATCGATTTGTAATCAGATTACCCACAGGATTTAACTAATACACCAGCACTTTATAGAGTTAGAGTTCTTCCACGGTAGGAAACTTTTGAACTGAAATTGGCTGCACCCCAAAGGTGTCCAGATCCAATCAGAAGTGGCTTTTCAGAGTCACATGATCAACTGCTCTGTCCTTTTCAAAGTTTATTTACAATCCTTTGTGTGGAGGATTCCTATATACTTCCCGCTCATACTAGTGAATGTTTAATCATTAACTTTTATATCTTGAAAATGGTGCAAGAGACATGTAATTCGTTGTCATCAACATTCTCTATGTAAACAAGCAAGCATTTACATACTACATATGACATACTTTCATGATTACTATCCGTGTAAGTAACAAAATATGAAAATCCCGGATTCTAAATCATTCTAGTTAATTCATTGGTTTTACAACATGGATAATACATTACATGAGAAACCTGATTTTCAGGGTATATTATCAGGTTAAGAATTGAATATTTACCATTCTAAGTAAAATTAGATGAATAATTCAAGATCAAAGATTATACTTTTTGTCATTATCAATATTTTCATATTATCGATTTGTCAGTTATAAGTGATTAAAAATCACTACACATATTCTGCATTCTGTACATTTTAGAGGGTTAAATCACAAGTACTGACTTTTTGTGAAATGTTCTTTCATTCCCTTTTAGCTGCTGTTTGCAGAATAATTATCACAAGGATCTCATGATCAGATGAGTCAAAGTGTAGCAAATAGGTTTATATTGAAGGTCAAAAAGAGTGTTTTAAGCCTTTCCCATCAATTCCAGGGAGTCTTTTATTGCCCAGAACCTTTGTACTTAGGGTCTCTTTGGAGAGACAAGACCCTTTTGTTAGTTTTAATGGCCAGAGACCTCTTGGTGCCTGGTCGAACAGAATCTTTTAATTTATGGCATTGAGGAATTCCAGGGTTAAAAGCTCGGGTTTTCTAGATTCAAGTCATATTGTCAGCAATTGTTTGCTCTTCTGCACCTAATATCCTACAAAACATTTGTATGAACATAAAAAGATTCAACTAAGACATAAAATGAACAAGTTTCACAGACATGTGACTAACAGAAATGGAATAACGTGTCCCTGAACAAGGGGGGAGTTTAAAATCAAAAGTAACAGTCAGTATCTGGTGTAGCCACCAGCTGCATTAAATATCGCAGTGTATCTTCTCCTCATGGACTGCACCAGATTTGCCAGTTCTTGCTGTGAGATACTACCCCACACTTCCATCAAGGCACTTGCACTTACATTTCTGGGCGGAATGGACCTAGCCCTCACCATCCGATCCAACAGTTCCCAGACATGCTTAATGGGATTGAGATCTGGGCTCTTCGCTGGCCGTGGCAGAACACTGAAATACCTGTCTTTCAGGAAATCATGCACAGAACGAGCAGTATGGCTGGTGGCATTGTCATGTTGGAGGGTCTTGTCAGGATGAGCCTGCAGGAAGGGTACCACATGAGGGAAGAGGATGTCTTCCATGTATTGAGATGACCTGCAATGACAACAAGCTCAGTCCGATGATGCTGTGACACACCACCCCAGACCATGACGGACCATCCACCTCCAAATTGATCCTGCTCCAGAGAACAGGCCTCAGTGTAATGCTCATTCCTTCTACAATAAACGCGAGTCAGACCATCACCCCTGGTGAGACAAAACTGCATCAGTGGAGAGCACTTTTTTTGTCCAGCGAAGGTGGGCTTGTGCTCACAGGCTACATTGTTGCTGGTGATTTCTGGTAAGGACCTGCCTTACAACAGGCCTACAAGCCCTCAGTCCAGCCTCTCTCAGCCTATTGCGGACAGTCTGAGCACTGATGGAGGGAGTGTATTCCTGGTGTAAATTGGGCTGTTGTTGTTGCCATCCTGTACCGGTCATGCAGGTATTCAGATATACCGATCCTGTGGAGGTGTTACACATGGTCTGCCACTGCGAGGACAATCAGCTGTCCTTCCTGTCTCCCTGTAGCACTGTCTTAGGCATCTCACGGTATGGGCATTGCAATTTATTGCCCTTGATACATCTTCAGTCTTCATGCCACAATGGAGCATGCCTAAGGCACGTTCACACAGCTGAGCTCTGCATTTTCTTTTGGTGTTTTTCAGAGTCAGTAGAAAGGTCTCTTTAGTGTCCTAACTTTTTATAACTGTGACCTTAATTGCCTACCATCTGTAAGTTGTTAGAGTCTTAACGACCGTTCCACATGTGCATGTTCATTAATTGTTTATGGTTCATTGAATAAGCATGGAAAATATTGTTTAAACCACTGTTTCCCAACCTTTTTTCTGCCACGGCACACTTTTTATGACAAAAAAATTATTAGGCATACTACCCGGAGGTCGCTGTCCTTTTTCTACATATCGCTTCCCCCTTCAGGCATATTCACCAATCCAGTCCTGCACACCATTATCCCACATAGGCTAACCATCGGCAACATTTTTCCTTTTCAAGAACTTGTCCATGTTTTCTGTCCGTCTTAGTAGTGTGTTTACTTGTAATGTTTGAAATTCAGCTATGCAAAAAACAAAACAAAAAAACAAGTCACATAGGTAGGCTACACAGTGTGAGGTCACAGGTGGCATGAGTGCTAAATGGGTACTGAAAAACAATATATAATTAAAAGAATTTATGAGATACTCAATGTCTCTTCACAAATTTGGAAAGTTTTTTAATATTTCTTGTTGCTTAATACTGTCAAAGGTGAAGCAAAAACGTTCGTGTGAAAAACGCTTTGGGATCTGTAAAGTTATTTGGATTTTTACAAAATTATCTTTAAAATACAGTGTCCTGAGTTTATGTACTAGAGTTGGGGTACTCGAATTCGGACTTGGACAGTCCAATTTTAATGGACTTGGACTTGTCACGTACTCAGATGCATATTTACTCTAGCCTTTTTTTCATTTGATTTGTGATGCAATGGAAAAAAAAACGAAACCGAAATAAATGGACACTCTGTCTGTTTGCAATTTTCTACCTGATGTCATAGATGTAGCCAGAGTTTGTTTCACCGTGTTGAGCAAACACATCTGCAGAGCGGCAGACTGCTGTATAACATAGATTACCGAGGAAGCTGGTATGACAAATATATAAAGACAGGTATGGATCCAATGTACTGGAAACTACAAGGCAGTTTTGCACGGCACGGGACCTGACAACTGGTAAAATTGCACAGTTGTGGTCAAGAAATGTATTAAGTGAAGTCACCCATATCATGTCTCTCACAGTTTAATAAAACAACATTTAACAATAAAAATTCAGAAAAATATTATTTGTATTAAATTATTATTAAATATTGGGCTGTTAAGTCTTTAGGCGTAACTTATCCACACATGTAGGCATCTGTAGTCTTTAGTGGTCCACGCAGTGTTGTCAACTTGAACTGGTCCTTGATGATTAAATGTAACTTTTTAAATAGCTTTGAGAAAAAGTTTTTATTGCTATAGCAGACTGCAACTCTGAAAGACATAAGCAGCACCTATTTATTGTTTTTATAATTTAAAAGCATTGAGGATCTGCATTAATATGTTCTTTTACAGTTTTTTCCACAATCAAATGCACAATGAAATATAAAGTTATTTTGAGCAGCGAAAAGTTTTGTTTATAATTTAATTATAGATTGGGTGACCAGACATCCCGGTTTATTACACAGGACAGTCCCGGTATATGGTAGGGTCACTGATTTAAATTAAATCTCCTCATTGTCCTTCTCGCTATTGTCTGTTGTCTTTGCAGATGCGTCACACGTTGATTTGATGATACATTAATTCTAGTCTTCAGCAAATCAGCTGAAATGTATCTGGTTACCATGGCAATTACGTCTTAGTTCTCTTGCTCTATGTCGTCCTGTCAGTCAGCACAAATCGCCAAAATAATGCAAAAATGTGTTTTCATCAAATAGCTAAAAGAAGCCAATCCATGTATTCGCGCAACACGTGAAAATGTAAGCAGGGTGTTTTCTGAATGTTCATTTTCCATGTGAGCATGGAGGTAAATCAGATACGTGTCTAATTCAGACAGGTAAACTGCACTTTTACATAGTTCAAGCACTTAAAGGAATATTCAATACATGTTAATGTCAATCTATTTCGGCATAATGTTGATTACCACAAAAAATCAATTTTGACTGATTTTTGCGACATAAATCGAGGTTACAGTGAGGCACTAAAAATGGAAATGAATAGAACCAGTGTTAAAATACTTACTTTTTCAAAAGTATAGTCCCAATTTTACAACTTCTTTGCCATGACGATGTTATGTAAGATCTAAAACACTAAAACGACTGTACAAATTTCTATTTAAACAACTTTACAGCTCAAATAATACAGAGTATTAAAAGAAGAATTAATGTAAGCACTTTTATAAAATTATAAGCTTCACATTTCAATGTTTAAATCCTCCAAAAATTGGTCACTCTCACTTTCATTTATATAATATATTTATATATATTGCAGAAGTTTGCATAACTCTTTTGTTTTAGGCCTAGACGTTTTCACACCCCTTTCAAAATGTATGCAAATATAAGAGATAAAAGATTATATATATTATGTAGTACTGCCCGTCAAAAGCTACATTACACAAAATGTAGTGTAATTTACACAAATCATCTTGTTCTAAAGTTTGCATCCCCTTAGTCCTTGTGTTGCCTTCTTGAGCATCAATGTATGTTTGCACCTTGCGTAATAGTTGTGTATGTGTCCATCAATTGTCCTAATTGTCAAAAGCTTGAGGCTCTATATAATTTAGCCACTGTTGTGAAGAACTAAATTTGCAGAAGATCCTGGAAAACCAAAGACTGTACAGTATTTTCCTTAAGAAAAGGAGCCAGCTTCACAGCTCAAGACATAGCATGGACTTATGAACAATTATTACCTAAACAGTCATTAATCATAGAGAAAGAGACTAATAAGAAGAGTTTCACTTAATAATATGTCAGATTTTAGCTTGCTTCTCACCAAACCTTATTGTTTTCTTTCAGAATAAGGAATGAGTTGCATACAATAATTTGCTAGACTTCTGAATTATACTTTTGTGTCCTTTTGAAGCTTAAAGAAGTGGTCACAATAAACTACCATTGTGTGACATCACTTAGCAAATACATTTTTTTTATATAATTTCTCCCTTTGTGTTAAGAAAAAGAAAGAAAATCATATGGCGTTCAAACCACACGGGTGAGTAAACAATGACTGAATAAACATTTTTGGGTGATCTAATCCTTTTAGAACCAAGGGAACGTAAACTTTTGAACCATATAATTTGTTTAATTTCAGTTACCATTTTGTATTGTGGTATATACAGTATGTTATTCTTCAAGGTAGTACTAAATAAATTTTTATGATACCCCCACGTTTTCCGTGAATTAACAGTCATGTCTGTGTAATATTAGCAGTGGGCTTTACCAGTGTTTTCGGATGTAGCATTTGCAGTCGTGAGATGTAACTTCTCAGCGAGTACTAATTATTACTGTGTTGACTTATTATTTTCCCAAACCATACGGCAGATATAGAGAAAAAGAAATCTCAGTATATATTAATTCTTTAGATAGGGATCATTTTAGATAAATCTAAAATAAATTGAAAGGACAAATTGAAAATAAAGTAGAAATAAAAAACTAAATTTAAGTTTGAAACAATAACAACTCTGGTTTTAATGATTAACGCAGCTTTCACTTTAGTCTTTGTTTGAGTGGAGGGGAAAAAGCAACAAATAACTGAAATGTCTACAGAATGCAATAAGAAGTGTGTTGAAGGACAGTTTTGTCTTCATGCACCTAAAGCATATGCTTTCATTCTAAAAATTCTGAAATTCAGATTCATGAACAGATTAATTCAGACTCAGACTAAGCCTGTTATAGACTCAGTATTGAGTTCAACTCAGCCCATTTTGTACTCAGATTTGACTCTGACTCGATTGCTTATAGACTCACACTTGTGGGGCCTGGTTAGCTCAGCAAGTAAAGATGCTGACTACTACCCCTGGAGTCGCGAGTTCGAATCCAGGGCTTTCTGAGTGACTGCAGCCAGGTCTCCTAAGCAACCAGATTGGCCCGGTTGCTAGGGAAGGTAGAGTTGTATGTTCCATATAACTTTGCCAAATTATTTCAGTTATTTCAAAGGGACAGGGAAACAAATAAAAATATAGCTGCAAGCAGTCAAGCCAGTTATCGACACCATGAGCAGCAAAAGAAGCTTTGTAACATGTTATTGGTTATTGACTCCGATTGAACAGTGTATAAGGAGTTAGAAAAAGTAAACTTAATAATAAAAAATCATATTTTAAAAATAACTAAAAATAGCTACTTCTTAGACGTTTTGTACAGTATGTGGTGCTGTTCTTTAACTGCTCAGGAAGTGTCTGCATGATGGTTATCATGCAGGAAAGCGTTCAAGTGTTATAAGCCAAACTAGCCATTTTTCTATATCCTGACCAGTAGGGGTAAGTGTGCCAAAATGCTGCAGTTAAACTCAGAGCCTAATATTGATGACACATACCAAGTTTCGTCCCAATCCCTCAAAGCGTTGTGGAGATACAGCTTCAAGCTCAACTTTGCACATTCTTCATCCAATTCGTTGAAGCGCCATTCTAAAACGGTGTAATTTATAAAAATTCAGTGAATATCTTTTTATCATCTTTTTGCCTCTAGATGATGCAAGCCAATTTTCATGCAAATTGGACAAACAGTCTAGGAGGAGTTTGAAAAAGTGGCTTTTCAAAACATTTAAAAATGGCAGACAGGAAGTTGCTCAATCATGACATAATTAGGATCCTTGTTATCGGCATGAAACACGGAATCTATCAAGACCAGTCTCATGACAGTAGGCAAAAGGAGTCAATAGCTATTAGCATTTTTTTAAATAGCATTATAATTTTTTTCCACAAGATGGCGCTGTCCAGAAACTTTTTGAGTCCCTACAGAGCATGGTACCAAAGACACATACTGAGGTTCTAAATTCAAAATAACCGATGTCCAAAATGGCCGACAATTTGATGATTATATGACAAACTGTTCAGAAGTTATAAACAAAATTAGCTTTTCATATTTCGTGACCACTAGGTGGCACTGTTCCGAAACTCAGCAGACACACTCGAGTCATGGTTCCTATGACAAATAATACGTTTTGTATGAATACGCTAAAGTGTTATGGAGATATACCCTCACATCCATTTCCACATCCAAAAAAAATTTGTGAGTGTGTCTGCATCCCGAACAGTGTTAGAGAGACTATTCTATAGTTTTGGAGCCAAATAGGAAAAAAATCTACCCCCTCTTATGGATTTTGATATTCTAGGAACTATTAACAGGCTAGAACTTTGTGATAAATATGAACGTGATGGAATATAGCGTGGTAGAAGGGCACTTAAGTACTGTGGAGCTAGACCATTCAAAGCTTTGTAGGAAGGTAAGAGAATTTAAAAAATTAATAAGAAATTTAGTTAGCCAATGTGACGATGATAAAATTGGGCTAATTTGATCATATTTCTTAGTTCTAGTTAGCACTCTGGCAGCTGCATTTTGAACCAATTGAAGATTATTTATTTTACTTGCAGTACATCCTCTCAGTAATGCATTACAATAATCTAGTCTTGAGGTCATGAATACATTTTTGTATTCATGACCTCAATTTGTTTTAAGCATCAGCAACAGAGAGCATATGTCTTAACTAAGCAATATTTCTTAGGTGGAAGAATGCTGTTCTACAAACATTGGAAATGTGATTTTCAAAGGACAGATTAGTATAAAATATAACACCTAAGTTCTTTGCCATAGAAGATGCCATATGTTTAGACACTGTGTACCGCATTTTGCTTTTGTATTTTTTCAAGAATGCGTTTATTCTGAACGATTACTGTCTTTTAAGCTTTAGCCAGTGCTATACATACTTGAGAAAATTAATAAACGCTTCCCTCAAGGACACCAGAATTGAATGCTTGGGTTTTGTTTTTGAAAAATAAAATTATAATCTCCTGGGTGACCATGTCCCTGGACCCCCTACAAATAAGGGTAACTTTACTTTAGTCCGATTTCTGTGCGTACCCTCAGATGAAATCCTGCAGATGCTCATATTCTATTTCTCAGGCACATAAATCTATTGTATTTCTTCTCAAAATGTGGAATATATTGCACAGTTTGTATAGACATTTTTATTTATTTTGTTTGTGCTTTATCATTTTGGAGCCATTGTATGCAAAAGACCTGTGTGAAAACTCTTCAAAATATATTATATCTACAAAGAAAGTAATACAGGTTTGGAATAACATGAGGGTTAGTAAATATTGGCAGAATCTTCATTTGTGGGTGAACCATTCCTTCAAATGTCCATGAAACTATACACAATCATCACAAGCTATACATTTCCCTCCTTTATAAACATGCAGTTCCATACAGGATTTATATTCAAGGATGGATTAGATCAAGATGTGGACTCATTAGCACCATTTGCACATACCTCACTGATGGAAATTGAGTATGGATTAGCCTTGTCAGTCTATTATTGAAACCTTAATATTAGTGAATCTGGTAGCCGTGTATGTAATCCATTATGCGGATGATAATAAAAGTACCGTGGCATATTTCTCAGGCCTATTTGAGAAACTGGACTGAGTCTAAAGTCCATTTCAATAACAGGACCTCTATTTAAATTCAAAGGGTTGGAACGAAATGCAACCAGCAGTATTATTAATGATGTCAGTTTACCACTGGTGCAGCAGTGCCCCATAAATGATATCCCTCCTTTCTAATTTATTCTGCCTGGGCTCCACAGCAGCCCGCTGTTTAACACAACATGGATGGATCTCCCCTGGCTTACTTACAGCCCTCTAATAAAGGTCATTTTTACCTGCTGGATGCGGATTGAATTTGACTTGCCATTTTAAACTCACAACTCTCTATGGCAGTGCGCTTCTGGGGCACTAAGTGAAAATCGATAGTGCAGGCTAAATAAGGTTTAAATCAAGGCATAATATCTATAATAATTCACCACACCAGTTCAAATTATCCAGAGGAGATCAGAGCGGGGTGAAATATGCACAGAATCGGTTTGTAAATGGTCTCCCAGCCAGCAAGTGATTGGAACAAAATGGCATCGGAGGGCGTTCTTAAATGAAGCAGTACTGTTCAAACACTATGTCAGATTAGTGCAGTAAGTTAGTTCTCTGAATAAATGCAATCAAAAGCTATGCAGGAGACAGTTCAGTTAAAAGTGGTTTAGCTACTGAAGGAATAGCTTCCTTTCTTCTGAACAGTACAGAACAAAAGCAGAACTTTGGCACACAGAATTTGAATTTAATGGAATTATGAATTTGAAAATGGTAATGTGAGGGGAATAATCATTACTGCAAACAGTTATGGCTGGAAAATGTAAGAAATGCTGGAAATCTTAGAGGCACATCACATAGTAATTCAAATCTTTACAAATATTCTGTGATGGGACACTAAATTAAGTGTAAGGCCTGATGGTATGGTCTGACCATTCATAACAGTGAAATAAAACTCCACACTGACACCGCTTTTTTTCTCCACCGAAATTGGAGTCGAAAATGCCCTCTAGTACTGCATATTTTGGAAAACAATGTTTTCAAGCACAAATGTAAGTGTGGATGTGGCCTAACAAAAGTAGATCACAGGTGAGCATTTTACAAGCCATAATCTTCTTGAAAATTATTTGCTTGTAAAGATTTCATGACCAATTTTAGTTTCTTCTTGTCAACTAATTATTTCTTATTGGCATATCTACATACTGTACGTCGCTGTTATGAATCTTCAGATCATAACATATGATTTATTCTACATATGTATTCTTGCCCCCATGTGCAGTTCTGATAACCATTATGTAAAATTCATATATCTTTTAGTGAAAGCAATTCTTTTGGGAATGAAAACATTCCCATACTTGGTAGAGAGGGCAATCACTCAACGAAATGGGTTTAGGAAAATATGATTGAACAACTCTTTTAGACTGAAATGCACAACGTCAATTTGTAGGCCAACCCAGAAGGCATAAATGTCATGGCTTCACTTTGGAATTTCTAATGAGTTTTGAATCTTTGAAGTGTCTTGAGCCATCGGTATTAATGAACTGTATGACAGAATTTGTAATTTAAAGGTAAACAAATTGGCCCCTTTGTCCCTATTGTCTTATTCTGTGTCGTTCTGGGAGAATGCACATGAATAAGGCATTGGAGGAGTGGCCTCGGCCTTTCTCTCCCCTCCCCATTTAAAGCTAACTGCTCACACTGTAAAATGTAATTAGATGACCTTACTTAAAAAAAGTATGCAAACTCGTTGCCTAAAAAAAATTAAGCAAAGTAATCTTAAGATTAGTGAGATAGAAAAGCTTGTTTATTTTAAGTGTGCAGTACTAAATCAAGTAGTACCACTAACACGTTTTTTTATGTTCATGTAACTTAATATCCAGGCTTAGTGTTAACTTAATGTTTTCATTTTGTATGGATTGCTTGATATAAATTTAACCCCACTTAGAATTACTAAATACCTACAACTTAACACTTTTAGTTCTGCTCACTCATTTTTCATGTTCACTTAAATTAAAGAAACCAATTTCCTTGAATCGGTCCTTGTTGCAGCTGCCCAGGTTTGGGTCCAACCTGTGGCCTTTTCTCTCCCCAATTTCTTATCTATTTTGCTGTTACTATCTAATAAAGGCAAACACACCACAAACATATACTTTAAAAGAACACTCACTGGGTGGATTCAGCTCCATTACAACATTTATTCAATGCACATTCAAGTACAAAACAGCAGCTAAACAACAAAGTTGTGGTTTGATTTAACTGTAGAACATGACATGGAAAAATATAAAAAATAAATAAAAAAATAAAACCACATTTCTGTGAGCTAATTCTATGCACCTGATAACTACAGGACTTCAGTGCATGCAAAATCAGTGCATTTCTGATCAAAACTGAAAGTACAACAAATGCTTTTGTGTCCCAAAGTGAGCAGTCCAAGGATTAAACCAACACAAAGAAAAACATCATTCCTTGGGGTTTGTATTTGTACTACTTTACAACTATTAAAAGTTTTCCCAAAACACAAATGTAAACAGTCTTTAAATGTCTTAAATGTCTTTTCTGACATTATCATCTAATAACAACTAACAACTCTTTGCAACGCAAGGTGGCGCTATTTCCACCATTAGCATACCTGCATAACATGATACAAACTTTAATGGAATTTTTCTTTTTTTTAATTGAGATCATAAATAAGCGAGAACAGTTGCATGAAAGCATCAAACTTTCTCTGATTACAGGAGAACATTAATGGCTGCAAAGCTTACAAACTGCTATCTGACAGCTGACAGATCTTTACTGTTCTAACCCAGAAGACTGTTCTTCAGAGTTAACAGTTTTGGTGGGAGGTTTTTCTTTCCCAGTCCAAGCATCACAGTCTGAATGAAGTTGAGTGTATTTGCCATGCATTTTGGGTAATCCAAATGCAATGCATATGTAAGTCCAAACAACAGACAAACTGCCTGAGGCAAGTTTTTAATATGATCCATGACAATACCTCCCTCCAGAATGATGGCAGTGGAGATGGGCTGGAGGTCCACTGAGCTTTGACCCTCGTGAGGACTATCTTCACTGACAACTGTCAGCACACCAACAGTGATGCATTCTAGGGCCTCGTCTCTCGCTGTTTCCTACAAAGACACACATTCTTCAGCATTGCAATTTATGCTATTCTAAAACATTCATTTTTAGTGTTATCAGAGAATATGGCTTTAAATATGTTTTCACGCTGGATTGTTACAATAAAGCAAACAAAATATATTTGTTATGGTTAAACTAAAGCTATGGAGATACAACAAGGTCTATACATTCTTGAACAGTGACACTGACTTTTCAACCTAGACTCCTACTCCTAAGCGCCCCGTTTACACCGCCAGCGACACTAGCATTAGCCGACATTACTACACACATCATTACTAGCAAGCACAAACACTGGTGCTGACTTACAGAAACAAAATGGTCTGCACAAGGGTAAAATATTTACTCACCTAATGAGTATGCCAAGCACAAGAATCGCTGTTATGCTGAAGATAATCACAAGTGCCGTTGAAGTGATGTTTAGGTCCAGCCCCACCTGGTCAGTTGCGGGCATGATGTGACATGTAATCTGCAAAATTACGAATCCCGCCACGCCAAGACCCGCCCTATGAAGCAGCTTGATTGGTTGGGGTTAGGCATTTCACCTCGAGTGGTTAAGGTTAGGATAGCCGATTGGTCAGGGGATAGGACCTGTACAAATCAGGTTACGTTGCCTTGTGTAAGCATGGACTGATCTGCGCATGCCCACAGTTCATAAACTTACTTTTTCTAAATGAATCCAGCTCAAGTAGACTGAGCTGGTAAGATTTTTCAACCTCAAAGTACAAGTAACTTATTAAAAGCGAGTGTTAATAGCAGGTTGATAAAAACTGATTAAGGTCAGTTTACTATTTTTAATGAAATACCATGTTTGCAGTTACGGTGCATGGTGGAGAGGATCGTGCATGAGCCCAGCCGCAGAACGAGGGGGCTGGATTAAGAAAATATTCTCCAATGGAGTGATGGCGAACCAACGTGCACGTGCTTCTTTGGTGCCAATATTCTTTCAGGAAAAGGGTATTTTAAGTTTTAATTTTTTTTGTCTTTCACCCGTTCGTGGACCACACGGTTGTTCTTACGAGATAAGAGACATCTATCTCTATGCTATCTTTACTTGATTTTTTCGGTGGTGGCATGGATGTCGCTCTTTTCAGTCAGCTTTTAGATCTACACACAATGGTTTTGCAGTCCAACCAAGTGCACCACGTGTAGGAATGATATTGAGCTAATATCGTTCCCGTTTGTAATTTTCCTTGTTTTTCATTCCCAATGCGATTACACAGCTCGAGTTCCTATGAAAGTGAACGTCTCAGTTACATGAAGCATAACCCCAGTTCCCTGAGTGGAAACGAGATGCTGTGTAAGCTGGTCATGCTTTCTAGAAGCTGCATAGCCCCTGACTTCATGCTGAAAATCGGACTCAATGGCATGAAGCAAGCACCTTTATGGAGCCCATGACGTAGCTCCCTAGGTCCGTCGCTTAAGTGCCATCAGCCAATAAATTGGCATGATTGTATAAGGCTTCAGACCACGTGACACTCAGGGTGTGTCCCAATACCATAACGCAGCATCTCGTTTCCACTCAGGGAACCAGGGTTAAGCTTCACATAACCGAGACGTTTTCCTTTGCCAACGAAAATACTACAAGACTAATTTTTACAAACATACCACACATATTTTGCTTCAACAAACACTAACTGGACCTCTAAAAGAACAGCCATGATGGATCTGATATTGAGATGGGAGGGCGAGAAAAAATCCATTTGAAAACAAGTTTGTAAACAATGGCAAAAGCATTCGCGCTTAACCAATCCCCAACCCCATCATGGAGTAAAGGCCCATTGAGATCACTAAACACTTCTCTCCATCGGATCCCTCAACATTCAAAGATAAAAACAGATGCTGTCTTTGATATTCAGCCTCTGAAGGCTTTTATTCCCCCTTAATCACACCCTAATCTCTCTTGGGTTGGACTGAGGGGAGCTCTGAAATAAATGCCTAATGAGTTAGTAGCTGACTTTGTACAGTGTTTTATGCTTTTAAAGGATTTCTCTAGGTCACTCCCTAACAGATGCCAGTGTGAATTGTAGTCACTCTGCAATGGACTACTGAATAAATAAGAGCTTAAACACATAATTGTGACTCAAACAACAGAATAAACCTTTGTGAACTTAAAATATAATGATAATTTATTAGTGCCTCAATAAATGGAGATGGAGAAGAGGGATATTTTTTATAAGATTTTTTTTAGATTGGTGTTGTCATTGAAAGGTTTACTGGGGAAGGTAGATTAAACTTATCAGTACATATCTAAATATTGAAACAGTTGTCATGAAATGTGTTTGAACAACTTAGCATGCTTAAATGGTTGTTGCGACGGACTCATGAGTGAAAGAATGACATTTAATAGAGAGGTTTATTTGGCTACAACATTTTTGCACAATTAAATCTATTGAATTTTGGAAAGGCTCAATATCTAAAACTGAGTTATTCTACACTGAAACATAAGATGTTTTAAACCTGCTAAAAAATTTGTTGCAAGGGCTGTTACATTCTATAGATTTTTTTATTACCGGTACTCGTCAGAAATTGTCAAACCTCTAATTAAAGCTTTCTTTAACCCACATCTAATTTAAAATTAATAAATTCATTTCCAGCATCCAATTACTGCTGTTATGTCAGGGAATTATTTACAGTGTTTGGTATATATTTTTAATGTAAGCAGAATTAGAAATCCCTAATTTGTCCATGTAGCCAGATAATTATCTCAGTCATGAGAATATAGAAGACCTTTGGACCTCATTACTCTCTCTGTCCTCACCATTTGCCCTTTCACACCCTGTGCTATATTCCTCTGTCTTTCTCACACCCTCAACAAAAAAATTGCCTTTTATTCTCTCCGAGTGACAGAATGTAAGAAAACAACATCTTTGCAGCTTAGCTCAAAACTTGAAATTACATTCTGCACTACCGGTTTGTGTTCAGCTTTCACCTCTATCAAGGCCAGTAAGGTCCTAATTTTATTGTAAAACTTACAATTCTTTCAATATTCACTTGTGTGCGTGTGTGCATATCTAAATAATTATAACAAAAAAGTACAGAAAAATAATTATGCAATTTTAAGCCTAAATTATATTGCACCCATTGTCTTGGACTAAAACTTTCTAGAAATTCATTGTATATGCAAATGCTGTAGAATTGTTGTATGATTTTCTTGGCATTATTCTTTTGTTTTTTAACACTAAACTTAGTATACGACTTGTATTCTTATCTACATGTCCTGGATTAGCTTTGGCAAGAAAGTATATATTAAGCACTTAAAAATTAACATAAAAATCACTGGAATAAATAAACTGCATTCCAATATAACCAGTGGATGTTGTTTAATACATGGAACCAGTGATTTCTGGCTGTCATTGACCATAAACAGATTGTGCTGTTTTAGATGGTGTAGGGAGGGCTTTGTTGGAAGTCACTGAAAGCTCTCCAGATACCGTCAGTGGACTACGTGGCCTTGAAATGTGTCTGACAGTACCTAAGCTCTCTATTAGCATTCCAAGCACCATTCATTGCAAATAACTAAAGCTTTACTCTATATTATTATCCACAGCACAGTTCAGCTTGTTCAGTTCAAACCATGTGGAAATGTTATGATTCGTCTCATATGCAACAGAACTAGGGAGTGAAATGAGATGAAGCGCACACGGTTTCATTACAGTTTAGGAGCATTAAGTTCAATTAACAATTTATTTACAATGAACACACCCATGCTAATATCAAAGCAAGTGAGATATACGACAACTCCTGACAATTCATTACACATATGTAATGACCTCAAAAGAATTGTTGGGTGTAATGACCTCAAAAGAATTGTTATTTAATTTGTTTTGTTTCATGTCTTTAAGTTTTTTGTAAATCATTTGCACTAATATGTTAAGAGGATAATATACAGTAAACCTAAGAAAATATATACTGTTGGGTGTGCTGTAAGAAGTAGAGACTAGAGACTAAAAATATAGAGAATAAGTGAAATTAACGCCTGTTGTGAGTGTTGAAGTTTTCCGCCCCGAATCGGTTGCAAAAAACAAAAGAGAAAACAACTGGAGCAAATAAATCTAAAGAAAATCAAAAGCTTGTCATGGTCATTGTCCAAGGGGGCAACACATAGACTTACAAATAACACCAACAGACTGCTTAATGACAAATGCTGTCTCACTGTCTCAACTACTGTGCAATGTGTCAGTGATTGATCAGCTCATTTAACACATTTGATGTTGTCACTAGGAGTTGTGGTTGTTCTGCTTTATGAAGCAAGTCTATGCATCATACCAACTCCATTAAGTAGAAGCTTCTCCCTTAAGATCTCAAGCTCATGTTTCATAAATAGTTGTTCATGTTTTGTTCAGCCAACAAAACATTTCAAAACAATATTCCCAAAATATTTGTAGTGCAGGAAAAAAAATGTATCCAGCCTTCACAGCCTTGTTTAAATTCACGGCAAATTACATATTTAATTTGACATCTACTTGAGGGTCCATTACCCTGAGGGTCCATTACCATTTGATACCATCACTGTACCACGGTACAATCACAGTACTTCTTTTGCCTGCCAATAGCATCTTTATAATCAATTGAACTTATTTGGAAGGCTCATCAGTAGAAGGACTCGTTTCATTGCTGATGAATGTGCATATGTGGCTGGGGGCGGGAAGAGAAAATGTATAAAGAGGAAAAGCCGATGTTAGAATTACTGAATTGTAGATAAAGAAATGTAGCCAACTATGCCAGCCTGCAAATTTCACCCAGTGAATATACACAAACATGGAATTAAATCCACACACGAAAAGGTAACACAAATCTGTTTCCACCAATGAGAGGCAAGAGACATGGATACCAGTACAAAATATATATTTATTATATTTGTCACATTAACCAATTAAAACAGTAAAAACCCTAGTACATTTTAAATCACCTAACCCAAAAATGGCACACTCATACAACTACACTAAACAAAGTTCAGGATTACCATCAGGGAGCAGCTAATTGCAGACACAATCTGTGTCTTCTCTGTGCTTCACACACACACACTTGACTGCCTAAGAAAGATATGGTGATGAACACAGCACAGCATGCAGTAAAGAGAAAACCACCACCAGGCCCAGAACAAAAGCCAGTCCTGCTGCTTCAAGCATTCAGCTCCTGCAAAGAATAAAAAAGACAAAGACGGTGTAGTAGGACTGGTCAGTATGGGAAGGAGCAAGCGAGGTTCAAGTAAGTTCAACTCTTTATTCACACACAATAATGACTTATAGGTAGCTTTCTTCAAACACACTAATGTGCTGTACTGCTGTGCATCACTCTCTCTCTCACCCTGGGCTCTGGCATGGGCTCCTCTTATCGTTCTTCCCAGATTACTGCAACAACAAATAGCTGTTAGACCTAACTGTCACCCAGGGATGAATCCTTACCACTTCCCCTCTCCCTAGACAGACACTCAACCACACCCTCATCACAGATGGTGTTAACATTCAAATACAAACAGTTGGTATGACAATTTGACATGATGGGCTGAGAAACCCTCAAAACATGGCTAGGCACAAATCAGATCCCAGAACACCAGTGCAGATTAGTACCCACAAAAAAAAAAAACACAAATTTATGCATATATCCATGCGATCATGTTTCTCACAATTAGAGAAAGGTCTTCACAGTTCAGACCAAATACATTTTACGCCTTTAAAAGGAAAACCTGAGTATACCAGGTTTTAAGAAGAAATCAGAAAGAGGATGAGGTTGCCAGCGACGGATACTCAGGTGGCAGAAAAGAGCCCTTAAGTAGACTGGCTGTGACACAGATAAGCAGTCAATCAATTAAATAATATCTCTAAAAACTGAGAGGTGACATCTTATCCTGGTACACATAGTAAAATTGGCATTGCTTATTACTGAGCCCCTCAAAATCCCTTTTCAATGGGCCTCCCAGTTGTCACCAGGTCAATACTGCCCTCTGTAGATAATGCATCACTCCTTCGATACTTCCATCTTCAATTTATTGGGTAAATATGAACATTTGAACACTGTGATTCACAGGTCAAGGTTCACTGTCTGACAAAATGCAGTTAAAAGGGAGTGTTTATCAGGCTGGGCTTTGGACTATTAATAAGGAATGTAAATGAGGGGGGGAGGGGTCTCTTTATCTGTGATAGAGGTTGACCCTGCCAGGGAAAATAACAGGAGGATTAGAAATGGGGATTAGGGCGTCTAGTAATTCCAACTCATGAAAAAAGGAAAAAAAAAACATGTATGCAAAAACATTGTTAAGCAATGAGGTGCAAATAAGCTGTGACTGGGGGTGATATATTGGGGGAAATAGTTTTTAGCCAAATGAGTCTCCGCCATGTGAGAATTTCTAAAGAAGAAGATTAATTTTGATCAGTAGTTCTTCATTGGTGGGTTTTATGAATCAATAATAATGTACAAGTCTGCCTGGATATGGTTCCAGCAAGCAGAATAAAACAATGCTAAATACAAATAATAAGATGCTACTAGCATATATCCATGCATAGTTAGGATAGCAAAATAAAGAAACTTTTCAAAATAAGAAAATAATGGCCAAATAATTGCCTTTACAATGAATCGTAGTCTACAACGAAGTTCTGGCAGTGTCAGAAGTTTTGCTCTGCGGTTGTGCAGGGTGACTCCTCCTCAGACAGTCAGATAAGATAAAACACCCAGTCAGCACTGTCAGTCGGGATGATTGGGACCAAAGTCTTGGCTACGATGTGTATCATACAGTAACATCATAGTGTGCAATGGATATAACTTATAGGGTCAAGAAACCCACCTAGTTGAGCCTCAATTTTCACACCTCAGACTGAGAAATAACTTTCGAATTGGCCGGAAAATATGTAAATATGTGGGCAGGTATTGTGGGCGGGAAGAGGGAAAACGGAAGAGGGTCAAGACCTAATTCCAAAAGAGTTTTGGGGCACATATCTCTTTGCACTTTTGTCCCATGATTAATATACAGCTAAGGCGATAAAACATTTTGCAAATCTGTAAAAAGATTTGGATATTTTGATCCAAATTTTAAGAATTAAGGGAGAACAGCACTCAGAGCAGACATTACTATTAAAAACAACATTGCTTTAAGACTTTACAATAATTAATAGATATTTATTCTTACAAGGAGCGTTACAAGTTAAACAAGTTAAACTTTATTGGCAGTAATTGTGGCATTATGTTGATTTGCCACAACAGAGGGGTCAAAAAAAAGTTGACCCCTCTTTTTCTAAAAAAAAATCTTAAAGGATCAGATTCAAAATCGTACAGTCTGCACTCAGTTTTAGTAAGATAACATTTTCCAATTGACTATTCAGCCTATATGTCATTTTTATAATTTTGCATATTGTTAGGTCTATGCTGTTCATGTTAATAGTAAAAAAAAACTGTGATATTTGACATTGTGTACACTAAACAATTTTGGTGTTTGGTGATTTTGTCACCAACATAGTCATATGTAAAATCTGTCAAAAAGCAAAACAATTGAAAACCACTTATTTACATATAAAGAAAGGACTAATTTATTCTGTTAGTTTTACGTAGATGATGACAATATGCACATGCAACCATTTCTTACACATAATGTACAGTTAAAGGGGTGCTAAAGAAGCAGGCAGAATGTGACAAACACACGTTCAGAATTAGCTTGTTGTTAAGCAGTTTTTAACCAGAATGGTGAGGAAGATGACACAAACTCAAGGTTAACCCAGATAAGGTGTGACGGTATCAGCAGAGTTTTAATATTGTCTGCCACACCGTTCCTACTGTCAGATTTATGGTGTGAATAGAAATCTGCTATGTCCCCAGGGCTATCACTCTTACTGTTTTTATTTTTTTTTTATAATGTCATCCCATTGTAAATATCAATGAATTAATGCACCCTCAAATCATTCCACCGACAAATCAAACCAATATGAAAAATGCCCACTTATTACAGAGAAATAGAAGAGGATGACTTTGGCAGATGGAATCTCATTGAACTCTGTATAATGGATGTCTGGGGGTGTTTTCAAAGTCTCTGGATAAATCTGCCATCCATCATCAAGACAGAGAGAGTTGCATGTGGTGGTCAGGGCAAAAGTAATAATTCTAGTTAATCACTGTCAGTGAATGGCAGAAATATTAACTATTCATTACCATTTTTCACACCTCTGAAATGAAGTATCGATGTATCTTAAAACAAAAGCATTGCTGCAGGACATGATCTCTGATGGCAGAGCATTCAGTGCCATTCATGTGGCATACCAATGATTCCAGATGCACATCATCAGTCAGCAAGTTCTTTTAGCCTCGCCACGGCGGGTGCCACGCGTACAGAACTACAGCGGCTGATGAAAATGCATTGGATGTATTATTTATGTAACATCTCAGAGTAGCACAAGAGACACCGACATTGAAAATGCATGTTGTCAGCTGCTGGGATCCCTATTTTGAAATCAATAGAGAGCTGCACTAACCTGCCACCATTCCTGATAACTGATTGTATTCAGAGAGGCTGTGAGGCTTAACACACTTAAGAAAGGAAACTGCAGTCTATTGGAGGCATGCAGCGGAATAATATTGCAATTCTGGTGTGGATGGATTTCCTACCCAGAGTGCACCGCTCTTACCCTTCGCTGCTCAGGGACTGCTATCAATGAATAGTCATCGGGGTTGTGAAGCAGAGGCCACTTGAGTGCAGGCACCCTGTGCAATCTCAATCTCTTCCCTGGAGCGTTTTTCCCACTCACTCAGTTCATGAGTGAGCAACCACGCAAAAGGCTAATTAAATTACCTCGAACAGCTTTACCATTAGTTCTATAACGTCGGAACATAAGAAGCAGCTTGCCCATTAATACATCTTTTCTTAATTTATTTGTGAGTGTTATGTATGCAAAACATGGAACAGTCAAGGACAAACTTTATATAAAATTTTTTCATAACATCAATGCCTGTGATCTGGCTGCCTTTTGTAGTATGATATTTCATGCACTACAAATGGAAATTCGACTAAACATCAAATTAACATGGACCATTAGAAATGATTTAATTTAATACATTCCAAGGATTGCACATAAAGAACACTTTTCAAATGAAAAGTCAGAACAAAAGATTACATTAGAACATACCAAGGCATACAGTATATTAATGATACCATCCACATGCATGACTTTAAAAGTGTTGGAAACCACTATAAGCCTTTCATAAATAACAAGCTTATATAACACAAGTTTCACACAAATTTTTAGCAACATCAGCCAATGAATATGAATCTGATGCTACATGGCATTTAGGACAAAGTCATCCTTTGTGGATTTGTCACGTGGTCAAACACGTGCCTCACAGGAATTAAAGCAGATGTGCACTAGGTGTAATTGTGCATGCAAAACCATACCAGCCGTAGCTTGAGCCCTAATCAAATGTCTATGATAATTCTGTGTTACCTTGGTGTGTAAACACACTCACATATGTTATACTGGATATCTCAACTCTCCTGAATTTTCAGCATATAATGTATGACCATTTTACCATTAGGCATGCATGTTGATGTGGCAAAGAGTTCGACTGACAGTGCCTGATTCTCTCATGGGTTGCAAAGTATAAAAAGCTGGTAGATGACTGAAAATGCATTTAAGATGTCAGTTATTTGGATCTAAACAAAAGTCTGTCAATAATTTTTGACGTTATTAATTTCATAAATATAAAGGGGTAAGAATAAATCAAATTGATTCTGAAATGAATAATATTTTATAGGATGCAGCCTAGTGCTTTTGGGAAATTATGCCTTGAACAGCTTAAAGGTATATGAAGTGTTGTCTGGGGAAAATGACTTGCTCATTAAACATTTTCATAGATAACAGTATCTAATCAAAGACATCGCATGTTAACCACAGAGATTATTTATTTATTGTTGATTTTCAGTTAAATTCTGACCTAATCTTCAACAACAATCAAAAAGCATGCAACAATTCTAAAGCACCTTCCAAACTTGGGCTTCTAGAAAACAACAGTTCCCTACCCAAGAGAAAACATCTGCAGTTCCATTTCAGATCACCAAGTTTGACTTTGCTTTAAAATAAATGTGTTCAAAGGCTTGCTTTGTCTGAAACAAAGAGAGAAATGCTGCTTTCTAAAATTAAACATTGCATAACGAGACCACCAACTGTGAATGGGGTAAATATATTTCCTCTTCTTTAGTTCTGAAGTCAGTCTACCCAGTAATCAGACTGAGATGCCAGCAGTCTCGCTCCTTAATACTCTGGAACCGCTGTGGATGTGGACGCTGCAATCCTCTAAAGCTTCTGTTCTGATGGGTTTACAAATAACTAAAATATCTTTTTTTTTTTTTTTTACCAGGTCTTACACAAGAATGAATGACACACCAGATGGTTTTTACATTGGAGTGGCCTCTGATATTGCAGGCATATTCAGCATATTCAAGACCCAGATTTCACATTGTAAATCAAGTGTTGTCCCAACACAGTACCAAGATTGTTTATCATACAAAAGTGAACAAAAATGTCCTTGATCAAATATTGAAATTTATATTAAATTATTGATGGTGAGGGCGTTACACAACGTGTCCATGTTGGCATCTAGTTATTTTGACTAATTTCTACCAAGTGACAGGATACTGTATCATATTTAAAGTACCACAGAATTTAATTGGATGAATGACCTTTGACGACAACAACAAAAGATATGGCAAGGATTTTAAAAGTTTATAAACCTGTTTATTTTGCTCTCCTTAATAGTTTAGTTGCATTTTGGGGGGTTATTCCAAGTCAAATCAACAAAATAAAAACAAAATATGAAATGCCATGGATCAATATTTACTAAGTAATCCATTATTTTGTAGCAGGGGTCAAAATGACAATTTTTGCCTGATTTTAGAGAAACACTGCAGGTAAAAAAAGAAAAATAAATCTTAATAAATTCAGCTTACTTCAGCACCCCTTGTTGCATTATATGCCAATGGTGTGAGTGCAAGAATTGGGGGGGTGAGAAAAAAGAAAACCTTTTTATGTTTTTCCAAAAGTTGGAGTGCCTTTAACTCCTAAAGTATTAAATATATATCTCTATTTCTTTTTTGATTCAGGTTCAGAATAAACTTTCCTTTTTGTATCTTCATTTTTAAGGCCCCAAACGGTTAAATCCCAGGATATGGGGCTCTCAGTATGGCTCCATGCGTAAATTGCTCAACATTACATGACCATTTTCAATGGTCAAAAAACAAAAATGTGTCACATGGTATGAAGCTAGTTTTTCTGAAACTAGAAATGTACCTTTATGTATTCACATAAAAACAATAATGTCAAAATCCTGTTTTTGAGAGTTCAAAAATACACTATTATCAAGAATAAGTGACAAAATTGACTCTTCAGTTAGTGCAATGACTATATCTAGTTTTTGGATTTCAGATACAGAATGACCCTTTTGCATTTAATCTTTCCCTGCTGTCAACAAGCAGAACAGACCGGTGACCTATTTTGGGGTCTTAACCCACCAGTTGAGAACCACTACATTGTATAAGCAGAGCCCTAAAATATTTTTTCCATTTTGGTTTCCAAGCACTACAATGCTCATCATTAACACTTGTCCGGAACAAGTGGATTTTTGAAGGGGCAGGTGAAAGAGAATTTTACTTGCCTGACCAGACAAGCAGACTGATGAAAACGTCAATAACGAAAAAATAACCAGCTATATTTGTGATAGGCTAGGCCAGTGTCACTTATTACAAAGTTCATATTGCTTTTCTGCTGTTGAAAATAATCCAGAGTGCTTAATGTTTTCACTAGTGCTCTAGTAACAGCTGCACCCTGTTTGATTGACAGGAGGCACATGCGTGTGTGCTGAACATTCACGTGTTCTGAAAATGCTCATGTTAATACACACCTAAATGGTCAAATACATTTCAAAATTCCACCAAAATACCCATCTTGGTGAGGTATTCATGTAAACACAGAGAGTGATGTCTAAAGACCTGCTGCCGTCTAGTGCATCATTACAATAATCAAACAACCATAACAAGAAAACACTCACTGCTCTTGACTGGGCAACATTAATAGCTTTAAAATGTATAAATGTATTATAATCATACAGTAAAGACCTGTAATAATTTTGTATTTCATTCTGAATGTTTCCTTGAATACTTGGTAGCCTACTGCTGGTAAAAACTTTTAAAGCTGTTAAAAAAAAAACAATGCACAGAATTTACTTAGTTGAATTATTTTTTATCTATTTCTATTCATTGCTTGAACTTGAAACCATTCTTCCATAATTAACAAATTATTTAGTGTTATTATTTGTTGTGTACATGGTAGAGCTTGCTGCAATAACATGGCAATGGAGGCTTTCCTTTATTTGACTACCAGACGTAACAAAATAATTATCATATGACAATAGCATCCTTCCCAACCCAGTTTACATTTCTGTCACAGAGAATTAAGTTGATTGCATAGGTACACTAACAGGTTGGGCATAAGTCATAACTTTAGGAAACATATAACAGAAACTTTGACATGTTACTTGAGCATGTAACTTAAATGTCCTTTTTTCTCTCCACACAAGTAACTGTATTACTTGGACAAGTGAATGACCAATTTACATATCCAGAGGACAAGCACATGACAATGCTGCTTGAGCCCTCAACTAGGCATTTGGGACCAAGACTGAGAAAAACAGCTCAAGGTATTTTCAGTTCAAATGTACAAGTGGAATTAGACATTCAGCAGAGTGAATAAATTTAACATGCACCTGAAATGGATGTTGCTCGAGGTTAGATTTTCAGTTTCTCTCTTTTATATTATGAGAGAGTGACTGGCTGGATCCAGCTCTGGTCTGAGTAGAGAACGTTGCTCTCCCTCTAGAGTACTTGCTTACAACCAATCAAGGTCTTCTAACCTTCACATCTATCAAGCAAACATCATAAAGAAATGGAAGGATCTCAAGTTGCCATCCCCCTATTGTTGACAATGTATGCAAACAGCACAGGAAAACTGTGCACAAGTCTCTGTAAGCAAAAATTTGCATGCTTTATTGATTCTCATTCTATTTTGGTAACATGGCTCCCATTGATAAACATTTCTTCTTCCTTACCCAACCAGTCAGCATCCCTCCAAATTAGACATTTTGGATGTTTATTTTTGTGCTCAGAATAATTCAGCAGGCTTGTACTGAGCAGCAACTTCCCTAGCGTACCACAATACACAAACTGCTTCAGTATTGACAGAAAATTGCATCAGGAGACCTGACAGATGATCTATTACTCAGGTCACAATGCAACTTGATGGATGTAAAAACAGAAGACAAATACACAGTCTCTTTTGCCAGAAAGATACACAGCTGACATCACTGACTTGATGTCAACAGCAGAGCTGCTAATCTTGTTACAGTGGAGTCAAGTGTCACTTGGGAAGTACGATCATGACTGCAAACATTTTAGAAATTACATTCAGTCCTGTATTTATAGAAGTACATATCAACATTTGCATATTAATCAACCAGTAGTGTGTTAGAGCTTTTAATTTCTTAGAACTTCCTCAGAATAACAGTAGGTTAAATCTAATCTGGGGCTACAGTAGCTTCATGAGACATAATTAATGCAATCTTCTTCCAACCCTTGGGATTTTACCAGCAAGTCACTCTTAAATGAGTTTTAATAAATTTTGTATGGCTTCAAACTGCACTGTACCTTTAAATAATTCTCTTCAATTGCCCTTTTGAACCTTTGTAAATTAGCTTTTTCCCCAAACGAAGTGAAAGATATGAAATCTTCCAAATTATTGTACAGAAGCAATGATGGATTAAAAACTGAGAGGCCCATGGGCCGGTACATCACTTTTTCTACAGTATATAAATCTTAATACTTAGCCAATTATAGAAAAAATGCCTTCACACGGTTGCATTCATAAATAACAAATTACAGGATAATTTAACAGGTAGTTTCAATTTTACAGATTTAAAAAGTTAGCTCATCCATAAAATGCTGTCATCATACACAACCTCATGTTGTTCTGAACCCTAGACATTTTTATTCTGTGAAACAAAAGGAGAAAAAAAAAAAGGCAGAACATTAGAGACTTTTTTTCTTGATTTTCTTTCATTGCATCTTTTCTATAAAAGTGAGTGGTTGACTGAAATTCAGTATTGCAATGTCTTGTGTTCCACACAAGAATAACATACAAGTTTGGAACATACGGAGCCCCTTAAGAGGACAGAGGGAGAAAAAGTATTCCCCTTGAAATATTTAGCATATTATTGCAATAGCTTTGCATTCCTTGCAAAAAATTACAGCGGTTTTAGAACAGTAACCATAGTTGAACAATGGTATTTGTAGTAAAACCATAACCACAAAACTTGCCCTTGTGGTAGTGATGAAGAGGCGATGGCTCTATTTGCAGGCTTTAATAAAGATGACGCTATAAAACAACGTGTAGTACCATTAACCAAATCAACCAACTAACACAAGTGTTACATGGACAAGAACTGACAATCAATGAACAAAACTGGAGGGTATTTATACACAAAGGAACTAATGAGGGGATGGAAGACAGGTGAGGATGATGAGGAACAGCTGGAAGTGATGAGGGCAGTGCACTATGGGAGATGTAATCCAGGAGAAAACTTCAAAATAAGAGTCCTAGCGAAACATGAGGGAGACAGAAGGCGACACCATGGTTTTAGTAGTAACCATTTTTTAACCGTGATACTTGTAGTGAAACCATTGTAATAACACAGGACAATGAAAAGTATGGTAATTTTGTGGTTCCTCTGCTCTTACTACCATAATTAAACTATTGTTACTCCTGGGGAAAAAAAGCATTTAACCTTTTAAAAATGAAACCTTGTTTTACTACAGAAACTATTGTTAAAAGGGATAGGGGAAAATGTATCTCATTTACTCACCCTCATGATATCCCAGGTGTGTATGACTTCCTTTGTTCAAGTCTTCTAAAGGGACAAAACAAAGATAAATATTTAAGTAATTTTTCAACTCTAATTCATGCTTCTGTTCTGCAGTGGTATGCACATGTGACGTAATCACATTGGCATTTGAAATGAGCGAGAACTGTCGCTCGTGTGACACAGCTGGAAGAGCAGCACTGTTTACAAGTGAGTAGGAGGAACACTCTACAGAAGATTTGTTGGTTTTGGTATAGATTTGTATTTGTATCTGTTTCTTTACACACAGTGGTGCATTTATGTGCTCATCCTGGATGTTTCAACCGAATGTGTGATTACTTCTGAGTCATTGAAACGGAATACGTCACACGAGAGACAGCTTAGACTCCAACCTCTCATGAAGCCAAACTGAAGAGATGGATTAGAGTTAAAAAGTACTTAAATATTTATATTTTTCATACAAGAAGCAATCATATCTTTATAGAAGACATTAATTTAATTGCTGGAGTCTTATGGATGACACTTATGCTGACTGTCTGTGATTTTTGGAGCTTTAATAGAGAAATCAACATCCACTTGCATTATAAGGACCTACAAAGCTGAGGCGTTTTTCTATTTTCTTCAAATGTGTTCTGGTGAAGAAAGAAAGTCATATACATCTGGGAGATCATGAGAGTGAGTAAATGATGAGAGAATTTACATTTGTGGGTGAACTATCCCTTTAACCATGGTATTTGAAAACCATTAAGATTTACCATGGTTAATAAAGCCATGGTTGATACAATTTTACTAAAGTAAAACCATGGATAATTTATTACGAGGGAGCTATTATTCACTTACCCTGATGTCAGCCCAGATATGTATGACTGTCTTTCTTCAGCAGAACACAAATGAAGATTTGTAGAAGAAGAGCTCTGTCAGGTCCTTATAATGCAAGTACATGGTTACCAGCACTTTGATTGTCCAAAAGTTACATTTAGGCAGCATAAATGTAGTCCATGCAACGCCAGTCGATCAATGAATGTCTTCTGAAGTGAATCATTAGATTTATGTAAGAAACAAGTTGATAATTAAAACATTTTTAACTTTAAATTGGCACTTCCATCCAGGGCTCTGATTAGGACGTCATTATATCTTGTGTTTTACTCCTAATGTACATTACTTAATATGTATATCACTGTGCCTGTTATATTCTGATTGCATTAATAATACTCGTTTTGACTAAGCTCGTAGTAAAATATCACATAAAAAGACTAACTACGAATGTAGTTTAACTAAAAATTTACTATGAATGCTGACAAACGAATTGCAGAACCTTACTGCTATTTTTATTGCAAGTATAATACACTGCCTGGCCAAAAAAAAAGTTGCATAATCTAATATTTCGTTGGACCACTTTTAGCTTTGATTACGGTGCGCATTCATTGTGGCATTGTTTAGTCAACCTTATGCAAGGTCACAACATTTATTTCCATCCAAAGTTTAATACATTTTTGTCCGAGATCTTGTATTGATGACGGGAGAGTTAAACCACTCCGTAAAGTCTTCTGCTGCACATCCCAAAGACTTTCAATGAGGTTAAGGTCAGGACTCTGTGGTGGCCATTTCATGTGTGCTGCAGGTTGTTGAATTGTTTTTATCTGTAGATGGCATGTTCGGTCACTGTGAGACTGCTCCATTAACCAACATCTACATATAACATCATTATAATGCTAGATTATGGCAAAAATCATAATCACGATTATTTTGGTCAATATTGAGATCACGATTATTTAACACGCTTATTCATTGACTTTGGAAACATCATGCATTTATTGAACTTCCTTGAAAAAATTATATTTTTAACAATGGATTTTCTTGAACTTGAAACGTAAACTGCACTGGGTAAGAGAGAAGTCTATTGTCATATGATAATTATGTTATACGTATGGTAGTCAAATAAAGGAAAGCCTCCATCGCCAACATTTACAGCAGGGGTCCTCACACTTCTATGGAATGAAATCTACTTTTTCATCATGTTATTGCAGCATGTACAATAATATTATCACAATACCAAAATTTCAGTAGTCGTTAGCGAAATTTGACAATGTTCAATACCAGCTTCAAAACCACAACACATAATAACACTAACTATTATCTTATTAATGGAAGAATGGTTTCAAGTTCTTAAGTAATTATTCAAGACTAATAAACAGTCAGTAATAAAATAATAACAAAAAACAGCAATGAATAAAAGATAAAAAATAATAGAACAAAAAATACAAATTAAGAAAATGCAGTGCTTTTTAACAGCTTTGAATGTTTTTAACAGCAGTAGGCTAAGTATTCAAGGAAACATTCAGAATGAAATGCAACTCAAAACTACTACTGTTTTTCACTGTATGATTATAATAGATACTTTTTAAAGCTACTAAAAGTTACGCAGTCAACAGCAGTGAGTTGTTTCTCATTTTTTTCTCATCATCTCCGATTTTCTTCATGATATGATACACACAGTTAATGTGACACATTTATTATGATTAATTACGTCGTGAGCCATCACGTTATAATCTAGCTGCAGCAAATGCGCGTGAGTGACAAGCATCCCTGCGCCAGAGTGTGCAACAGAAGGGAGAAGGTTCAATCTCTTCCCTGGTCACTTCATGCAACTCATAGACGTGTCACTGAACCACAGAGAGAAATGCCAGTTTCTGAGTTTATTTTCATAACCCGCTACCTTCTTAATTTAACTTTAATAAAGGATGTTTTAAATATAACGCCACGGTGCACAATACTCATTTTATCTCGATTATCTTGTTTTCTTAATCATTAGAAATCATGAATTGAAAATGATGCTGTTTGAAATGGCCAAACTCCCGTGTGATGTTCGTTCTTCTGTTTTAAATAAGCATCGCTTCTGAATTCTCACGTGAACTTGCTGACGTGCTTACGTCACACTTCACGTCAGCTGCTTTTTTAAAGTTCATCATTCTAATTATCTATTTATTTTTTACAGAAACATATCAATTTGCTTCAGAAGATATTTATTGGTCGACTGGAGTTGATTACTTTTATGCCCTCTAAATTTGACTTTTGGACCTGTGTACTTCCATTATAAAGATCTGAAAGAGCTCTATTTTCGAAAAAACTGAATTTGTGTTCTGCTGAAGAACAACAGTCATACACATCTGGGATGGCATCATGGTATGTGAATGAGAGAATTTTCAGCATAGATTGGCCTGCCTGCAGTCCTGACCATCTCTAATTGAGAATGTGTGGTGCATTATGAAGCACACAATATGACAACGAAGACCCCGTATAATTGTGCAGCTGAAGACCTGCATAATGGATGAATGGGGGAATATTCCACTATTTAAACTTAACAAGCTTGTGTCTTCAGTATCTAAATGCTTAATAAGTGTTATTCGAAGAAATGGTGATGTAAACACATGACTGTCTCCACTTTTTTTGGAGTGTGTTGCAGTCAACTGATTTGAAATGACTGTACATTTTCACAAAAAAAAAAATAATATATTAAATTCACAAGTTTAAGTTTAATGTGTAGTTGTAGTGCTTTCAATATAGCAAAGGGTGAATCTAATTTACAAATCACTCCTTTTTGTTTTTATTAGCATTTTTCATACTGTCCCAATTTTTTAGGAATGTGGGTTGTATATGCACAGCTAATAATAAAGACTAGTTACATTTATTCTGTATAATAGAGATTTAACATTGGAACTCAATTTTCAGTGCATGCAAAACACATGAACCTTGTCTTCTGAAGCCACTAATTGTGTGTTGTTAAAAAAAAAAAAGCCCACTAAAAAGACCAGTGAGTCACACTTTCGTAGAAATACAATTATGTGAATCTCATGGGCAGGGTAACCTGCATTCCTTGACTGATGAACAGCAACAAGCAGTAGCCAATTATTTTATTTTGGATCTATTCTGAGAGCTTTGAAAACCACAAGCTTGAAAATAAAAGGTATACAGGCAGTGAGCTCATTATTCTCCACCATGTTAGCAAGTCACCTAAAGGGTCTTCCCTTCAAATCACTTGGTTTATTCTCAACAGAGCGTGGTCCCCAGATTACAAACTAGGGAGAATTACACAGAAACAAATTAGAGAGGCCTAAAAGGATCTCAGCTGGATTCCATTATAATTACCATTCTTCTATAGTCATAGACAGTCACAGTACTACAAGACTTGCAAACTCAATGTGGAGTGGAAATTCATTGTCCTTTATGTGACCTTTTCTGTGTTTACATACTGTCTGTAGGCAAAATTTTACTGATACTTTATTTTACTTACTGATTGCCAAAACATACTGTTTAGGCAATCAGAGAAGATGTGATACAACAGATGGAAAGATCAGAAGTGTCATGGCCATCTAAACTAAGGGGGCTTTCACACTAGCACTTTTGGTGTGCACCCCGGTTCGAATGACGTCAGAGTTCGGTTCGTTTGGATGATGTGAACGCTGTCTTCCGAACTCGGGTGCGCACCCGCGAACCGTACTCGGGTCCGCTTAAAAAGGTGGTCTGGGGTACGGTTCATGTGAACTCCAGTACGGTTCGCTGCTGATATGAACACAATCGAACCAAACCGCGGAAGTGAACCGCTATTGATGACGTATAATGTGGTCGTCAGTCTCACACGCGTCACTTTCAAAATGAGCGGAAAGGGTTTACTTTCGTGCGTGTGTGTGTGTGTATACACTTACCTTGACGAAAAGCGGGATTGACGCACACGCACTGCAAGCAGAGAGATGATTTCTGCTTGCCTTCGCAAAAATTGTCTTCAGCGGACAGCCCGCTGTCTTTTGAACGATTTCAGTATTTTTGCGGCAGACAGACGCAAGTGTGTTTCTGTATCTTGATGTTGAAAACAAAACAAAAGGTTAAAAAAAAGAAGAACAAATGTGAACCGAGCAAGTCTATTCATTGAATTTTGACGCCATTTCATTTCGCGGTTATCAAGCAACACGATTACGCACCAGCTGCAGCTTGATGACGCAAGCGTACCGCGGTTCGGATACAAATATATAATGTGAACACAGTCCATCGGGGGCAGGGGGGAGGGGGGAGCAATCGAACTCGGGTTCGGAACAGGCAATCGAACCAAGTGTGAAAGCCCCCTTAAGAGGGTTTGTGAATGTCCAAACACAATGCTGCCAGACGTTCTGATGTTTGTCCATATAAATATATTTGTGTGGACTATACACCTTATTTTTCAAGGTAAGGGCGAGGCCATTTTCAGACTTGAATGTGGACCACTTATTTCCATTCATTATTATTTGTATTAATACATTGGTTTGGAGCGCATATCATTTTACAGTTTAATGCGTTTTGCCATCGTTTTATCACACACTGCAGAGGCGGACAACCGTGGGAACTATCAATGAATTAGAGTTCAGGTGCCGAAATGTACAGAACATCTGTCACAGCTACCACAAACTTTTCACAACCGAGAGAGAGAGAGAGAGAGAGAGAGAGAGCAGAAAGCAGCTGGAATAAAAAAAAGTAGCTCAACTTGTGTACCCTTATTGCTTCTTCAAATATAATTGCACCAAAACTGCATCTTGTTTCATCTTCCATCCATCCATCCATCCATCCATCCATCCATCCATCCATCCATCGTCAACCGCTTATCCTGTGTACAGGGTCGCGGGGCTTGTTTCATCTTGGCAAAATAAAAACACGCTCTACTTATTTGTCAGAGAACATTCTCTCTTTCTTTACAGTGTATAGTAAATATAGACACACAGATTTCTCATTCAGCATGGTTTATGAAAACATCGCCTTTGGAAATAAATAAAGGAGGTTTATGAAATTATTTATGAATGGAGGTTTACATGGAGACTGCATCATCACGCTCTCGGCAAAGATACAGATTTTATTAGCTTCTCTTCAATATAACACACAGCCACAAGTAAATTATCTACTTCATTTTTTACTACAAATGCTGATTTAAAAACAAATATCCTACTTAAGCATGTTATTCTGCTTTACATCCTGTGGTTGTGTTAAATTTTATAAGCCCACACCACTTGCCTGAAATTCAACAGATTACTTCCACATTGCAAAATAAAGTGGATAAAGTAATGTTTATGATATTTCTTAAATATAGCTAGTTAGTTATATTGGTCAATTATGTGATGCTTATTTTTGTCCAAATCTATAAAATTATAAAAAAATACATGTCAACTGCAATTCACACAAAACAACTTGAATACACCTCTACTACGAGTAACATGTTTTCAATTACCGAGTTGAAAGTCATTATGATATTTGTTCTGGGGCTTAAAAGCCAAAAATGCGATGTGATGTAACTGTCCGGAGACATAGATTATTTTATTTTTTTATACACTCATGTATTTATGGTGCAAGATACGTTTTTAAATACCTTGTACCTGATGGTTACAAAACATGATATTTTTAAAGTCATTAAATAAAAGTTTTTGTAGTAGGCCTAAATATCTTTCTAAAATTGGTAAAACCAACATGGACACAAAGATTCTATGATCTTGGCTCGTTTTAAACTAGTTTTTAAAAGATTTCTTATTTTTATCACCTCCTTATTTACTTACTTGACAACCTTATTTGTCAAGTACCCATATATATATATATATATATATATATATATATATCTATATATATATATATATATCTATATATATATATATATACTGTGTACACTCACCTAAAGGATTATTAGGAACACCATACTAATACTGTGTTTGACCCCTTTCGCCTTCAGAACTGCCTTAATTCTACGTGGCATTGATTCAACAAGGTGCTGAAAGCATTCTTTAGAAATGTTGGCCCATATTGATAGGATAGCATCTTGCAGTTGATGGAGATTTGTGGGATGCACATCCAGGGCACGGAGCTCCCGTTCCACCACATCTTAAAGATGCTCAATTGGGTTGAGATCTGGTGACTGTGGGGGCCATTTTAGTACAGTGAACTCATTGTCATGTTCAAGAAACCAATTTGAAATGATTCGAGCTTTGTGACATGGTGCATTATCCTGCTGGAAGTAGCCATCAGAGGATGGGTACATGGTGGCCATAAAGGGATGGACATGGTCAGAAACAATGCTCAGGTAGGCCGTGGCATTTAAACGATGCCCAATTGGCACTAAGGGGCCTAAAGTGTGCCAAGAAAACATCCCTCACACCATTACACCACCACCACCAGCCTGCACAGTGGTAACAAGGCATGATGGATCCATGTTCTCATTCTGTTTACGCCAAATTCTGACTCTACCATCTGAATGTCTCAACAGAAATCGAGACTCATCAGACCAGGCAACATTTTTACAGTCTTCAACCGTCCAATTTTGGTGAGCTCTTGCAAATTTTAGCCTCTTTTTCCTATTTGTAGTGGAGATGAGTGGTACCCGGTGGGGTCTTCTGCTGTTGTAGCCCATCCGCCTCAAGGTTGTGCGTGTTGTGGCTTCACAAATGCTTTGCTGCATACCTCGGTTGTAACGAGTGGTTATTTCAGGCAAAGTTGCTCTTCTATCAGCTTGAATCAGTCGGCCCATTCTCCTCTGACCTCTAGCATCAACAAGGCATTTTCGCCCACAGGACTGCCGCATACTGGATGTCTTTCCCTTTTCACACCATTCTTTGTAAACCCTAGAAATGGTTGTGCGTGAAAATCCCAGTAACTGAGCAGATTGTGAAATACTCAGACCGGCCCGTCTGGCACCAACAACCATGCCACGCTCAAAATTGCTTAAATCACCTTTCTTTCCCATTCTGACATACAGTTTGGAGTTCAGGAGATTGTCTTGACCAGGACCACACCCCTAAATGCATTGAAGCAACTCCCATGTGATTGGTTGATAAGATAATTGCATTAATGAGAAATTGAACAGGTGTTCCTAATAATCCTTTAGGTGAGTGTATATATACTGTACAATGCAAAAGTCTTAAGCACATAAGATGTTTCACAAAAACATTTGTTTTAACACAGTTATTTATATCTTCCGCTTTAGTGTCAATGGGAGATATATATTTGAGTCCCAAAAATCCCCTTTGATAGAAAATAGAAAAGAAGAACAGGGAGCTCTGCAACAGATGGCATAGCCACCACAGAGGCCCCCACTGAACATGGAGTCAGTCTGGGATTTCATGAAGAGACGAAAGCAATTGAGACAGATTAGATAAGATATTTTTTTTCACGGAAAGGAATGCAAAATTTGTACTACTACCTGAAAGATATTACTGAAATAAATGTACTGAAATATCTCATCAGTCTCTGTGACAGCTCTAGAACCTGTAAACAGCAAACAAAAAAGGTGTCCGCAGACCATGTACAATGACGCTTTCTGCCAGTCAATCATTTTGCAAGTTCTCATAGTATTGTAGTTGCAGTGAAATATTGAGGCATAATGCCATTTTATGACTTGTTGCTCATAAGAGTTGTCAGTTGAGGGTGCTATCTTGCTGCTACTGTTTTTGACAACTGACTCTGCTCGTGTCCATGTCAATACAGCTCATTTGGTATCTTTGAAGTGCAGGATTTTGGAAAAATGGGCATAGCTAATCCAACGGCTCATCTGGTAAAAATTCTAAAATCGCTTACAGCACCTTTAAATATAGAAGAACTGTGGCAAATTGGAACATTTATCGGCCAACAACCAGTAAAAACTGTGTTCAGGTGTACTTAGATGAACTGTGCACACAAACCAGTGCCAGACTTAATTATGCCTGCAATGACCCACCTCATCAAGCTTATAACATTATTTAAGCAGTTGTAATTGCTGTATGTGTCACTTCAAATACAACTTCTGTGACACCTTTGCAATGTAAAGATAGCTTATTTTAAATAAGGCTGAGTTACTGAACTAAAAAGTTTTTGTTGAGTTAGTAGCGTCACTACTTGTACTCTATTTAGCTTCTCTCCAACACTGGAGAAGGGATATTAACATTTTGCAACACTTGTTACAGGGGCACATATTGAACCGAGCAAGTGTATGTTCATTAAACAGTGAATCATAGTGCCAGATGACAAAAAAATCATTTGACAGACACAAAATAGAAATGTTCCCATATACTGTTTCAACATCACAGGCCTCACAAGTCACTCTTATCTGTTCAGAACCAATGGAATGGTCAGCAGCAAATAACTAAACGCAAAGGACAACTTTAGTCTAAACAGAAACAATGTTATACAGGCGACCGCTATGGCGTATTATCCATAATGCAGATTTTTAATAAACATGTTATCATACCTTTCCTTGAACACAAATACCATGCATCTCTCCTTGCGAATGCACATCTCTGTATAAAATTCCCCTACTCCTTTAACTTTCGATCGCCTCTTTTGAAATTAGTGCCAGCAATGACTACCATCATAATCTTTCCTTTCTGAGTGCAAAGGTCATTAGAAACATGTTTTGGAAACACTTGGATAACAATTACCTTTTTTTTCTCTAAAGTAAACTTTGCGAGATCCCTTTAAGTTGTCGATGTTTAGAGTACATTTACAAATTTTTGCTACTACCACCCCGCAAACACAGAACGTTGGCTTAATGTTGCCAACCTTCTTCCAAAGTTGCAACAACGTGACCAAAAGGACAGGAATTTTACGTTGTATGGTGAAGGTTGTCACCACGCTGTCACAATTTTGCTGTTATACTATCGTTCAGAGTCACCAATGAAGGTTGTGCTTATGTTGTGTTTACTATGACATATTTTATTTATTTAATATTTATTTAGTGACATACAAATATTGTATGTCACTGCCCTAAAGCGTGAATATCAATGAAATTTTAACTTACAGTTGGGCCTTCTGAAGCAGAATTGGTGCGATTAATCGAGGATATGCAAGTATTTGAATGTATTTGTCTGTGAAATAATATTTAAATCACTCTCTCCGCAAGTAACCGGTGTGACTCGATTAGGGCTTTTAAGTTCACCTCCGGTCCGAGCTCCTCCCTCTCCAGAACCACCATTGCAAAAGTCACGGGGAACACCTCTCTCCATTTTAGGAGATTGAGGTGATAAATTTGACATGCTCTGACTCTATCCATTCGTTTTACCTCATAATCGATTTCCCCTACTCGCCTTGTGACCTCAAAGGGCCCTTACTACTTGACAAGTAATTTAGAGCTTGGTGTGGGGAGTAATACAAGGACTTTATCTCCCAGGGTAAATTAATGTAGTTGAGTACCCCTATTATACAACCGGCTTTGACGTTTTTGATCCTGGAGCAAATTCTCCTGTATTAATTGCCCCAGTGTGTGGAGATTTGATCTCAGGTCAAGAACGTATTGAATTTATATTTTTACTATAATTTGTATTTTTATTGTTTGAAGGTCCCTCCTCCCAATTTTCCCATAGAACATCAAGCACACAGTGCAGTTTATGCCTGTACAGTCATTCAAATGGGGAGAACCCTGTGGAGGCTTGCGGGACCTCTCTTACTGCAAATAGGGGCTTGAGCCAAACTTATGAATCATATTCTTTAGGGTCTGATTAAATCATTTGACCACACTGGTTCGAATCGATTTAATCCCCGATATTTTGGACAGTTCACATAGGGATGTGAGGAATGCAGAGGAATGCGGCAACTTCCACGCTTCAGCCGTCTACTCGAACAGCTTGATGTAAGCCACTGGGTCATCTGCGGGTCCCATCTTCGCGAGCGTAGTAGTCGCAGCTGGTGTTGCGTTGGAAGATCCCTCCTGGAGTACTAAGCTCCGTAATACCTGCTGGTCCTCTGCTTGAGCCTGGACCAGCGCCTGCAATCAACACTCCTGTTCAATGCGTAGCTCAAGCAGGGCTTGATGTTGAGCCTGGTGGATGCCAGTGAAGGTCCTGAAGATTTCGGTCAGCGGCGAGGACTCCATGACGACATATTCTTCCTCCAAACAATCCCGGGTTTTGGCACCACTGTAATATGTCTCTAACTTTCTTGAGTTCTTTCTGAAGGAGGAAGCGGGAGCCGGGTAAACAATCCAACATTATTTTTATTTCTACACTTTTCAGCATCAATCAACAAACTGCTTTTCAGCACAACATAAAATGCATGAGCACACAGTTAGTGTTGTGCGTCTCTCTCTCCTCTCCAAGAGTCTGGACATGCTTTTAACCCCCTCCAGCTCACACTGTAACAGAACAGAGATAATTTCCCTCAGGTGTCAATCCTTACCGTTCTCCTTCTCCCCGCCTCGCTCTCCAAAGATGTTGCTCGGCCGCACCCACATCACCATAGGTTACAATAATTTACTACAATTATTAAACATTTGGAAGGCAATGCTTTCCTTTTTTTAATGCATTTATGTTACATTTCTTCTTGTCATAGATGGAAAGCCATCTAACAGATGGATTGGAAAGCCATATAGTTAAAGCAAATGTTCAAAACTGTCAATGTATTAAAAATATTAATATATGCAAAGTATTCTTTTTAGATTTCTGCATCACACTAATTTTGGATGTCCAGAGTGAAGAACTATGGCACATTTGAAGGTAAGGCATCAACAAATTAAAATTAAGTTAAATTCCCAAGTTCATACAACACTAAGTTTGACAATTAATTTTTTAGTGACCAGCTATTTGACGTACAGGATGGTTTATTTGTCCTCTTCTCATTATAAATAAAAGTAAGTAGTCATTGACTTGGCTGGCACATGCTCTGACAAGGTAGTGTTCTTGTGCGTGTGACCCAAGCTCAAATCAAGCTTGCTGTGTTACTCTTCTCACTGTCATTTCCTGTCACATCTTTCTCCTGCCCCATTAAAGGCCTACAATTAAATAAAAATTACATAATTATTTAATTGAAATTTGATACATTATAGACGTTGAAATAAAAGATGTAAAAATGTCTCAAGCTTTAACAAAACATGCAACTGTAAGGGGAAGACATTATTATGTCAACACTATACTAAAGTTATGCATCTCTTTTTCAGCTGTTCAGTGATCTCAAGTCTGTCTGAGCTGCCAATAAGGAGAGGGAGCCAATAAGTATTTTAGGTTTAAGGTTGTGAAGTTAGATATTTTTTAAGTTGTTATTCTTAATTATAACTAATATACTACTGTACGTGTTTTGTATATACTTTTACTAAGTACTTTTTGGTAGTACATTTCAATAAAATTGTAATATGTATAAAAAAAAATCATGATAAGACCCTGTATTACATTTTTACTCTCCAAAGTTGGCACGTGTGGATTATAATTTAATATTTTACTATAAACTTAACTTTCGAAGAACGTTGTAAAATATTAGTAATGTTACAAATGTTTTAGCATAATGTGTTATTTTATTTTGAGGCTTAATGTGTTAAATAATGGGTTATCAAGAGTAATGTGTTGCTATGGCATAAGGAATAAACAAATGTAGCTGGAACGTCCTTTTGCAGTTGCTGAAAGTTGCACAGCAATGTTGTCACAGCCTTCTTGCATCTTACATTTGTACATTGTCACAACATGGAGAACACGTCAAACAATGTTTGCAAAGTAAAATAAAACGTGGCAGCAATGTTGCCACAATATAAATGTGTTTGGTGGGCAGTCTCACATGAATAGTAAAAGGGATAGTTCACCCCAAAAATGTAATTAATTTAGGTGTCAGTGAAAAACTGACTTTTTTTCTATTAATCTCATCTTTCACATTCTTCTTTGTGCATTCTTCGTGCATACCGACACCTACTGGCCAGGAAGGTGAATTTATATGAGAAAAAAAAGACACCTAATGAATTAAAACCACTGGAGTTGTATGGATTACTTCTAAATTTTGGTATCCATTAACTTGCATTGTGAGGACCTAAACATTTCTGTTTGTGTTCAGCAGAAGAGAGAATGTCATACACATCAGGGATAGTATGAGGGTGAATAAATTATGAGAGAATTTTCAATTTTGGGTGAACTATCCCTTTGTGAACTTGGACATGTTGCCAAAAACTCCAGGCAATCAACAGGTAAAGTGGCTAAAGGGAAGCGCTGCTGATTGGCTTACTGATTGTGACAAGCATGCTTATCTTTTGTTTTTTTAGCAGCCCTTTATCATCTTAAACTTTAAGATAATAATAAATAATCATTAAACAAATATACAATATTATGTTACCTTCAACTAGGGCTTAAGTTTCATTGTCCCTCCAACAGTAAAATGCATTAAGTAAAAGGCCAAATGTACATGCAATTCAGAACATCAATAATTATTTTTTAATGGCTTATAAACATCACAACAAAGTATGTAAATAAACATATTAATATGGTACTGTACACACATTATAAGCCAATAATGTAACATGTAATATGTTAGGGTGACCAAACGTCCTGTTTTACCAGGACATGTCCTGTTTTCACTTCCTGTCCTGGCCGTCTTTTTTGTGTCTTTGATAGATAGCATTTTGTAATAACAATTTTCTATCCATACAGAGGCATAGCCTACTTTAAATGTATTAAAATTAACAAGGCATCTTTGAGTAAAATTCGAGTATCATTTGAGTATCTCATTGCCGGGCCGAGTGTCCTGGTTTTTGGTAATCAAAATATGGTCACCCTAAATATGTCCATGCTGTCTCTCTATCCATGTTGTCTTTGGACTGAAAGAGGTTCAAGCCCCCTGTTCTAAAGCATTAAACTGTATTGCATTTGGATGTGGGCACTTATTTAAAAGTAATCATGTTCATGTACTGGAAATAAGCAATGAGTGGATACTTAAGGAAAAAAGTCATTAGATGAACAGCAAAAGCAGTTTGTCATCCACAGAACTGTGTTCACAGCTTGGCAGCCTTTTTCCAATCCAACATATTGGTCTGCTTCAAAATAACGCTGGCTGTAATGAGTAGCTGTACCTGGGCATGAAAAATTAGCATCTGCTTTTGCAGATAAGGCATCACTGAGAAAAACTGAAATATAGCTTTATTCGGTATGTCTGGTGGTGAGAAAAACATACCGAATATGGTATGCGTGCACGCTGCCTCCTCCGCAGGCTAACTGGATTGAGGGGGGTGGATCATTGTAAACACTTGCAATGGAACAACCCTGCCACCTACTGAAATATCAGCCACTCTCACAATCCAACCTCTCTCTGCACCTAAAGCATAGAATGGAGTCTTGGAATGGAACACGTTTTACACAATTAATTTAATGTTTCAAAATTATACTTGAAAACACTAATTATAGCACATGTTTTTGATGACGAAAGTACATGAATCATGTGCTGATGTAGCAGAGAAGACGACCTGGATCATGAAGCAGTAGGGACTACTTAGCCTTGACTCAGAGGATGGACCTCAATTCTCACAGGAACTAAAGTAATCCTGCTTCTGTTGTGAAGGAAAAAAAAATCCATCACCAGAAATGGGCACAGATGGTGATCACATGGTCCCAAGGGAAATCATGAACATCATTTAAAAGGAAAGGTTCACCAAAAAATGAAACTTCCTCTCTTCTGTGGAACACAAAAGGAGCTATTTATAGAACAATGGCAAATCTGCTCTTTTCCATACAATGAAAGCTAATAGTGACCAGGGCTGCCCAAGCTTTTAAAGACTTTAAATTACAATCTGTTCCTCAAACAAAGTAATTGTATGGTGATAGAAGATTTGAAATACAATGAATGAATCTTTATGAACCATTTTTCTGGTAAACTATTATGAATTTGACAGCCTCAGTACAACATTAAATTTAATTGCATGTAAAAAAAAAACGACAGTAAACATTCTGCTAAACATCTTTTGTTTTCCCCTCAATAAATCATTTCAAATGGTTTGGAATGGCATTGGGAAAGAGTAAACAAAGACAGAATTTTCATTTTGGTGTGAACTAACCCTAACCGTTAAGCGCTTATTTTATCTTGTCCTCTTGTCCCTCTGTATCCTTGTTAGGCCAGGTCACCGAAATATGGTATGGCTTTAGGTCATCTTCAGAAACAAAGTCTGGGGCATGACTCATGAGGTCATGGCCTCTAAATGATTTTGGAAAAGCTATGACATCCCTGATACTGGGAGCTCCTACAATGATTGAGAGAAGTCGATCCAGCCCTATAAAATATAAACAAACATTTTAGACATTTTTCAATCTTAAATACCTTCTCCTTTCCCAGCTTAATATGCAGAGACAATTATACGAAAGTCATTCGTGGGTTAATTCCCTTGAAAAGTGTAAAAACTATGGCTCTGTGGTGCTATCAAAACATTGCTGTGTTTGTAAGAGCACCCCAAGCAGTCCGACACAGTAACGATGCCTCAACCAATGGCATAAGCTTGGGGCGTGACTATCTGTGTGTCATTATTTTTGCACTTCTGTTTGGTGATCCAGAAATCCCACTCTGCACATTAAAGGATATATTTACAATAACATTTAGTAATTGTATAATTTACAACATTTTTGCTAACAATAAAAAAAAATTACATTTGTTCATAACAAAATATGCAAAATGTTCCAATGCAACAAAAAAACTGAAACAAACCCAAACAGAAGTTCTTGAAAGAGCAAGGGCACTTCATGCTTTAGTTTACAGTCTAGTCTACAGACAGAAACAAAGCTGCCAAACATTCTTGGCTGGACAAGCTATTTCAGCTTTTGAGCATGACTGTTCCACTTTAACCAATTGGAGAATGTAATCAACAAGGCCTTCAGTCACAGTGGTACCTCTACAACCTTGAAAACATCCAAGGTGGCATGTGTTGAATGCTTGCTCACCTAATGCAATTCCACCGTGTGGAGGGGCTCCGGAGTTCAGAGCCTCCAAAAGATGAGAAAGAAGGGATGGGTCTTCCTACAACACCAATAACAACAACAAAAAATGATATAGTGCAGCGGTTCACAACTGGTTTTGCATTAACACCCAGATTTTACATTATATATCTAGGGCCATATGAAATCAGGTTTATTTTTTTCCCATTTTATTATTTCGGAATTTCATGTTTTTGAAGTTAAATAACATTTTATCATCAAAAACTGTCTAATGAAGTTAATTTTTAGAACTTTAATCAAATTTAATAAATTATTTTAAACATAATATTGCATTATTTTTATCAAATGAAGTGCTCCTATATAGATTCTCACAGCAAACTACACAAAAGACAAAACATTGGAGTATTTTTAGTGCTGCACAGCAGAGCATCTCATTATTAACTAAGTCACTGAAAAGTACTTGAGCTTTTATTTTGGTGGAAGCTTTTATTTTGGAGTGAAGCCCTTTCAATTTCTGATGGTTTTTGATGGTAGCTTTTAACCCATAGAGCATTTCGCATTTCGTGTTCATTAAGCCGTGAAAAGCTGCGATTTAAATATATAACTATATAGTCTGCAGTTTCTGTGAACTTCAAGGTTAATGAGTACTCTGCTACACACAGAGTGTGAGTGATGCTTATGATCAGAGACTATTTAGCCTTGAAAAAGACCAATGCGGTGTAGCCAGTGTATGAGCGGCTTCACACATTAATTTTGAAGCACATAACACACACACAGACGGCATACGCATTTAATTAAATCACAGCATTTTGTGGTTTAATCATTAAACTAGGGAATATCATGATTTTAATTTTATTATTTTTGCATTCATGAATTCATTTTATTTGTATTTTTTAATTCCATGACATTACGCATTTTAAAGTTATTATGTTTTTATGACTGGATTCCCCAAATCTATCCATAGGGACCTAGATATCAAGTAGCAACCCAACACAATACCAAAATTGTTTATCATTCAAAATGTAAACACATTTCATTAAAATCAAACATCCAAATGTATTAACGTTTCCAGGAATTGCATTGGCCCAATAATATGCTAAATTATTTCCATGACATTTTAATACCTTTCAAAATGCATAAACAGCAGAATTTTCTAAATGCATAAAAAACCAGTGTAATTTACCAGCCTTGTAACACATGGAACAAATACTGGGCTAAATATTGTAACACTGTATATAAACTATACACAATTGCATGGTTAATATTAACTATACAATTATTCTACAATATATTAATAGTTTAATTGCTCCTTTTGCATGTTTTTTTCCTGCTGTCCCCAAACCAATCATAACAGACCTGCGACCCACCAGTTGATAAATCACAGCCTTGGCTTAAAAGGCAATTGTTCATTGTCTCAATAGATATAAATTGCACAAATCCATAAATTTAATTCGATGTCAAGAGAGTAAATAGATCTTCAAAAAATGTCCTTTGTAAAGAAAGCAGGGTACACTTAAGTAAAAATACCCTAATGTGACGTTCCTCTTCCCTGGCTCTTAGGATCTTAAGCATTTGTTTTCTTTAAAGACAGTTAAATATAGCTTGATGGGTTGCCACAGCAACCAAGTGGGTAGTCTGAGGTGCGGGGGTGTTAGGAGTCACAAATAAGAAAATGGTTCAGTGGGAAATCTAGACATGTCCATTATAAGTGCTGTTAGAGTAGAATTAAATGATGCTCTCTGCTCAGTATGTAATCTTTCACTCATGTTCCATTACCTTGAGTATAGTCTCCAGGACATACAGCTGCTGAGAGGCATTGTGGATGCGGATAGAACCTCCTCCGATCTCACAGCCATTCAGCACTAAGTCGTAATGCTGGCCACGCACCTGAGAGAGAAGATAAACAGGTGGGGGAAGTGTGTGGAATTCAGAGTGAGACACCATAAATTTCCTCTATGAAAGAAACAATGAACATGCACGTACCTTGTGTGCTTGAATGTACAGAAGATGGGCGTCCTCAGGGACAGGGGCAGTAAAGGGATGGTGGGCAGACTCCAACATCTCTGGGTTGTCCTCTTTGGGCAAGAAGAGGGGAAAGTCCACAACCCACAGGAAGTGAAAGACTGAGGGATCACGAACAGGTATGCCATAGCCCTCAAGCAGCTCAGCACACTGCAGTCTCATCTTCCCCAGTAAAGGGCGCTTAGAATGACGAAAGGGAGATTGTATTATATTTTTGCCTCTCATTAAACATGTAGATAGTGAAGAACAATAGGTAATAATTGGGAGAGAAAGAGGGAATGGGATCGGGACATGTTGCAGGCTGGACTTGAACCTCCGTCACCCACATAATCACCTCAGTTCATTGTGACTGGAGCTTGTAAAATAATCACTATGCGGCTCCAATGAGATTAAAAGATGATGAATGTTTCAGCTTTATTAACAGAAAATCCTGCATGGCCTTTGAAAAAACACGTACTGAGGTGCTACTGATTACTTGAGGGTAATATCCAACCTTTACACAGACTTGGATTCGAAAAAGTGAAACTCTAAATAAAGCTAAATACAGCCACTCTTTTTTCTTAATTCATGGAACATCAAAGAATAAAACCACAAGAGGCTATTATACTGTGGTCGATTGCATATTCAAGATATGGTCAAACACCAATCCCATTGATTGTTGAACATTTAATTTCAAACCATTGGCATTAATGGGGGAGTTGGTCTTCCCCTACAGCTTCCACTCATCTAGGAAGGCTTTCTACTAGATGTTGGAACATGGATGTGAGGCACTGATTTTGGCCGATGGGGCCAGGCTCACAGTTGGCATTCCAATTAATCTAAAAGGTGATCAGTGGGTTTCAGGTTTGAATTTTGTGCAGGGCAGTCAGGATCTTCCACACCAGACTCAGTAAACCAATTAAGTATGGGCCTTACTTTGTGCACAGGGACATAAACATGCTGGAATGGAAAAGGGCCCCAAACTGCTGGCACAAATTCAAAAATACACAATTCTCAAGAATGTCATTGAAGACTAATTAAATGCTACAGAAAACAGTGGAATTACTGGAATAGCCAAATATATTAATAGGAACGGGATGTCTGCATACTTATGGCCTTGTAGTGTATAAAACAGGAAAGTAAAGAGCTTGGAGGCAGGCACATCTGCAAGTACAAATCTCACTTGGCTCTCATTTCTATCGCTCTCAGCATTATCTACACCATTCATACCACAACCTCTGCACTCAAAGCTTGTCAGTTATCCCCCAGCCATCTCCCACATCTCTGCATTGTGACTTAAAAGCAGTCTCACTTTGTCTCAAACCAAGGCAAGGAAAATATGAATATTCATTTAAAAGTGATTAGATCATGTCAGCATTCTTCCGAAGACATATTTTTGAAAATACTTAGTCATCAATCACTTTAGGGTACAATATGCTTTTCGAAATGATTGAACTGATGGGAAGCTACTTGAGGACTAGAGGATATTAAATGAGGGTGCTGGGTATTGATTTATACACCCCAGTTTGACTGAGAAATGATAAAGAACCTACAATTTTTGATGTACCTGTGGTCCAACTGTAGTTTAATTTAGGTTTTTCTTCTATGAGCCTGTATGATGTGTTCATGATACAGAATAAGCATGTTACATGGGTCTATGTAGGTGTTGAACCAGGGTTATTTTAATACACAAAAACTAATATTAAATGTTAATTTTCATTAAGTAAAATAAAAACTAATAGAAGTTGGAAAAACTGAAACTCCAACACTAACTAAAATAAAATGTAAAATAAAAAATTTACAATTTTTAGTTTGTTACTGTAATACAATCATTCATTTACACCACATTTTGATTATAAAATTGAAAAACTGTTGAATATGAAATTCAGAAAAAACAAAAACAAGAAAACAGGTATCATATCGGCGAGTACCGAAAAGGAAGCATCGGTACTCATACTTTAAAAAAATGGTATAGGGACCTCCCTATAGAAAAGTAAAAAAAAAAATAATAATAATAATAATAATAATAATAATAAATAAATAAATAAATAAAAGTAAATCTAAACTAAAACTAACAACCATGGAGTTAAAATCTACATAAAATTTGAAAAACTGAAAATAAAAACGAAATTTATAAATTCAAACTGTACATTATTAAACATGATGGGGGCGTTACGCACCACATTCTCTCGGGGTCCAGCTGTGATGAACATCAGGTCCCCGGCATTGGCCTGGGCCATCTGGAGCAGCTGCTGTCTGGCCGTGTCCGAGAGCAGCCGGCTGAGAGGGGATTTCACTGAACCATCTGCCCTTACAAGAGCCAAACTCACCTCCTGTATGACATACAGCAATGATCATCCATTGTCTACACTAGCCCATATTCAACTTCCATAGACAACATAGGGCACAACTCTAAGGCAATCATCAGTCTTTTGAATGTTGCAGGATGGTTTCCCAGACACAAGCAAAGCCAATTCTAGGACTAAAATGTATCACAATGTAGAATCAATTTTGACAATGCCATTTAGTTCAAGCCTGGGACACTGCACCAAAGTTCAATTTCCATTTATACAGAAAACTGTCATCTGAAAGAAAACAACATTTTAAGTATGAATATTAAGTTTTCAGAAGTATTAATGATCAAATCACTTAATATAATCAATAATTTATGTTCCTCATTATTACAATTACTCTTGGCATTTATATAAAACACCATATTAACACTATAATAACTTTCCTTTCAGACAGTAAAAAGAGAGTTTTATTGTTACATTCGCTGAAGGAAATGCGTCATGTACCAAACCTTAGTACTAAAGGTTATGGGTGAAATCCCTAACCCTAAAGGCAAGGGTATACTTATGTTTTTTCGTATGCCGTTACGTCTCGCACACAGTCGAGCGCTCTAACCTTTCAAAGTATACTCTTTAGACCGTGAGACCGTACGGAAGTGTTCGACATATGTGCACAACTGGTGGCACGTGGAAAAACGTGGCATACATAGCCTTGTGTGCAACAATTATAGTGATGCTTGCTTTAGTAGAGCAGACTCAAAGCAAAACAACTGAGACAAGATGCCTCTTAAGTATTCATTTTCATCTCATTAAAAAAACTTAACTTAATATGGGTTCACATTACACACTGTTCATTAACACTTTCAAATGATTAACTATATTATCACATGGTATTGGTGTGGAGACAAAAAGATTATATTTAATATTCCCTTTATTAGACTCCATAGATGGTGTACAACACAAACAAAGAGCTGAGTCCCTCTAGTGAAGGATATCCTGCCTCAGGGTTAGTATGCTGTGTGTTACATTTGACTTTTTACTGCTAAATCATTCTTACTTATTGATCAATTTTCAGATAAATATTTCAGTAGCCTTCCCGTGATATACACTGACTGCTGGGAGCATTACATCAGCAGAGTAGAGCAGACATAAGGAAAAAGAGACAGAACTTACCTGGCCATACTGTGTCTTGGCTGCTTGTTTGAGGAACTCCAAGTCTGTACCCTTCAGGTGTTTCTGCAGATAAAACACCACACACAGTTAGCTTCAGCTGATTGCTTATTTCACTGTCGTATTTGGAAAATTTCTGAGGCTAAACTTGTATGGAAATGTTTCCCTGGGCCTAGTCTTGTGTAGCCAGTCCTTTGACAAAGCAGCAAATGGTCTGGTTCAAATTGCAGCTTATTCTGGTCAAAAATTGGCCACTTAGACTGTAAGCAACTGTCGGACCAACGTGTTAAGACAAGCAGTTGCACAGAAGAACAATTTTTTTGTCTCCAACCTGGAAAACTTTGGCTAGTCCAGTTAATTTTTCACCCTCAAAAGAGCTTGTTGCATCACCTTATCTTGTTAATATGGCTTTGTTTCCAGGATTTTTGTTTTCCCCCTGTTCCCTTACTACTTGAAGTTGCATGAAGCCAGCCAATCAGATCAGAGCTTTCCAGATTAAGAAAGTTTTTTTCTAGTTAAAGGAATAGTTCACCGAAAAATGAAAATTCTCTCATCATTTACTTGCCATTTTAAATCTTCATGATTTTTTTTTTATCTGCTGAACATGATTTTTTGAAAAATATCTCCGCTCTCACATGTCATGCTTCTGTAGACATGGATTTAACCAATGGAGTCATATGGATTACTTTTATGCTGCCTTTGTGTGTTTTTTGGACCGTCAAAGTTCTGGCCACTATTCACTTACATACAGGTGAAACTCGAAAAATTAGAATATCGTGCAAAAGTTCATTAATTTCAGTAATTCAACTTAAAAGGTGAAACTAATATATTATATAGACTCATTACAAGCAAAGTACGATATTTCAAGCCTTTATTTGATATAATTTTGATGATTATGGCTTACAGCTTATGAAAACCCCAAATTCAGAATCTCAGAAAATTAGAATATTGTGAAAAGGTTCAGTATTGTAGGCTCAAAGTGTCACACTCTAATCAGCTAATTAATCCAAAACACCTGCAAAGGGTTCCTGAGCCTTTAAATCAGCGTTTCTCAACGGGGGCGGTACCGCCCCCCTAGGGGGCGTTTGGACAGTGTTGGGGGGGGCGGTGTGAACGAGGCAGCAGAGAGGGGGGCGCTCATGCACAAATGGGGGGCGTTACTCAGAGGTACTCAACAGGCAGCCTGCGCAAAAATCTTTTCAGCTCTTCTCCTTAGCCTATGTCTTCGTCTTGCTCGGATTACTGCTGCCACTTCACCAGGAGGATATGCCAGCAGAGCCGCTTCCTAAGTTACACATGCTTTTAAGAGGCGGAGAATTTTCAGCGCAAAATAGAGGCGCGCTTTCACCGGCTTTTTCTGTACATAACGCGGAATACATAATTAGGCGCATAATTAGTGCTCAGGGCTCACACTAATGACCGTAATTAATCAAAAAAATTTGTTTTTGATGTCGTTTTTTCTTCGGTTCAGTTCAGGTGGCCGAGCTGTTGTCGTCTTTGTTCGTCATTTGAAATCAAATGACCGTTTGTAGGCTATTCAAATTTGAAGCCTAGTATATATTGCCTAATTGAGTGCGCGAACGACTGCTGTTAAGAGGATCATGAAGAGGTCAGGGGGGCGTTTGTTCAAAAAAGGTTGAGAACCACTGCTTTAAATGGTCTCTCAGTCTGGTTCAGTTGAATTCACAATCATGGGGAAGACTGCTGACCTGACAGTTGTGCAGAAAACCATCATTGACACCCTCCACAAGGAGGGAAAGCCTCAAAAGGTAATTGCAAAAAAAGTTGGATGTTCTCAAAGTGCTGTATCAAAGCACATTAATAGAAAGTTAAGTGGAAGGGAAAAGTGTGGAAGAAAAAGGTGCACAAGCAGCAGGGATGACCGTAGCCTTGAGAGGATTGTCAGGAAAAGGCCATTCAAATGTGTGGGGGAGCTTCACAAGGAGTGGACTGAGGCTTCAAATGTCGTATTCCTCTTGTCAGGCCGCTCCTGAACAACAAACAACGTCAGAAGCATCTTACCTGGGCTAAAGAAAAAAAGAACTGGTCTGTTGCTCAGTGGTCCAAAGTCCTCTTTTCTGATGAGAGCAAATTTTGCATCTCATTTGGAAACCAAGGTCCCAGAGTCTGGAGGAAGAATGGAGAGGCACACAATCCAAGATGCTTGAAGTCCAGTGTGAAGTTTCCACAGTCTGTGTTGGTTTGGGGAGCCATGTCATCGGCTGGTGTTGGTCCACTGTGCTTTATTAAGTCCAGAGTCAACGCAGCCGTCTACCGGGACATCTTAGAGCACTTCATGCTTCCTTCAGCAGACAAGCTTTATGGAGATGCTGACTTCATTTTCCAGCAGGACTTGGCACCTGCCCACACTGCCAAAAGTACCAAAACCTGGTTTAATGACCATGGTATTACTGTGCTTGATTGGCCAGCAAACTCGCCTGACCTGAACCCCATAGAGAATCTATGGGGCATTGCAAAGAGAAAGATGAGAGACATGAGACCAAACAATGCAGAAGAGCTGAAGGCCGCTATTGAAGCATCTTGGTCTTCCATAACACCTCAGCAGTGCCACAGGCTGATAGCATCCATGCCACGCCGCATTGAGGCAGTAATTAATGCAAAGGGGCCCAAACCAAGTACTGAGTACATATGCATGATTATACTTTTCAGAGGGCCAACATTTCTGTATTTAAAATCCTTTTTTTATTGATTTTATGTAATATTCTAATTTTCTGAGATTCTGAATTTGGGGTTTTCATAAGCTGTAAGCCATAATCATCAAAATTATATCAAATAAAGGCTTGAAATATCTTACTTTGCTTGTAATGAGTCTATATAATATATTAGTTTCACCTTTTAAGTTGAATTACTGAAATTAATGAACTTGTGCACGATATTCTAATTTTTCGAGTTTCACCTGTATGATAGGTGTGGGTGAGAAACTATAAATCTCCACTTTTCAAATGTTCTTTTTTTTTTGTTTTATGGTGATTTGTATTCTTTGTGCACATCACCACCTACTGGGCAGATAGGAGAATTTTTAGTAAAAAGGACTTAAATTTGTATCTGTTTCTCACTCACACCTACTATATCACTTCTGAAGATTACTTTTATGCTGCCTTTATGTGCTTTTTGGAGCTTGAAAGGTTTGGTCATCATTCACTTGCATTGTATGTACCTACAGTGTTGAGATATTCTTCTAAAAATCTTTGCGTTCAGCAGAAGAAAGTTGTACAGATCTGGGATGGCATGAAGCAGAGTAAATGATGAGAGAATTTAAATTTTTTGGTGAACTATCCCTTTAAGGATGAGACTACATATATCCCAACTGTAAGAAAAAAGAGAATCCAAATCACCACATCCTGAACTTACCGTTCCCTCTGGGACACAGATGGCCTGAACACAGCCCCCTGACTGAAAGAGTATGTCCTTGATGAAATCTATCTGTGTGCCCTGAAATGCTGTTGTGACATCCACAAGCTAAATACAAGAAAACACACAGAAATTAACAACAACAAAACTCATCAAACAGCATGAGAAACATGAATGTTCTAAATCACAGTTAGTTAGAATTCAGGACACAAGGCGTTGCATGAGAACTTGTTAACATGAGATTTATTTTTAATTGTTGAGCACCGTATGAGAATCTGTGATGAGAATCTGAGAAAACAGCATGCTAACACAGCAAGACACCAAGGACAAACAGCATGCAAACAACCTCAATAATGTCTTATGTCCAATCTAGGATGATGTGTACAAAGAACGAGCGGTCACCTTCATCCCAAATCTAGTGTCTGGTTTGTCAACTCCATAGTCTCTCATGGCTTCCTCATAAGTCATGGTAGGAAAGGGAACATTAATCTGTCCTTTGTCCTCTGGCCAGGAGTATTGGAGCAAGCCTTCTATCAAATTCATGACTCCAGCTTGGTCTACAAAGGACATCTCAATATCCACCTATGTGAAGAGAAGATGTGTCAACACAGAGGCAGTGTTTGAATTGTGTCAGGGTTCTTGAGGACATAACCCAGGAAAAATTGCAACTCTATGACAGTGGTGAAAACTGAAATGTGTAATTTTGCACAATTGTACAGAATTGCAAAAATAATCAGTTTTCATACAGATTCCATAAAAATCATTCAGTCATCAAACATTGGTTGACTATATCTGGCTTGACAGGTCGCTCAAAAGAGGAATGTTTTGATAGCACCAAAGACCCACAGTGTGACACTTTTAGGTGAAATAAATCTACAAATGGCTTACTTACAGATCTCTGCATAATAAGATGGGAAATTATAGAGTAGATATATAATGACAGAATTTGTATTTTTTTGGTGAACTATCCCTTTAACTCTAATGGTGGGTGCAGGACCCCCCTCAGCTCCAAGCTCCAGTTCTGCAAAATTGTCAGACGTGCTGTAGCATATTTCCTCCCAACCTTAAACACATCATTACCTGTGTGAATTCAGGCTGTCTGTCAGGCTTGGAGCCCTCGTCTCTGTAGCAGCGAGCAAGCTGAAAGTACCTGAGATTGCAGGAGATAAACAGCATGCAAGAGAGTGTGGGCCAATATTGACTGACAATTTTAAATCAAGCATACAGTATTATTTTCCTTCGACAGACTTTTCAAAAAACTAGCTTGTAGTCTTGGCTTGGCACAACTATTAATTCAAAGAAACATGCTGCCAAAATTGAAATAAAAATTAGACTATTGTGGTCAATAATATAAACTAGATTTGTTTTTCATTTTCTAAAAAAAAAACAAATAACTTTCTTTTTTTTGCTAACAACAAACAAATTTTTTTAGAAAGACATCTCAGCTCTTAAAGTCCATACAATGCAAGTGAACGGTGGCCAGAACTTTCAAGGAAATAAAAAAGAAAAAGGCAGCTTAAAAGTAACCCATATAAATCCAGTGGTTAAAACCACATCTTTTTAAGCGATATGATAAGCCTATGGGTAGGGAAGAGAATTTATAGTAAAAAGGGACTTACATACTGATCTGTTTCTCACCCACACCTATCATATCACTTCAAATGACATGGATTTAACGACTGGAGTCATATTAGAGTCGATTTGCTTGTTGGACCTTTAAAGTTCTGGCCAATATTCACTTGCATTGTATGGACCTACAGAGCTGAGATATTCTTATAAAATCATTGTTGGCATTCAGCAGAAAAAGTATGTGAGCAATAGTAAAGATTGTCTAAGCAGCTTTTGTTTAAGCTGCACATTTTCTATTACTGAAGGACAGGTCAGCACCAACAATATTGGATCTGACAAATATCTTGGAGCACACAATGTGTAAGCAAGCATTATAACTCATTTCGTATTTAGAAGAGTTCACTTGATGAGAATAGTGAGGCCAAACAACTGTTCAACAAGAAAAATGTCAATTTGTTTTGAACGACAAAGTCGATGATTCGTTTCAGCCCCAGATGGCTTTAATACATAACCGTGAACTACAAACCTATACATGACAGCACCAACCTACACAGTAACTGATAAGCTAATAATACCACATCACAATTTTTTGCTTTGAATTTCAAATTTGAAAACATCTTCAAAAAGGGGATAGAATCCAAAGCTGCATTCTAATCCATGTCAGACTAAAGACTCCACATACATGTCATTGTTTTGGCATTTTGCATAGCATTAGAACAAATGCAGCTCTGCATAATTTTGAGCTGCTAAAAGCGAAGAATAATACAGTCTGAATGCGAGCCTATGTTGGCCACAAGGATGTAGCTTTTTTTTCCAATGTGCTGTCAGTCAGTGAAAGCAATGTTTAAAGAACGTGCCAAGCATCTGACAAAAATCTGTGAATATCAATGAAATGTAAGTGTGAGAAAATGTGATTTGTTTTTACCGGTCTATGCCAGCCACCATAAGAAGCTGTTTGAACTGCTGTGGGCTCTGTGGAAGACAGTAGAACATCCCAGGGTCTCCAGATGGCACTACAAACTCTTTGGCACCCTGAGAAACACAGTTATGGCTGAATAAACTCTGTGAATTCCTGCTTCTTACAGAGAACTAAACCAGCCAGCATATCAAGGCAATATGATACATGAAACACTTGAATAAAAAAGATGGAAGCAAAAATGAAAGCAGGGGGATTCTAGGACATAAAAACACATTACGGTCAAAAGCATGGCATTGCTCACTGTTATGATTCCCTTACATCTGTTTGCTGCATAGACATGATCGACAGCTAATATATTATAGACACACTAGTAGAGATGGGCATACTTGTATGGATCTTTGTAATCCTGGTTTGTATCCTATTTAGACAACTTGGTCCTATTAAAGTGGTTGGAAATGACAGGCTAAAACCAGCTTGGGCTATGTTTAGCTGTTTGTCAGCAGGGAACACTGCACAATTTAAATGTCTCCCTGATCTGACTCATGATCTTAAACTCAACCTGCACAAGACTGAGCCACTCTTTCCTCTAACAAAGACCTCTTTTGGGTGTAGTCTCTCTCCGTCTTAGTCACAGTAATGGGGAAAAGCCTGTGGGACATTCTATGTTCACTTTTAAGCCATTTAGCAGCATTCTAACATTTTAGAAGGTGATCTACCCCTTACAGACAACCTTGCGGCAACTGCCTTACCCACCTGATATACGTATGTATATTTATTATTCCTCATTATTTAAAATATCAATCCTGCCTTTTTGCACATTTGGACTATTCTCCATTTATGCACATGATGTCATTTGCACTCTATGATCACCTGCAATTTACACTTCCATTACCACTGTACATCGCACCTGCTCTAATTATATTCCTTTTACAATCTATAACTTATAACATTTGCACTTGATAATATATTGTACTTCTAGCTAGAAGCTAACTTTATTTAATTGGCCTTGTACTTGTATTCTGCACAATGTCAATTAAGTTAAATCGAAGTAATTGTGGTGTAGTGTCACGCTGCACAACATGAGGAGAATTCCCTTTTCTCAACCTGTACTTCACATGTGCTTGTGCTACTAATTATAACTTTTTTTCACCATCTCTGTTAAATGAATGTTCTGGGTTCAATACAAGTTAAGCTCAATCGAAAGCATTTGTGGCATACTGTTGATTACCACAAAAATATATTTTAACTTGTTCCTCCTCTTTAAAAAAAAAAAAAAAGCAAAAATCAAGGTTCCAGTGAGGCACTTACAATGGAAATGAATGGGGGACAATTTTTTTAACATTAAAATATTCACAAGTCATAAAGGATATTTGTGTGAAAATTATTTTTGTGTGATAAAATCACTTACTAACCTTTACAACTCTTATCAAAAGTAATGTAAAAAAAACTTTACAGTTCAAATAATGCACACGTTTTAACTGATGAATGAATGCAAGTGATTTTATAAAATTATAAGCTTCACATTTGTGTTTAAACCTTCTAATAATTGCCACGTTCACTTTTATTGTCCCCATTCATTTCCATTGTAAGGACCTCACTCTATCCTCAATTTATGCTTTTTTTTTTTTTTTTTTTTAAAGAAAAGAAGGAACAAGTCTAAATACATGTTTGTGCTAATCAACATTATGCCACAAATGCTGTCGATTGATCTTAACTTGTATTGAACCCAGAACATCAAGTTATTGTAATTAGGATATTGTGCTTAGATTACAAACTGAACTTTATGAAAGCTCCAACTTCCCCCACTCTTTTATTTTAAGAGTAACATTAAAAAAACCTACCCCAGGTGTTCTTTTAAACAAGGTTGGCGTTTCAACATCCACAAATCCTTGGAAAAAGACAAGTAATGTTCAGTGGGTACTAAGGTACATTGAAAATAAGCAGACAGGAGTGTATGGAATAATCAGACTATATCCTCACCATGCAAATTGCAAAGGTACTCCCTCATTTTCATCACCATTTGTGATCGTAGTCGTAAATTGTACTGCATTCTGGATGATCGAAGATCAAGATAGCGATATTGCATTCGGAGGGCTTCTGATTTCTTTAAGGCAAACAAATTTAGATATTATCAGGGGACTTTTCTTCTGGATCATGATCAGTGTTATCCACTGAACCTCATATAAACAGCCATAAACTGGAATGAAATTCATTTTCTATTCCTCAGCATATAACAGTGGAAGAATCATACAAAAACAAACAAGCAACATTTTTGGGATTTATTTAACCAAAACTAACTAATACAAATAAAAAGCTAAATCAATATTTGGTGTGACCCCTTTTGCTTTCAAACAGCACCAAATCTCCCAGGTACATCTGGACACAGTTTGTCTTAGTTGTTGGCAGATAGGATGTTCCAAGGTCTTGGAGAATTGGCCACAGTTCTTCTATCTTTTTAGGCTGTCTCAATTGCTTCTGTCTCTTCATGTAATCCCAGACTGACTCAATGTTCAGTGAGGTGCTCTGTGGGGGCCATGCCATTGGTTGCAGGGCTCCCTGTTCTTCTATTCTATTCTATTTGCAAAAGGGATTTTTAGAAGTCTAAAATGCATATTTCCTATTGACACACTAAAGCTGAAGATATAAATAACCCTCTTAAGACAAACGTTGTTGTGAAACATCTTATGTGCCTCAGACATTTGCACCATACTGTATATGCATATATTTTACATAAAGAATAGGAAACCCATTTATAAGACCACTTAAATTATTATGATTGTGACATTATTGTAAAAATTAAAAGCATTCACCCTCCTATTTCTCATGACTGTAATGTAGTAAAGCACTTGTCTTATACATCATGGTAGTTTTTGTTGTACTGCCTTCAATTTTATGCTGATTTTAATCAAAATAAAATAAAAAAAACATTGCATCTGAAAAGGATGTATGACAGTAGTAAGGATCTAAAAACTACTGAGCATTTTCTCCCAAAACCAGGCCTTGTTATATAAAGAATAATATTCTGAGTGTTTAACAGTTGGTTTCATGTCTCTAGGTCATACGGCCATTGAGTTTAACTGAATTAGAATATGACAAACATTTATACTACTGTATTTAAAAAAATATAGAATGTAAATTCCACAAACAGAGCCTTGTGTCATGAAATTGATTTTTTTTTTTTAAGAACATTTAATTTTTGTTGTGATGTCATAACATCAAATGGTTAAATTGTTTAATTGATTTAGAGGGCTAATAAAATTGATATGAAAACATATCTCTTATTTTAAAATGCAGCTTTGTGCTAGGCAAGAAAACCTATACATGCATTTCCAAGTTGGTTTGGCTTGAAAATGTTATAGGCACGGAGAGTTTAATGTGTATTGTCATGAATGTCAAACGAATGTCAAATATAAAACTAACTATACTGCACTGGGCCACACATCTTCAAAACGGGACGTCTGGTAAACTGAAATGCAACTAGAAAACAATCCCTCATACAACATTTAATGCCATGGCCTTATGAATTAAAGACTTGTTGCTCCGATTTAAGACCTTTTTAAGACCCGTGGAAAGATTCACCCATATTAGTGTATGTTCTATTCTGCCACAGACTGAAGAAGCAATATGCGAAAGTGCAATGCATACAATGCTTTCTTTAAATATATAAAAAATAATATAAACTTACTTTGACAAAATCTTTAATTTCAAAAGGCAGTTTTTGGCAGGTATTCAACACTTTCATGTTCTCGGCACAGACCTCAATTTCTCCAGTAAACATTTTCTGAAAATAATTAAAAGAACATGACATAATTGTTTTCTACACATATTATGTGTGACATGTACAGTGTCAGATATTTCCCTTTATGTACATTTTAATATGCATAATAACCTTATTCTCCTGTCCCTCTGGTCTACGCCTGACTCTTCCTTTGACCACGATGACAGACTCCAATGTGAGCCCAAGAAAAGCATTCTTCAATTCAGATTTGGACTAAGTGATTAAAATGCCAAAGAAAAACATTCATGACCAAAACAACATGAACAAATGTGGCAGGAGCTACAGTTTACAGCACTATAATGAATCTATGAGACGCAAATGAAAGGTGCACTCAGTAAATTATTTCATAATCAATAACAGTTCTACTCAAAGAAATGAATTGTAATTTTGAAACATGTGCATAAAGTCATGACCATTCACATGAGATGAAGACTCCAGTTGTATCAGTACCATTATAAATGTTGTGTTATTCTACATGGAGAGGGTCCCCTCGTGGGGAACAGCCAAATACTACTCGCCAAATCTGACTGTGAATAGTACATTTCTACAATGGCATTGGTAACTGAAAACATTTTTGCTTGAATGATGCTTTATCCATGCCTCTAGGATTCAGTGAAAGTCCAAGACGATATACAAAAAAAATGTACATATGTATATATGCTTTGTACACACACACACACACACACACACACACGCAGTATCTCACAAAAGTGAGTACACCACTCACATTTTTGAAAATATTTGATATCTTTTCATGTAACAACACTGAAGAAAGGACACTTTGCTACAATGTAAAGTAGTGAGTGTACAGCTTGTATAACAGTGTAAATTTGCTGTCCCCTCAAAATAACTCAACACACAGCCATTAATGTCTAAACCACTGGCAACAAAAGTGAGTACACCCCAAAGTGAAAATGTCCAATTTGGGCCCAAAATTTCAATATTTTGAGTGGCCACCATTATTTCCCAGCACTGCTTTAACCCTCTTAGGCATGGAGTTCACCAGACCTTCACAGGTTGCCACTGGAGTCCTCTTCCACTCCTCCTTGATGGAGCTCACAGAGCTGGTGGATGTTAGAGGTGCTCCTCCACCTTCCATTTGAGGATGCCCCACAGATGCTCAATAGTGTTTAGGTCTGGAGACATGCTTGGCCAGTCCATCACCTTCACCCTCAGCTTCTTTAGCAAGCCAATGGTCATCTTGGAGGTGTGTTTGGGGTTGTTATCATGCTGGAATACTGCCCTGCGACCCAGACTCCGAAGGGAGGGGATCATGCTCTGCTTCAGTATGTCACAGTACATGTTGGTATTCATGGTTCCCTCAATGAACTGTAGCTCCCCAGTGCCGGGAGCACTCATGCAGCCCCAGACCATGACACTCCTACCACCATGCTTGATTATATGCAAGACACACTTGTCTTTGTACTCCTCACCTGGTTTCCACCACACACGCTTGACACCATCTGAACCAAATAGGTTTATCTTGGTCTCATCAGACCACAGGACATGGTTCCAGTAATCCATGTCCTTAGTCTGCTTGTCTTCAGCAAACTGTTTGTGGGCTTTCTTGTGCATCATCTTTAGAAGAGGCTTCCTTCTGGGACGACAGCCATGCAGACCAATTTGATGCAGTGTGCGGCGTATGGTCTGAGCACGGACAGGCTGACCCCCCACACCTTCAACCTCTGCAGCAATGCTGGCAGCACTCATACATCTATTTCCCAAAGACAACCTCTGGATATGATGCTGAGCACGTGCACTCAACTTCTTTGGTCGACCATGGCGAGGCCTGTTCTGAGTGGAACCTGTCTTGGCAATCTTCTTATAGCCTAGGCCATCTTTATGTAGAGCAACACTTCTTTTTTTCAGATCCTCAGAGAGTTCTTTGCCATGAGGTGCCACGTTGAACTTCCAGTGACCAGTATGAGGGAGTGTGAGAGTGATGACACCAAATTTAACACACCTGCTCCCCATTCACACCTGAGACCTTGTAACACTAACGAGTCACATGACACCAGGGAGGAAAAATGGCTAATTGCGCCCAGTTTGGACATTTTCACTTAGGGGTGTACTCACTTTTGTTGCCATTTACATTTACATATTTGGCAGATGCTTTTATCCAAAGGCCTTATTTGTTAAGTGCCTTGCTCAATGGTGGTGGCTGTGGGGATCGAACCAGCAACCTTCTGATTACCTGATTACCAGTTATGTGCTTTAGACCACTACACCACCATCACTGTTGTATAATATAGTTGAGTTATTTTGAGGGGACAGCACATTTACACAGTTATACACGCTGTACACTCACTACTTTACATTGTAGCAAAGTGTCATTTCTTCAGTGTTTTCACATGAAAAGATATCAAATATTTTCAAAAATGTGAGGGGTGTACTCACTTTTGTGAGATACTGTATATACTGTGCAGTGCACCTTTAAAGGAATTTCACCCAAAAGTTATTTTAGAAGAATATCTTAGCTCTGTAGGTTCATACATTGCACATTAAGGCAGCATATAAGTAACCCATAAGTCTCCAGTGGTTAAATCCATGTCTTCTGAAGCAATCCAATCAGTTTTGGGTGAGAACAGACCAAAATATAACTCCTTTTCACTGTACATCTTGCCATTGCCGTTACTGCCTAGTGTGTGATGCATGCCCAGTGCTAGATGGCACTAGAAAGTTTTGGTCACCATTCACTTGCACTGTGAGGACCTACAGAACTGAAATAGTCTTCTAAAAATCTGTGTTTGTGTTCTGCAGAAGAAAGAAAGTTATACACATCTGGGAACAGTTTTTGGGTTACTATTTCTTAAAGGTCAAAAGAAGAGGTGTTGTTACCTCATCCTGTGGGATCAGAATTTGCACCAATCCACTGAAGTCTCTCAAGATCACAAAAAAATCCTGTCTGCAATGTACAGCAATACATAATGTGCTTATTAGAACATCACTGACATGTAGCTCAAATGTGAATGTATATTTGGAAAAACATTTGCATCGTGTCATCTCAAACCTCAAGTACTGAATCCAGCCGCATAAAGTAACCTCTTCGTCTATATGACTGGAACATAATTCTCCACATGTGTGGGTCCTTAAAGAAAAACTGCTTTGACCTACAAGACAAAAAAAAACATACTCAACGGTTTTAATGAACAACACTCTAGACCTACTAAAACTGGATATAATTACAGAGAATTATTAGGGCTGGGAATCGATTCCAAAAACAATACACTCCTCAATCGAGAATCGACTCCAAAGATTCCTTTTGGGAAAACTGGTTAGTATTTTCAGACTGTGTTTATTTCCTCGATCACTGAACTACTACACATTTCAGAAGTCTATCAGCACTAAAACAATTTACAAAAGTCCTTCAGCAAATATATATACACTCTGTTTTTTTTCATCTGTATGAAGCAACATACAAGCCCTTCAACATATCTGCTTTCCAGTATAGTTTTGTATCTGTATTTTACTTTGGATTGAATTTGTAGTCAATTACAACCCGTTCTCATTCCCTAAGCATCAGATTTTGACACCTTGGGAGTGAGAACGTGTTGCTCAATTAACATGCCACATTTGTGACTGTAAATTGGCATAAAATAACAATTTCCCCAATGTTGCAACACAAGTCTGCAACAAGGAGATGGCAGAGTTCAGTTAGCGTCCCAGTTCACATCAATAGAGCACTTATGTTAAAGTTTAAATTATTAATGTGCTGCACTTATTAAAATGTGAATCTACCACTTTTCTACACGTTCTCAACATTATTACAGTGTTTTAAAACCTTTTGCATATATATATATATATATATATATATATATATATATATATGCAAAAGGTTTTAAAACACTGTAATAATGTTGAGAACGTATGTAGATATATATATATATATATATATATATATATATATAAGCAAATAATGCAAATTATTCTAATATACATTAAAATCATTTTTTTTTTTTTTATCAAATTCAAACACAAACATTTTAAATACATGTTATAACATATAAGCATTTAATATAATTATATATTTTTATACTGTATGAAATAAACCACAACAACCTTGATATTTAAATAAAAATGAAGTGTGTTGTTTGGACATTTTATTCAGTGTACAATTACTGTACATTATAATTTAAACCTCTTTCTAAACAAGATCTCATGAGTGGTAACAGACAGGGCCATAGCGAGTGGGGTGAAGTGGGGTAAAGGTGCTATCGATTGTAGGGGCCCAAAGTTCCAGGGGGGGCAAAACAAATTCAAAATTGTATTATTTTAATAGGTCAGGATCCCAAGAATTACTTGCAATGGCCCTGGTAACAGACCATTTCAATGAAGGCCTAAGTAAAATGGTGCTTTTATCAAGATGATTTGCTGTAGTTCTATGAAATACAGCCACATCTAATCAAACTTTCCTCAAATGTATCTTATGGCGTTGAAACATTGCACTTTGGTATGTAGGCCCTGATTTAATTTTAGAATTTACCTATTAATAGTAAATGTTGTTCAACTTTTATAAATTGTGCAAATGACATGTTGTAGTGAGCTGTTTATTATGAGATTTATCTTTACCTCCCTTTTTTTATCGAAGAAATTAGTCTGGAATCGATGGAATCAGGAATAGGAATCGATTCCCAAATTTCTGGAATCGAAGTACTATGGATACACTTGTTCACTGAAGGCCATCTTACCTGAAGTGTAACTTGAGCAGCTTCTAGGAAAGTTATAAGTCCACACCAGTGGGGGGAAAGCTGGTTTTATGGAATAAAAATGGTTGGTGGCAGGCACTGAGCGCTTAATACTCAAACACACCTCAGAGTGTGAGTACCTGAAGACCAGCTGGGCTGACCTAAGGAATAATGATCTGTACATGTAAGCCATTATCAAGCATATGAGGTCGTGGTGCCTCGAGCTCTATCTAGATACAATAAAGCTTACTGTACTTGGAAAAGTCTCTAAACACTCCAATTCTTTTGTGTGTTTATGTGTAAAGCCAAGGCTGATCTATATCTATAAATCAAATTACTTCGTTGTCGTAATGTATCCTTGACGGTCACCTTAACTTTTTCTTTCATTTTCTTATACGTACACCGAAGTTAACCGCAAATTCCATGAACCCGTAAACGCCGATTCATATAAAAAGAAACGCTTCCGCATGTGTTTATTCATACTACCGTTCCGTTTGTAATGTACAGAATTTTAGCTTAGATCACTACAGCAGTTGAAGTGCTACAGCTCAGCGCATGGAACGCTTCGGCACGACTAGTCAAACTCAAATTAATCGATTCAGATTTTTTTAATTATTATAATTAATGGTGTATATTACGTGTGTATATGATAATATTAAAACATTTTATTCGATTTATTTATCTTGCTCAATTTCATCTCGAGTCGACTTACTGAAGAAATATATAATAAACTTTTCACCCGCCCGCATCAATCGATTCGCATTCCTGTTTGGCACCGTTGTATGATGGGAACGCGGGAAGTTCAAAATCCTCTTCCGGTATTTTTGTCTCGGTCGGGTGTGTTTTTGTTCTTCATGGACGGGAGAGGCAGGTACGGCGAATATAAGAGTTTAACTCAACATCAATATTTACACACGACTTGATTATCAAACTTATTTTAAACACTATTTGTATGAGCTTCTTATTTATTACACGGAAATGACAGTATTTTATGGCTGTCTTCACTTTGGTTAACCGCTATTAGTAGCGACTCTGAACTGCTGTCTTTTGTTTTCTGATCAGTATGTGTTTGATTAAGGAGGTTAATGAGTCTCAAAATGACATTTGGATTATATTCTAACCGTGAAATTACGATGTGTAATAGATTTGATTCATTGACAGTTAAATTGTAGAGCAACGCAAGACAGAGGACAGTTCCATTCAGCGGAATTATATCTGTTAATTCTATTGCCCCTGCAGTACCACTCCTGCCAGCAGGCCTGTTACTCGCAGAAGCAAGAGTTATGGTCGGAGCTGTTTGGAAGCACCGTCATATTTCTGGCAGACAACAGGACATTTAACAGTCTTGAAGGTCCCAACTAGCAGAGGGGCTGCCAAATCACAAAACATCACAGTAAGCTATCATGGAGATTATCCATTTTGTCCCATATTTTGAAAATATTTCTATGTAATCAGTGTACTGTGGCATGAATTTTAAATGTCTCTCTATGTACTCTTTCTACAGAATAAGGTTGAACCTGAGCACATTGCCCTCCTGGTGAAAAATGAGTGGAAGCTGTCTTACGTCACCCCTTTGCATGGCTTCAGACACACACAGCTAAAGTTATATTCCAAACATCTCTCAGCCTTCATTGTGGCAGAAAAACAACAAGGAGTTGCAGTTGAAGTGGGGTTGGAGCTGGGATTCAAAGTCACATTTACTGCAGTTCTTGGAATGGCTGAGACTGAGGAGGATGCTGAGACGGTTTTCATTCAGGTGAGTCTGAAAAGGCATCTTAGTAGTGGTCAACCTAAATTGTTTTTCAAAATCCAATGGCAATATCTAGAGAATAGGGTGTCTGATGATGGCTGATATAAGGTTTATATATTGATATGGATGTTCCAATACTGGTAAAGGAATTTGGTCCAATACTGCGCTCATGTACTTGTATTCGTGCTCGTAAAAATGCTTAGATACCAAAAACGATATCATCTGAGGTATGAATGTGATTGTTTTTGCATGCTGAAAGTTTACACAATCACATTATGTCCTAGTATGATTATTTACTGCAAATGATGCAATTTAATGAGATAAATATATAGGCTTATTAGGGATGTCCCGATCAGCTTTTTTGGCCCCCGATCCGATATTTAAATATTAAATATCTGCCGATACCGAGTCCCGTTCCGAATCTTGTATTTGCCTAGATAATAGAGCTGCAGACTGTTTTTTTGTTTGTTTACAAAAATAACTAAGTAAACAAAGTAACTAAAAGATGTCTTCAGCTTAATGCTTTTAACTTATTGCAGCTAGCATTTTTGTAAAACTCACATATAAAATCAACTTGTACTTAGAACGGTGCAATAGCTTATTTTAACTTGTAATATTCAAGTACAAAAGTAAATCACAAATCCACTGAGTTCTGTATGGATATAGAAATCTTACAAATGGTGTAAGCAGCTTGACTTGAATAGTCACTACAAAAAATGTATTCTATAAAAACGAATTAAAAATTTTGCAATTCCACTTAAAAGTGGCGTAAACAGTTACCCTTGAACAGGCCCAAGTTCAACAATTATGAAACAGTTATTAATAGTTCTGTTGTCGATATCAAAATGCCATTGTGACATTCTGACAACCAGTAAAAACCATGAAAGCATCACACACCTCAGAGATACTTTCAAAAATAAGAAAAATATATTCATAACAAGCTCTAAAACTGCTCCAGTGAGAAATAATTAATATCTATGGTCTGTTTGCTGTCTTTGAGTTTTGCTGTAACACAAATCACAAGACGCGATGTTGTTATTGAAGGTTAAACAGTTATATTTATTATTAGTGGTATTGTGACTAACATTAATCTGATTTAAATTGGGATGAGTAACTGATGATGAGATATTGAGAGCACCTGATGAGTGCATGTCTGTGATTGACACAGAGAGAGCTCATGTTAAAGAGAGTAAAGCTAAAAGCGCTCATGATTGCTTTAACAGTCTCTATCACTCAACACAATGTCTGATTGTCACAGATTACATGATTTGTGGTTTAAAAAATAAAACTGGGTCATGAGCGACCTGCATTTCTGGAGGTGAGAAGCTACCATCAAAAACACAGAAATGTAGAGCTTCACTCCAAAATAAAAGCTTCTGCCAAAATGGAAAAAAAGTATGATATAAATATATCACTACTGTATTTAGTTATGTAATTTTCACTGTAATACTAATAATAATAAATCAATAATAATGATCTTATATTTAAGCAAAATCTCACATCTGTGATGGTCTGTTATGCAGCACTTTATTTGACAAAACAAAGATTTTTAGAAGAATATTTCAGCTCTGAGTTTCATACAATGCAAGTGAATAGTGACCGGACCTTTTTAAGCTCCAAAAATCATAAAGGCAGCATAAAAGTAATCCATACGATTTCAGTGGTTTAATCCATATCTTCAGAAACTATATGATAGGTGTGGGTGAGAAACAGATAATTTTTAAGTCCTTTTTTACTATGAATTCTCCTCCCTGCCCTGTAAGTGGCAATATGTATGAAGAATGTGAATTGCCAAAAACAAAACAAGAAGAATGTGAAAGTATATATTTATAGTGAAAAAGTGCTTAAATATTGATCTGTTTCTCACCCACACCTATTATATCACTTTTGAAGACAGATTTAACCATTGGAGTATTATGGATTGCTTTTATGCTGCCTTTATGTGATTGTTTGAGCTTTTAAAATTCTGGTCACCATTCACTTGCATTGTATGGGTCTTCAGAGAAGAGATATTCTTCTAAAAATATTTGTTATGTTCATTAAGGTGAGTAAATGATGAGAGAATTTAACTATTCCTTTAAATTAAATTACTTTGCTGACATTAGTTTTTATGTAACATTTACTCATGTGATTGAAAACAGAAAATTATTAATTGATTATTCAAGGTTTTTGGTAGAGTTCTGATAACCTCAAAATAGCTAAATATAAGAGGAGTATTTGGCTTGGATGATATATTGGTCTAACATTACTTTTGATTACTTGAATTTTTTTTTTTTCCCATGTATAGCTTTTAGGCTTGTTAGTTTTGTTCAATGTTTGGGTGAACCCACACAATCTGCGGTGACTGTGTGCAATGAACAATGGCAGATAAATGTCATTTTGATTTCTCTCTTCTTTCAGATCCAGTCCAAACCAGTGTTTGCTGCAGCAGGAGACTCACCAAAAGTGGTTTGGCGTGGTTGGCTCTCATGTGTCAATGGTGATCCTGAATACCTGAGGTCGCTTCCTCCTGATTTTGTCAGCTTACCTTTGTTTTGCACCAGTGGACCTGAGTCTCTTACGTCTCTGGTTAAATCCTGGTTCGAGAGAGCTTTTGACTGTAACTTTGGCACTTTGAATTTGAATTCCACTACTCTGAACTGGCTGGCTGCTTTGTGGACTGGCTGCCATCCCACCTGCAATATCAGATACCTGAAGTTGGCCTGGAGCTTGCCCACACAGCCACCATTGGATATCTCGTATACAGTAAACCCACAAGATGCGTGGGAGCTCTGGAGCAGTGTTCACCCAGAGGAGAGTGCCGATGATGGGATCGATATCAAGGAGGTCGAGTCTTTCATGGCTGGTCTGGAGACTCATTTTTTCAGACATTTTAAGATCTACCTGTCTGCTGGGAAACTTGTAAAAGTATCTACTGCTATTGGATCAGCACATCTGGATGGGAAAATTAAGGTAATCATACAGTTGTCTATATTTACCCAAAGTTGCTTCTTATTTTCTATGACTATTCGTGTTTTGTAACGTTTCTTTTTTTCTCTTTAGATTGGAAACAGTGACTACATCACCACCTTACTCACACTGCTGACAGAATGTGCCCTTCTGAAAATGCCAACTTAAGATCTGCAGCATATTTTAGATTTGTAAATAACTTTAGATATATGTGCAGTCCCTTAACTTTTAAATCTTTTAAAGGCTTTTTGTCTAAAGTCTCAGATTTATTTTTTTAAATGTTCTGTAAAACATGTTTGTCTTTCTTCAAACTTTTAAAATGTAATTGTCTTGTTTTTATTCTGCCTTTTTTCTTTACTTTAAATGGCCAAACGTTTTTTCCTGGCAAATAGCATTATATCAGTCTCCCAGGCTTTGATTAATGTGATACAACAACTTGTCTATGATGTGTAAATAGTTAACTCTACATGTATAGCTGTTCATAAATAGTTAAGATGTGAGACATTTATTGGTGTTTACATTTGTCTTTCAAATTTGGTATATTATAACATGTTGTTCTTTTGACACATTCCACCCTATGTAAAACACTTGGGGAAGGTTCTGTGATCTTTACACAGTTAATGGTGAAAGACACCAATTTTGATTTTTATGTATCCAAAGTCATTTCAGGGGAATGGAATTACCCCATTATGTTACAGAATCTCACAAGCATAAGTTTGTGTTGTGAGAGTAGATAAAGTTATTGCTTTGAATTGCAAAAGGTTGGTTTCTTATTTTTAAATGATTTACCTTGACAGCCTCTGTTTGGGATTTAAATTTGAGTCATTCTCACTGAAGACACACCTTTCATTTAAAAAATGTCATCATAAAAGGACTAAGAATGTGCAGAACGAATGCCTTTGAATTGAACAACTGCTAGTCTCTCGGTGAAGCATAAATCTAAGTTGAGTTCTCATATCTGAACAAATCCCCCAGTTTGCTTGGGAAAAAATAAAGACATTCTGATTAAGAAATAGTTTTTTTACTTTTTATGTTTGAGGTATTTAAACGTCATGGTAAAGGTTGATCGCTTACAAACACAATTTCAGAAGTGCCAAACCTTTGGATTATTTTTCCATTTTTTATTTTCACTTTCAAGGTTTTGAAATGTATGACAGTTGGTGAACATCTTTCAAATTAAATAAGATCATTAAATATATATTTAACAATATTTCAACAAGAGGTTAGAACATATAACTTTCCTGTGAGAAAATAATGGTGTTCAATTGACAATTAGGGCAGTTTCATGTTATATTCAATAACAAGCTCAACATATTGTTTCTGACCATAGATGCGGGTCATTGCTTTTTTTATTATTTATTGTTTTACAAATTTCAGATTAAGAAAAAATAAAGAACATTTGTCATGGGTCCTCAACAATAAAGAACAAAAATGCTCAAGACAATACATCCAACCATTTTTTCCTAGAAAACAATTACAAACTTTAATAGAAAAACTCTTATTGGTTTAAAGTGCATGGACTTGATTCATTGATGCATTCTGTTATAGAAAGTAAACTGATAATACATCAATCCTGTTTTGGACTGCTTTAAAAAATAGCTTATTTCTGCACAACCATCATTAGATTGCAAAAGGGACTGCATTTTCAGCACACACAGACAAAAAAAAAATTGGATCAACTAATCCGCATCAGAGTTTAAAAACTCAGAAAATTACAGGGGTGTCATTTACTCACCCTAATGTTCCAAATCTGTGACTTCTGTGAAACTGAAGTATATATTAAGAAGAATGTTAGCCTAGGTCAGCGTTCACTTTCATTACACCTTTTCCAATACATTGACAAGGAATTGTGAGGCTTTCTGCCTAACATCTCTGTGTTCCACAGAAGTAAATTAAAAAAAAAAATATATATATATTGGGTGAACTTTCCCTTTGAAGAAAAAGAAATGGTAGAGATATCACTGTGCATCCAATTAATAAACATCAATGAGTTCATAAAACAAGAGGCCTTCACATCACTCCCCAGCAATGTGTTTTAGGCTACTGTAGTTATTCTTCAATGCAGTCAGACCAGCGTAGGCCCTTTCCTTCCAGGAAAACATGTTTAGTTTGGCCTCCACAGATGTAAAATAGTTTACTAGTGAGGGTTAATGCTTTTCTTGGAGGTTTTCAAAGTCCAATAAAAAGTTGCATTTGGATATGCTCAAATGTGAAAGAAACCGAATTTAAAAAATTGAGTAGTGGTCTGTCCGTACAGATGAGTCTCCTTGGAGCAGCTTCAGAAGATGGTATTCCTTGGCTTTGCCATTTCAGTAACAAGAGGCAGAATTCAGTCTTAAAACAGGCTTTTCTCTTGCATGATGCTCAATGTCTCTATGAGGCACAAGCTATGGTGTGGCATCTGTGGGATGGATGCGGAGTTTGTTACCATATATGTGATTCACAGTGAGTCATTTTTATTACACCAACTCCACCTCCCAACCTCCTATAGTTCATTCCACCATAGAGCCTAGAAAATAGAAACAAACAATTAGTGATCCGCCAATCAACTACAATGTGATTTAAAGGGGTCATTTAACTTTATTCCCTGATGTCCATTTAAAATACTAGCTTTTAGACATAAGTTTTTAGCACCAATAAGTCATAATTAAGATCTTTATGACGATTTTTGAGCTCTGACAGTCACAGAATGTTTTGAATAGTACAATGAACTCTTATCCAAAATATCTAGAATTTTGATTCCTCATGATATGAGCCCTTTAATTTGGTGTTGGTTTTGCAAGTAGATACTTACCTCCACGTGTTGGCATCAGGATCATAGACTTCTATAGTTTTCAGGTATGTGGTACCATCAAATCCTCCTACTGCCATCAACTGGCCATTTACTACAGCTAAACCAACCTAAAAAAAACAAAGAGAGAGATTGACTGTTGGGCTATTCTTCTACATGAGGCTGATATAACCTCTGAGGTTAGAAAAAAGCGCTATATAAGTGCAGACCATATAAGATCACAGCTGTGACCTGATAATCTCAAACACGAACCCCACTCCTTCTGGATGTCATCGCAACCACCGGAGACCACTGATTGGTTCTGGGATTATATCGCTCAGCGCTACTCAGTTCTGTGGTATCGTCTCTGCCGCCAACAGAGTAGATCATGTCCTGGTACACGGCACAGCCCAGGTGTTTCCGCCGGGTACCCATTGGTGCCACCGTATGCCAGCGGTTCTCCTGAGGGTTATACCGTTCCACTGAAGATATACAACAATAGTTGTAAAAACAACATTCTGCATTCCTTTAGTACACTTTAAATGATGCAGTCCATGAACAATGACTACATTAATCTGATCACGTGGAACAAGAATGCATTTGATTGCACTGAACCTTTTAGACTTCAAAACAAGAATATGGACATTTACATAACTGGATAACATATTTGACACTGTGAATGTATTACCAAAACAAGGCTTGTTCACAAAAGTCAAAGTTGCCCAAATGGTTAATTGCACAGTCATAAAAATAAAAAACACCTCTGCTGCATTTGATCTTACAGGGACACAATGAAAGCATTAACTGCAAGCATAGCAACATTTGAATGCTTTGGATTCAATTCAGTATAACAGAGTTTTGCATTTACCTGTATTTAGAGGGGAGGTGCCATCTGAACCTCCAACTGCATAAAGAAAACCCCCTAATACGGCTACAGCCACACCCAACCGTCTAGTGCTCATAGAGGCAACTCGAGTCCACTTGTTCTCTTTTGGATCATACCTGCAAAACATCATAATATATTATGTTATATTCTCCATTACTGAGAATATAAAGCCATGCTCAAACAGCCATTATAGTTCACTTGTCTAGAAATACTAATGAACACTAATGACAATTATAATTACTAATGACTATTAGTGAAAAATGACAATTTACTAACCTTTCTACAATGTTGAGGCAGGAGACACCATCCTGACCTCCCACCGCATACAGGTAACCCGCTAATACAGCAACACCCACACTGGTCCGGCAGGTGCTAGTTGGAGCCACGTCACTGCTCCATTGGTTAGTCTTAGGATCATACCTGACAGAGCCAGCAAAGGGCAGCACTGCTTTGTTTTATCCTGCATTGTTTTATTTACTTTTTTTTAAATATGATAAACGGAATAATTTGTAACACCTCTCCACACTATTAAGATAAGATGAGCCGTCATGTCCACCAACAGCATACAACAGGTCATCCAGAACACTAACACCAACTCCACAACGCCGTTTGCTCATGGACGCCACCATCCTCCACTCATTGGTCTGGGGGTCATAACGCTCAACGCTGGAGATGGCATCGCCACTACACCAACCTCCCACTGACAGACAGGACAATACAGCAACACAAACAGGACTCACTACTGCAGGAAATCTGATATGCCAGGGGAAAAACCTGGAATATGGCTGATATCATTAAAGGGATATTTCACCCAAATATGAAAACTCTGTCATTGTTTAATCACCATCATGTTGTTTCAAACCTGTGTGATATCTTCCGTGGAACACAAAAAGGGATGTTAGGCAGAATTTAAGTGTCAGTTACAATTAATTTGCATTACATCTTTTTTTCCATACAATGAAAGTGAATGGTGACTGAGGCTGACATTCTGCCAGACATTTACCTTTGTGTTCCACAGAAAAAAAGGTCATAAAAATGTTAAACAACATGAAGGACAAAATTGTCATTTCTGGGTGAACGTTCCTTCTAAAACAAAACCAATGGAAGAGATCAATTCTAAGATCAAATATCTATTGGTTCTTTAAAACTCTCACCAGCAAATAGCACTTCCCCACAACGAATGGGTTTTCTGGGGCGGGTTCGAGGTCCTTGCATGAGAGGGCGCTCTTGGGGTAGCAGGAGATAATTCTTGGCTTCATCCACCAAGTCCCTATAAATAAAACAATAAAATTGATTGTCTACATTCCATGAATTGTGCTGGTACATTGTAAGGAGGTAAAAGTAACAATTTTAAATGAGCTATTTTACAAAAAAAGCTAAATCTACCAATGGTTTCACATCAGGTTGATTTGCAAGATAATTTCCACTTTTTTAAACATTTAAATGCATCAGATTAATAGCAAAGGCAACGGGCTCTATACACACACCTGCACTCCTCATCACTCTTGATCAAAGGATCTGAACCCACCGTCCCTACCAGGAACTTCGGGCTCAAAAGTGGAAGACGCACATGCTGCAAAACCTGTTGCCATGACAAATACATTATTTTCATTCATCTCACTGATTTAAGCTTCAATCATATAATTAATTTGCATGTGAACAACTTAGAAATACATTTAAAACAATTTTAAACCTGCTTACATTTTTAATTGATTAGCTATAATTTATTTTCCTCTGAATTCTGAGCATTTATGGACAGCATGCGTATAGTATTTTGTAAACCTTTTTATCTGACCTGTGGCAGCTGAGGCCTGCGTTCCTGAATGCTGTATTTAACCCAGGCCATTACAGCATTAAACACCTGCTCCTCACTCCGAACATTGAGCTCATCACTAGAGATGATGTCGATCAGCTGGTTGGCTGGCAGCAGCATGAACTCTTCACTCTCCATCACCTAAGGCCAGGAACAAACATAATTGGGATTTAATAAATTTTAATGGATAAAAACTCATGAGATGTGCAAAAGAGAGTCACAGCAGGTGTTCTGGGGATTTATTTTTTTGTGGATTTGAGTATAATCTTGATGTGCCCCTTTCAAGTTAATTTAATGATCAGAGTATAGAAAATCTACTCAAAAAATGTGGGCAAATCTGCTTCAAAAAGGCAATTTCAGGAGGTGTTTTTACCTCATAGAAAATACACGAAGGATGCATAAAGATAAAGACGACACTCCAGATTTATATGCACATTTTAGAATGGTGTATGTATATATATATATATATATATATATATATATATATATATATATATATATATACATATACACAGTGGGTACAGAAAGTATTCAGACTCTTTGTTATATTGAAGCCATTTGCTAAAATCATTTAAGTTCATCATTTTTTCCTCATTATTGTAAACACAGCACCCCATATTGACAGAAAAACACAGAATTGTTGACATTTTTGCACATTTATTAAAAAAGAAAAACTGAAATATCACATGGTCCTATGTATTCAGACCCTTTGCTGTGACACTCATATATTTAACTCAGGTGCTGTCCATTTCTTCTGATCATCCTTGAGATGGTTCTACACCTTCAATTGAGTCCAGCTGTGTTTGATTATACTGATTGGACTTGATTAGGAAAGCCACACACCTGTCTATATAAGACCTTACAGCTCACAGTGCATGTCAGAGCAAATGAGAATCATGAGGTCAAAGGAACTGCCTGAAGAGCTCAGAGACAGAATTGTGGCAAGGCACAGATCTGGCCATGGTTACAAAAAATTTCTGCTGCCCTTAAGGTTCATAAGAGCACAGTGGCCTCCATAATCCTTAAATGGAAGACGTTTGGGACGACCAGAACCCTTCCTAGAGCTGGCCGTCCGGCCAAACTGAGCTATCGGGGGAGAAGAGCCTTGGTGAGAGAGGTAAAGAAGAACCCAAAGATCACTGTGGCTGAGCTCCAGAGATGCAGTCGGAAGATGGGAGAAAGTTGTAGTAAGTCAACCATTACTGCAGCCATCCACCAGTTGGGGCTTTATGGCAGAGTGGCCCAACGGAAGCCTCTCCTCAGTGCAAGACACATGAAAGCCCGCATGGAGTTTGCTAAAAAACACCTGAAGGACTCCAAGATGGTGATAAATAAGATTCTCTGGTCTGATGAGACCAAGATAGAACTTTTTGGCCTTAATTCTAAGCGGTATGTGTGGAGAAAACCAGGCACTGCTCATCACCTGCCCAATACAGTCTCAACAGTGAAGCATGGTGGTGGCAGCATCATGCTGTGGGGGTGTTTTTCAGCTGCAGGGACAGGACGACTGGTTGCAATCGAGGGAAAGATGAATGCGGCCAAGTACAGGGATATCCTGGACGAAAACCTTCTCCAGAGTGCTCTGGACCTCAGACTGGGCCGAAGGTTCACCTTCCAACAAGACAATGACCCTAAAATAACGAAGGAGTGGCTTCACAACAACTCCGTGACTGTTCTTGAATGGCCCAGCCAGAGCCCTGACTTAAACCCAATTGAGCATCTCTGGAGAGACCTGAAAATGGCTGTCCACCAATGTTTACCATCCAACCTGACAGAACTGGGGAGGATCTGCAAGGAAGAATGGCAGAGGATACCCAAATCCAGATGTGAAAAACTTGTTGCATCTTTCCCAAAAAGACTCATGGCTGTATTAGATCAAAAGGGTGCTTCTACTAAATACTGAACAAAGGGTCTGAATACTTAGGACCATGTGATATTTCAGTTTTTCTTTTTTAATAAATGTGCAAAAATGTCAACAATTCTGTGTTTTTCTGTCAATATGGGGTGCTGCGTGTACAATAATGAGGAAAAAATGAACTTAAATGATTTTAGCAAATGGCTGCAATATAACAAAGAGTGAAAAATTTAAGGGGGTCTGAATAATTTCGGTACCCACTGTATGTATGTATATATACATATATATATTTTTTATCCCCTTTTCTACCCAATTTGGAATGCCCAATTCCCACTAATTAGTAGGTCCTCGTGGCGCAGTTATTCACCTCAATCCCGGTGGCGGAGGACAAGTCTCAGTTGCCTCCGCTTCTGAGACTGTCAATCAGCACATCTTTTAACATGGCGCGTTGTGTATGACACCACAGAGACTCCCAGCATTTGGAGGTTCATGCTAATCTCAATCCACACCCAACCTACCATACACCCCACTGAAAGAGAGGACCACTAATCATGACCACAATGACCACAGCAACCGGGCCAATTTGGTTGCTTAGAAGACCTGGCTGGAGTCACTCAGCACACCCTGAATTCGAACTTGTGACTCCAGGGGTGGTAGTCATCCTCAATACTCTCTGAGCTACCCAGACCCCCGAATGGCATTATATATTAAACATCTATGTTCCTCAGATAAACATGACAATGTGCCACTTCTCGCACAGAGTACATGTGCTCATGCATTTGTCTACTAAAGTATGCCATTGGTCAAGCAAAAGCAATAAATCTTGGAGAATTTTTACATAAAGGTTGACTTTAACATGGACTTCTACTTAAAAAATATTTTTTTAAATTAAATAAATCTTCAGAGATAAAAATTGAATGCCACACAACCCAAATAAAAACTACTTGGATGTGCACAAATAACGTAAATGACATATTCTGGATTCAAAAAGGCACTTTTCTGCAAAAGAAGAGTAGTCCTATTAAGTTTTTGTTTTGTTTAACCTGTATCACTGACTGGGAACAGATTCTTTATCTCTCAATCTGACCAACGAGGTATCTCCTCTAAACTCTATATAATCAGTCTGCACTCCATCAACAAAATTCTCTCAGCAAATTTAGCTTGGTTTAATTTTCTGATTCCCCCTAAATACTAAAGAAACTAGAGCAGATAGAGGGCCTTATTTTAAGAGCACTACATCTTAAGTGAAGCACTATGCGATACATCATACACACAATGATGGGCATGGTCAAGTTTTGATATCTTCATGCAAGGGTGTGCCATGTATAGATGCAAGTGGGTTGGCAAAATATGCACACAAAGTGCTAATGTGCTGGGACAAGTGGAATTTAATTCTGAGGTTCTTGCACCATCTGCTTCCTATTACATATTCCATTTTCCAAGGTGGGCAAAATCTTCTGCTGTTTTCCAGTGGACTTCTTTAATTATAGGTTCAAATGGGCAGATTCAATTTATGTCAAGCTTTATTGAAAAGATAAACTTGTAAATGCCAATGCATTATAAGACACTATACATACAGATAAAAAAAACTAATTGAATGCTGAAACCTTTCAAAATATTTTGTAAGGTTTCAACACTTGCTGCAAACTTGCCAGAAATGTCCCAATTATTATTTTCACACGCAAATGAGCATGCGATTCACCGCAAATGTTTGCAGCTCTTCACCTGTAGTGGTAAACCTGCAGAAAACCTTTAGCGACAATGAGGAGTTTGCCGCATAGCTCATTTGCACGTGGAAATAATGAGAGACGATTTTGCGGCAAGTTTGTCAGAACTCCCGATTTTTGTCGTTTTTGATACTGGTTCAGATGACTGTGAGTGAGCATTGTTGAGCTGCGCGCTGCCATTTGAGGTTGAATTCTCTATTCTCCGTTCACTAAATCAGCTCCAATGTCTATTATGCCCGGAACATGCGTCACCCATAATTAATAAATGTGCTCTGATCCATAGAATCAGTTTCTAGGATGTGATAGTAGCAGCAGTTGAAAAGAGCATTCAGCTCCAGAAAATTTATGGCAATTTTAGCACACAAAGTGGGAAAAACATTAGAGAATTTTCAGGAAGTGCAAAAAAACAGATACTGCATTAATTGTGTTACTTTTTTAACACGTATACTCTGTTCTCTATATTATTGATCTATTTTATTAATAGCTCTTGAATAATTACTTTTAAAACTTCAAGCAATGTTTAGGAGAAACAATTGAAGGCTACATTATTTTTATTTAATTAGTTAATATTCACATAAATATTCAATTCTTTAAATAAAAGAGTGTTTTCAATCACATATTTGTTTATTTATGCCATAATTTAAAAAAGTTTTGGAACCACTGGTATATAGGCTACAGCTACTCTTAAGCTCTTGTGTTCTGAGGACATTAAATATGTACGGAGGTAAGAAGGTGTACATTTTATATTAGCAAAGAGGGTTCTTCCCATGAGTTAAAAAACAACAGTGTTGCACAGTCATCAGAGAACCCCTAAACTAGTTGATGGAAAATGAGAATCAAATAGAGTATATGGCTAAAATTAAGGGAATAAGGGGAAACCACCCTTTAGAGCTTATGAACAACCAGTTTATTTGTGTCCCCTTTGTTAATAAAAAATAATGCAATATTTTAATCTTGCATTATTGTTTTTATTAACAAAGGGAATTTTTTGAATAATTATATAATCATAAAATTAATTTATGGATATTAATTTAATTTATGGTTACCACAGTGGGCACATTTAGACCTGTGCTGCAAACCGAAAGGGAACAAAAACAAAACAATGAAAACAAGAAGAAGTTTCAAGATCAAAGTCAGGAGACATTAAGAATCAACACAGTGGAGGGTGCGTGGAGAGCAGCCATTACCTCCTGAAAGTTATGCTGAGTGAATTTATCAGCTATACGTAGCAGCTCCCTGCAGGAGTGAGTGTCAGCGAAGGCCCTGATGCCCAGACAGTTGGACGGGTCCAGCTGCCGCTTCAGGAATTCACAGCAGGCCTCCTGAATTTCTGCCAGCTGCAACAGGCAGGCAGCAGGCAGCAAAGTCTGCACATTTCCTTCCTCTACAATTACCTGCAGGTCACACAAGAGCTTACATCACCTTCTTTAATATTGAACTTTTTTACTTTTTGGAGCCACTGTAAGACAATCTACTCTAGTTCACAGCACTACTGAACAATAGGAATGTTAAGAGCATACCTGTGATGTGTACGCAAAGTCAATGAGCAACTCCATGGCGCGCTCATCAATATCCCGAATGACGACTTCCGTCTGCCTGCTTTCGGCCAATTCTCCAGTAAACATGGCTCTGAAATAAGGGCTGCAGGCAGACAGGATCACCCGATGGGCATAAATCTTCTTAGCTCCCACCACCAAAACCACATCGCACAGCTCCCGGTGCTTGCGGAGTAGGTTGATGACCTCCAGCGTCTGCCGAGGGTGCTTGTCCGAGATGTAGGGCATCCTGGCAGGCTGGGGCACACCCTCTGGGAGTTTGTTGGGGTCACCCAAGGTGCAGCGACTTGTGATATCCATGCCTGTGGTATCTAAGCGTGCACTGGTACCCCTTATAAACATGACCAATGGAATACATTATTAACAACGGAACTCGTTACCCTTTGGAGTAATTATTTGAACAGAAACTCGTACACATTAGATTTGGTTTGATTGCAGCAAGGAGTAAGTCATGAGCCATCACCAACTGTGCCTGTGAGTAATACGCTGAATGCACTTTTTATATGTCAAATTGGTTGACAAATATCTGCTCAATGACAACTAACCTAAATTTATTTTTTAAATTACTCGAATACAAAATGTTTAAGTTAAATGTTAAATCATAGCTCATCAAATATTAGATCGCTGGTGATACTGGTAATCAATCTGGCAGGGCTTCAACATTAGTACATGCATGCTCCTTTATACATATTAAACTATAACGGTATGACTTTAACTGTACACATAAATGCATAGTCTGTAAATATACTAATCTATGAGCGAGACTCAGTGTTTACACACAGACGCTAACGGGGTGTCAACAAGCACTAGCTTCGCTTGATTTTTACTGTTCTTGCCGTTTTTATTAGTGGCGATCCTCATTTGAGACACACTGAGAAAAGAGGCATTGCTCCCTTACCTTATTTGTCCATTGAATCGGTCCAGAGTTAATTTTAAGTCGTCGAAAGTTGATAAAAGAATGTGACAGCAAACAGCGAGTTTGCAGGACACCATCCACTTTTATTTTTTATTTTCCAGAGGAATTTCCTTACAGTCACCGGAAATGTATGTTGTAAAATAAAAGTCCTTTATCTAACAGCATGATTCTATTGCATGGATGCCACTATGCCACTAATTATATATATAATATTTAAAAAAGTATGTACACCCGAGGTGATAATGCACCTGTGCATTATTTTTTAACAATTCAGCGGGCCGGAGTCAATTATTCTGCTGTGGTGATTTCCACTATAGCTATGTGAGTCTGATTAGGGCAAAATACATTGAAACATTAAAAGTTATTTTGGAAATTCTAAATAGTTGTATTGATCAAGTCGCGGGGGGTGCGGCTCAATTTATATTTTTATTTTTTCGCTTATACCACGGTTACCACACCTTGGTATAAGCGGAAAGTCAGTTATTACCAACTTGGGTGTGCATTATTTTTAAACAATTCAACAGCCCGTCATCAATTATTCCATGTATATATATATATATATATATATATATATATGTATACACACAACTGTTTATTCCGGTCCTCAAATCTGATTGGACGAGAGACAATCCATGAGTACTGATGGTCTCACACCATCATCACTCGGACGCTTCACTGTGTGTATCACTCCACTTGTGTTCCTGCTGTTCAAAACTAAAGTGTAAGAGCAGTGCAGATGTGTTAAGAGCCACTGTATATGTGACTCTTTACATGTAATTTTTTGACATTACATATGTTAGCCAGCAGGTGGAGGCAAAAGATCATTGTTGTGTGTAATATGAGCCAGTTAGTAAGTCAGTGTCAGTCAGTGTTTACTAGAGATGGTAAGATTCACCGATTCGCATTGGTGCATCGGCATAAAAGTTAATGATGCGATGTATTGATTTAAAAAGTGTGCATCAGATACAAGTTGGCCTTTGTATCGCGATGCATCGTTTCTAACATATTTGCATTGTAAAAAACGATTTATTTATATATAATTATTAGTAGATGTGCAATACTTTTATTACTTATTTGGAAAGTGACCAATTTTTTGTGACCAATATTTTATATGTAGATTGATTTCTCCTCTCTGAATTGTTTCTCCAGCGAGTTCTCTCATTACCACTGCTGCTGTGAACATGACGTATCACAACACTACGTAGACCGAGGCGTGTTGCATAGAACAGGGGTGCCCAATACGTCAATCACGATCTACCAGTCGATTACAAAGGCAATGCTGGTAGATCGCACAAAATTGAAATGTGCTTTCGTTAAATTTTAATAAAAATAAATATAATGTCTTTCCTTCTTTTAGTTTCTGTCTGACTTGCCCTTTACGAGTACATTTTGCCCATGAAAGTTTTATTCAGTTGCCATGACAACTAGGTTTGCGCCTTCCAAGGGCTTCTGAGAACAGAGCGTGAAAAAGCTAGCAGTGTTTGAGACTAGTTACCAGCAGCTACTGCCTGGATTATGCAAAACTGTCTGACTCCATTCAGTGCAAGTCATCAGAATAAGGTAAATTCCCTGGCTATTGTAATTTTAATTTAGTGTTAAAACTGAATGATATCAACACTGAACATTATTATATATTTTATAATTAATTAGAAGATGAATTCCATGTAGGGATACATGCAGTAGTTTTTTTTTTTAAGAAACTGTGTGTTTTTTTTTAAGTTGGTAGATCTTATTGAGTCGGTCATTTAAAAGTAGATCATCACGCAAAAAAGTGTGGGCACCCCTGATATATAGATTAACATGGCAGAGGCAGAGCTGTATCTTCCACCAAATAATTACAAATCCAATGTTTGGAAACAGTTTGGTTTTTATAAGAGAGATGAAGATTTTGAAAAACCATGCAGTTTGTAAAATATGCCATGCCGCTATAAAATATACAGGTAGTACGACTAATTTAACAACACACTTGGAGTGCCGTCACGAAAGCATATTCATCTGCTGGCAAGTTACAGAACATTTCTTCATTGTTTATCCCTGGGCATCCTTAAATTGTTTCACTGTTAAATGTGTGAACTGTTTAAAGTGTAACTGGAGACAAAACAGGAAAAGATTTTATTTAATCTTTTTTTTTTTGTTGCACTACAAAGGTCTTTTTGTGAAAGGTCCATGCGTTAGATGTCAGAAGGCACTTAAGTTCATTTACGATTTACTGTCTGTCTGAACCAAAGAAATAAAACCGAACTATCAGTAGCCTCAGGGCCGGTTCTAGACATTTGGAGGCCCTAGGCAAAATGTATGTTGGAGGCCCCCCGCCATGCCCTCCTCCCCTCCACCTTTCAGAATTCACGAGTTCACACTTACATCAAATTAAATAGAGTAAAGATCATGCGTATTTGGCATGCTGTCCAGGGGAGGGCTCCAGGCTCAGAATTTTGGCCAGATTTACACAGTATTACATTGGATTGCATTGTATTTTGGATTGTGTTGTTTACATCCAATAAGAGATTATTAAAAATCAAAGTGAGGAGATGGGGGCGGTGGAGGGATGCTGATAAACTGTCAATGAACAGAGGTAAGTCTGCAGTATATATATACCTCTTATCTCGTTGATTATCTGAATGTGCTCCTCCCGAACTTTGTTAATAAAACATAATTTAATAAAAAAGACTTGAAAACAAATATGATTCCTAACCATTTTATTTATACAAAACCTGTTATCAGTATTTTTATATTTTTACTTAAATGTGCATATTAATGTAACTTTAATTAAGGTAAACAAAAAAAAATCATCTGAAAAGTCATCTTTTTTTTTTTTTAGCAGTCAGGAAGTTTTTTGCAGTAATTTGTTCAGTAATTTATTTATGGTAACACACTAACCCACTATTTGGGATAATGAACAGTTTTTGTTTTTGATAGACTAAATATAGTCATATTAGGTATGTATTGTAGAGAAATACCTTATGATACACAAATCAGCTGCTAGTGGAAGTGAAAAGACAAGTTAATTTCGTCAACTGTAATTGTGTGCTTATTCATATGCTTAAGATTGCATATTTATTTTCAATAAATATTGCAACAGTATTTATGATTGGAAAACGAAAAAAATGAAGTCTATTATGGTCTATAGTCTATTTATGATAGACTAGAGCAGTTAATGTAGGCTAAACATCTGCGTTTTAGAAGATATACAGACTGTTTTAAAACTTAATAAACAATGCTTTAGTATAGTGCGTTTGCTCTTTGACTGACAAACTTTACTTTTTCTGTAGTATTTTGCGAGTCAGCTCCTGACTAGGGCTGGAAATCGATTGTAGCTACATACGCTCGGATTCAAAGTGTCAGAAGCGAATTCAGTCCATCAACGGTGCTCGCGCTCTTTTGAACTAGAAATAACCGTCAAATGATCTATCTCAAAATGACGCTGATCGTTAGAATCAGTTTATTTTTTACAATACATTACAATCACTCAAAAATAGATGATACCTGAATCACGAGCTGCACTTTCTTTGCGTGCCTGCTTAGCCTTACGCTTAGCAGCCCCTGAAGGATGAGTTTGTTTCGGCGCCATCAGATAAATTTGCAGAAAAGTTGGATTTTATTCATCTACAATCTCTTCATTCATAAATTCAAAGGTTGGGAGTGACTTGCATGTAAATGGTGATATTAATTGGTTTAACTACAGGTGACTGACAATTGTTATATCCAATGGACAAACAGCATAGTATTTTGCTGCTCTTGATTGGTGGATAAGCATGTGTATGTTTTGGAGGCCCTGCCTCCAAGGCCGAGGCCCTAGGCAACAGCCTAGTTCGCCTATAGGTAGCGCCGGCCCTGAGTAGCCTACCATGTTGAATTGCATAGCATCATATTTTTTCCCATTCCATCGTATTGCATTGAATCACATTGTGTTGAATCGAATCCAAATCGGATCGCACTGCATCGTAATAGGAGTGAATCGCATTGCATCGGTAGCTGCTTCATATGTATTTTTTATGTATCGTATCGTTGGCTATGCATCAAGATATATGGAGATACACATCCCTAGTGTTTACATACAACAGCACTATGTGATCGCTCGTATTACTACTACACCACTAAAGCTTTAAAAAAACAACTTCAGCATTATGGCTCATCACAGCTGAGAGACACAACAGACTGATTAATTACACAAACTCAAGGTGCTTTCAGAAAGCTGATCTTCAGAAAGCTGACAGCATCTCTGCTTGGGAGTGCAGCAGGTGATAGCACATGCTCCATCTTTCTCTCTCTCACTCTCTCACTCACACACACACACAAACACATCCATCCATCCTTGTTTATCAAATCACTTGGTAGAAACAGCACAAGCCATGATGCTATTTCTGAAGTGACATTTTTTTAATTATTAATGAAGGCTTGGATGCATCATTTGGTTTGAACCAGCAATGGCAGATTCGTATCCATTGCATAATAAAGTAGTTCCATGCACAAATGCATTTTTATGACCATACTCAGTTTTTCCTATTTTTTTTAAATGTACTTTATTGAACTGTTGTATATAAGCAATATCACATTTGAAATCATGCTATATGGCCCTAAATCAGCACTGGTGTGATTATCTATGGCACTCGGCCTGCAGTCGAATCACTGCAGTGCTGATGTAGGGCCATATCGCACTCTTGCTCATGTGACATTGCTTAAATATGTTGTTATACAATATTTAATGGCCAATTATCAGTATTGTATGCATCAATTCCAACTTATATCTATATTTAATGTACATTTTTAACATATCTTACCTCTTCTTCAATACATTTCATCAACTGCACATAACTGTATATCTGTATATAAAATATTCGAACAACATTATTGTGCTATTGTATATTCTCTTTTTTTATCTATTATATCTTATTTTATATTTATGTCACTAAATGTATATATATTTAAATGTATATTTTTGTATGTATGTATATACATTGCATTCTCTTGCACTGGAAGCTTCTGCCACATTCCTTGTGTGTGTTATATAGTAAGTTTACTATAAATATAGTAAACGTGAACAAATGGGTTATGTCTGCTCTACTGTATTTGTTTTATTTATTTAGTTTTTATAGATGTAAGCAGTCTGGTTTGTCTATGCACTGTTTGACATCTCAGATATTGTGTGTGTGTGTGTGTGTGTGTGTGTGTGTGTGTGTGTGTGTGTGTGTGAGAGAGAGAGAGAGAGAGAGAGAGAGAGAGAGAGAGAGAGAGAGAGTCTTTAGCATTTAACAAGACATTTTAAACTTAGAAAATATATATTGTGATCAAAGTACATTAAGGCTGTGATTGGTTTCTGAGGGTGTGCAGCTCAAAAATGAATTTTGCTGCAACTGATGCATGATTGTCCTCCCCCAGTAACACCTGCATTTGATCTGTTTCTGCTGAAATGGAAAACTGTGGCATGAAGTTTGAGAAGTGAAGTATTTCACTCTCACCTCTGTAAATTTCTCACAGTGAAGGAGAAAGTGTGTCTCTGTCCCGACCTCACCAGTGTCACAGTGAGCACAGACTCGTTCTTCCATGTTCGTCTCTGTCCACCTTTTTCTCTTCTCTTACAGTGTAGAGATATTCTGCAGCTTTGTGCATTGGTGGCCTCCAAGTTGAATTGTAGGAGGCTGTGCCTCAGAGGCTGATGTGGTGAAACAACAACACTAATAGGGGTATTCAAGACTTTCTTAATAGACACTGATTAATCAGCCCTAGCAACTGAAATATACAGAAATTTGTATTGATGACCATAGAAACAGTATCTCACATGCAAAATTATGTTAAACACAACAAACATATTTCTCATGCTGGCAATCAAAATGCCAGACTTTATTACAGTAGTGATAGCGAGTTTTATAACTCGTTTTATTCATGTAATTTTTCTTTCTTTTTTTTCTTCCATAAAAGTATATTTAGATGTAAAGGCATTTCAGTCTGCTGCAAATACAAAGAGGAGCATTTCCAATGTTGTCATTGTCTTTGCAGTACACAGCTGTGAAAGCTTACCGGCATTCTAAAATTATTTGTCTCCCCACAAAACATTATTTAGGAACATGTAAACAGGATCTCCTCTTGCCCAAATATCCAGACTTACTTTCTAGTTCTGCCAGCACCCAACCCCTGGATTTTAGTTGTAGGTAGCAGGACAGGCAGAGAGGGTGCTTGGAATAATGTGAATAATACCAGGTGGATACCAGCATCATGATCTGCTGCTTTTGTCTTGTTTTGCTTAATTGTTTTATAACCATACACAAAAAAGCACGTGTCACTCCACATAAGCTAAACATTGGACATCAGCCACATCAGAGCAAGACCTCTTCGCTACACTGAGATTGATATCAGAGGGTCTGTTTCACCAAATATGCCCCCCCTCCTGGGAAAACAGCGACAACAAATTAGCCTTCTTTTATGTCAGAGTCTAAGGACGACACTTGGACAGCTCTGAGATTGTCCGCCCAAGTTCCCATGAACCTCTCTAACCTTCTCTTTCAGTGTAGAAGGAAGCAGCCATTGTGCCAGCACCTGTTTCTGTGGAAATTGGTGAAATGATGGCTTTGTTAGGCATTTCCCAGGCAACCAGGAGAAAAGAGCAGAGGGTGAAAGGGAGGAGGAGGTGGGGCATCTGAGGTTTGCGTGGGGGGGGAGGGGCCACTGGACCTGAAGAGTCCACTCTTGGACTCTTCGAAGAGTGGACTCTTGGACTGGAAAGGAGTTATGGACTGCGTTATAATTAGGCAAAAAAATTATTACGCCAGGTTGTTCCACCACAAACTATGGCCATAATCAGAAGGGAGAATTATAGAGCATCAAATATGACATTTATCCACTAATCTGAAGCCTATTACATATTTTCTTTTTTTAATAAATTTGTTTATTAACAATTACTTTTTTAAGCTATAAAATATTATGGTGGATACTGTGGTTATGTCAATCAAGCAAGGCCTCGCATATAATTAAAAGTGTGAAAATAACAATACGTAAATAAAGAATACTGTAATACCACTTATTACTAATGTGTGCTGTTGGGATAGAGATTCGGCTATTTATTTTGGTAATAGGCTACATCATAAATGTAATATGAAAACAAATTAAGTCAAAGTAATTGGGTTTAGAGCATGCATAGCAACTTGTAAGTGGACCTTTTACGGGCATAGCCCGAGTCTCCCACAAGAGGGCAATCATTAATCAGTAGTGACAAAAATTAGTGGAGTATAGCTGCAGTTTAGAACAAGTGTTCATTGATTAAAAACCAGATCCATGTGACTGATGTGGTAAATGACAAAGGAGCTGAAAGCAGCTTCATTGCCAAAACAAAACAAAAAATATAAAAAAAATAATTAAAAAACATGAACTAATGTAGGCATACAGATTATTTGCACATAAGTATAAAGCATAGTGTCCAGCCCAAATTATGGAACCATTTTTTACCCTAATTGTTTTCCAATCACTCTCAATTATCAACTGCCCATTATATCAATGGTGTATTTTATGTTGTCAAATGGTCTGTAGCCAGAAGAAAATATTCCTCAGAGGTTGCTTTTTCATTGCTCAGGAGACAAGTTAAGTTCTCTGTTATGTTTCATAAACATTTTCTCAGATTTTTCTAACAAAACAAAAAAAAAATAAGCATATATTAATTAATTTTAATTATATCAATTCACTGTTATTTTTAATAAATACAGAGTTGCTTATCACTATATGCTGACGACACTCAGATCTATCTTACACTAAAACATAATGATAAATCAGCCTCACAACCCTTGTTGGATTATTTACTAGAGTTTAAGCTATGGCTTGCAAATAACTTATTGAATCTAAATGAAGGTAAAATAGAATTTATTTTATTTGGGCCTAAGGAAAATTGTGCTGCTGACCTCGACCTAGATTCTCTTGCCCCATATAAAACACTATGCGGCCGAAAACTGGGTGTACAATTTGATAACAATTAAAAATTTGATAAACAAATTAGTGTGGTTGTAAAGTCATGCTTTTATCATTGCCTTCTCACAAAAGTAAAACCTTGTTTATCCATGCGCAACTTTCAAACTGTGATTTATGCTTTGGTAACATCTCGTTTAGATTATTGTAATTCTCTTTACTATGGTGTCTCTCAGTCTTCCCTCTCTCATCTGCAGATGGTACAAAATGCTGCCGCCAGACTTATCACGGAGACTCGCAAGTACGAGTCAGTTACACCTATTCTAATTGCTTTGCACAGGCAACTTCAAAATGTAACTTTTTGTTTACAAAGCACTACATAATTGGGCCCCTAAGTAGTCACTGGACCAAAACTATGGAACAGTCTACCTCTATATATTAGATTATCTCCCTCAATTTCAACGATTAAGTCTTCTCTAAAGACATATTTTTTCTCTTTAGCTTTCAATATTCTTTAAATGTTGTGACCGGTTTTATCTTCTTTTTATTTTTTATCTACTTTTCATGTTTTTATTGTCTTGTAATAACCATTTTACCTTGTACACCACTTTGGTCAACCATGGTTGTTTTTAAATGTGCTTTATAAATACATATTGATTGATTGATACATATTTAATGACATACAGTAAGAGTATAGAATTTTATAATGAATGGTGTTAGCTCAGATAATTTAGTCTTCGTAGAAATTTGATGAGAAATGTTTGCGTTCATAATGAAATCTCTGACTTTTGACTGTACAGTTTGGTATCTTGGCAAATCTGCACCATTTGAGACATTGAGATCTCTTGTGAGGAGACACCTGTAAGATTAGTGTATTAGAATACTCTAATACTTTGAGACTTTGTCTGACAGTTTATCTCATTGCTGTCTAGGAGATACAAGTGAGATATTACAATTATCTCATTTGTGATTTTTCTGTCCAATGGGTAGTGTTAAAACAGAGTATAACCCGTCTTTAATTCTGTTTAGAGTTACTTTTAATGAGCCAAAGGTCTGGTCAGCCAGAGATTAGTGCAGTATGGTCAGATCTGGAAAGTCCCGACCACTTCCCCTATCTAAGCAAATCCACCTTCCTGAACTGACCGCATCTGAACCATTGATTGGTTGACCACTTCCACTAATGACAGCCTTCAGTCTGAGCTTAATCAGCAAAAATGCTATCTGTTTTACCAATTTGAGAAAGGAAAAGGTCCTGATTCTTTGGAGTTTCAGGAACAATTTTGTAACCCACAAAAAGTATATTTAACTTGTACAAAAACATAAATGAAATCCTTGGTGGATGATAACATGGACATTTGATACCTCATGTCTTTCTCTTGGGGACGATCATGTGATTTGTGAATTGTAAATGTGGTCAGTTAAAGCAAATAATATATTTTACAGACTCACTCAGTGTTTATATTGCCCAAAACTTGGCATCGCTCAGCTGAGCAAATATTAAAATAAAAGTCTCTGGGATTGTGAGTTCATCGTTGAAGGAAGAACATACATAATATTTCAATGCAGCTGATTACATAATAATATGAAAGCTAATTAGATCACTTTACTTGCTGAGCCCACTTTAACGAATGTCACAAAGCCCACCCACAAACCTAAAAAATAACAGATATAATGGTCATCCAGTTTTAGATTTTCATTCAGATTTATACGTAGACAACTTCCATACAATATTATGTCATTATGTAATATTATAGTGAGGAATTAGTGAGATCCTAAGTCAATGTAGCATAGCAATTCCATCCCTTTATCGTAGTACTATTCTATAATCCTGTGTGTTAATGAGCATAGCACAGGGGGTGGGGCACTGCACTGGGGTGGTCTTAGTGCCACTGCTACTGGCAATGAGTCATCGAGGTGATGGGAGTGTTTTGGCATGCCAGTTATCAAGTGTTGTCTGTCTGATTCCCTTGTGCCCATTCAAGAATGACAGTGACAGAGAAGTATTGTTAATAGCCTTAATCTAAAGATGGACCCCATGTTTTGTGCAATCAGTCCATTTTAAGTTAAAAGTGATGTGTGGATAGTTTTTTTTATTTATTTATTTATATTTACTAAATAAAATCCTTGTATTCTGGGGGATACAAACATATGAGAGGCTGGAGGAAGAAGCAATGAATGTGTTTTTTTTTTTTTATTATTTTTTTATGTATATCTAAAAGTAACAGAGCAGCATTGTTTTTTTTTTTTTTTTTGTTGTTGTTTTTTTGAGAAGGCAACTGATCTCAAAGTAATTGTTCCACCTTTTTCAATTTTAAGCATATAGCATAAAAGTAATCCATATGACTCTAGTGGATTGATCAATGTCTTCTGAAGCTATCCAGTTGGTTTTGGGTGAGATCAGACCAAAATATAACTTTTTTACTGTTCATCTTCACAGTAGTCTCTATGGTGATCTTGATTTCAAGCTCGATTACACTTCCTATACTGCAATCTATCACTGAGTTTTATCGAGCTTGAAATCATAATTGTGCCTAGAGAGTGCATTGACAAGATGTACAGTGAAAAGGGAGTTACATTTTGGTCTGTTCTCACCCAAAACCAACTGGAATATGAAGACATTGATTTCTGCAAGACTACACTGTAGTCTTATGGATTACTTTTATGCTGACTTTGGAGCTTTTGAAGTTCTTGTCACAATTCACTTGCATTGTATGGACATACAAAGCTGAGATATTCTTCTAAAAATCTTTGTTTGTGTTCAGCAGAAGAAAGAAAGTCATACAGATCTGGGATGGCATGAGTGTAAGTCCATGATGAGAGAATTTTCATTTTTGGTGAACTATCCCTTTAAGGGAGTAATTTTCGGCTGGTCATGTGATTCTAACATGGCAGCCCACATGTGGGAGCCTCTCCATGTGGAATAAATATCTTCACTGATATGACCTAAGTCATCATCTCCTGCGAGTGTTTATGATTTTATACATATATTTGAAAATTACTATTTGTGTCTTTGGAAGTAAAACTTTTTAAATGAGGAAAAGAAAAATGACATGCACATTTAAATATCTGCCATAAATCTTGGATTATGACAGTATGTTTTTGTGCAATCTAGTTGCAAGATTATACTTAGTGGAAAAGGTTAGCGTAGCAAATCATGATGTCATTTTTGGTCATATTCAATACAATCAAGATAAAAAACTTTCACTCTAAAATCATGTTCAATATTCAATACATCCACTCTAAAATCTTATAATTCACTACTCATTCATGTAAGATCACTGGGTGTCCATGTTTCCATGTGTGTTTGAGCTTGTCATTGATTGAGCATCTGTTAAATATGGTACAGTAGTAACTTTGCGAAAAGCTGCATGCTTATGAAAGCTACTAAAACTGTTCTCGCCACCTTCGTGCATGTTATTGGCTAGTGTGGGGCTCTGCCTCTTTTTAGGACAGAGAGAGAGAGAGAGAGAGAGAGAGAGAGAGAGAGAGAGAGAAAAAGATCATAAGTTTAAGATATGTCTTTTCAATGCAGTCATCATTCATTAGCCTCTCTCTCTATTTCTGTTAAATAGCCCTGCGTAGCAGAGGAATATTATTCCATTGAGTGGTATAAAAATGAATCCAGCTGTATACACACACCTACAAACACAATAGTGCATACAAACACTGCCACATATATAAACAAAGCACATATGTGGACACTCCCACAGACACAATGCAATTTTTGCAAAGGGCTGAAACACATGGTTCTCTGGACTGTGTCGCTGTATGGTGTGAGGGGGCTAGTTAAGAATGATATATTTCCGCATGGGGATTCACAGGATGGCTCCAGTTCAACCGATTTCCCAGAGTAAGCGGAAGTTGCTACCAGCCATAGCAGGCAGGAATTCTCATTCCCAGGCCCCCCTCTACAGGCCCCCTCAGTCCCTGGGCCCCACCGGCCCCTGAGTGAGTAGAGACCCATGAACCTGGGCACAGCTTGGTGGAATTCACAACCTGTCTGCCTCTCTTCAGGCAGATAATGCAGAGTCTGCTTCACAAGTATATGCAATATGCAAACTGACCACTTAGAGGCGCTGTGCAAATAGAAAATCATCAAAGCAGCACTTCATTACTTCACAACTACCTACTTCATTATAACGTGGCAACTTTCCCTCTTTTCTCTCTCCCTCTCTCTTTCGTGGATAATAAAAGTCTCCTAATTCACACAATTGCTTCCACACATTTTGTGGTGTTGTGTTTACAGTCTCAGTGGAACTTTCTTACTTTTCCATTCATGCAAGCATGTGTATGTGTGTGTGTGTGTGTGTGTGCATGTTTATACTACATTGTGGGGACCAAATGTCCCCTCAAGTATAGTAAAACCTGAGATCACCTACCTTGTGGGGCCCAGCCAGTGGTCCCCACAAGGGAAATGGCTTATTAAACATATTAAATTGTGTTTTTTTGAAAATGCAAAAAGGTTTCTGTGAGGGTTAGGTTTAGGGGTAGGGGAAAGAAATTATCATTAAATCTGTATATAATCCATAAAATGCATTGAAGACTATGGAGAGTCCCCACAATGATATAAAAACTAGTGTGTGTGTGTGTGTGTGTGTGTGTGTGTGTGTGTGTGTGTGTGAGCATGTATTTATCACTTTGTGGGGACCAAATGTCCTCATAAGGATAGTAAAACCTGAAATTTCTGACCTTGTGGGGACATTATGTTGGTCCCCATGAGGAAAACAGCTTATAAATCATACTAAATTATGTTTTTTGAAAATGTAAAAATGCAGAAAGTTTTCTGTGAGGGTTAGGGTTGGGTTTAGGGGATAGAATATAAAGTTTGTATAGTATAAAAAACATTATATGGAAAGTCCCCATAAAACATGGAAACCAAACTGTGTGTGTGTGTGTGTGTGTGTGTGTGTGTGTGTGTGTGTGTGTGTGTGTGTGTGTGTGTGTGTGTGTGTGTGTGTGTGTGTGTGTGTGTGCGTGTATGTGTATGTGTGTGTAAACTTTGGTCAAAAAGTTATGGGACTCACAGAGGCTCACATGTGCAGACATCGTCCCACACACAGACTCAGACATCGTTCTCTCTCCCAAATACACACGCTTAACTACACACAGGTAAAACAAGCATGCACACTGAAACACACCTTTACAAGACATCAACCCTCACTAGGTGCCGACAGGACCACACATACTGTCTCACACAAAATGTTTGGAATGCTGTAAACATTTATTTCAACAGAAACTTAAATGGTTCCATCTCGAATAGTCTTCCGGATCTTACTGCACCTGAACTCAATATTAAACACAAAGGTGCACGACCACAGCGAAAACATGAAAACATTACTTGGGTGGCTTTACTGTAGTTTGGCTATGATTATTTTAAGATGCACGTCATCCTGAGATACTTTTCAAACATCACCCTGTGTTTACAAGGAAAGATTGCCAGGAGAGGAAAATTCTCTTTAAAAAATTGCCTCTAAATCTAGTGTTTGTACATGTATATGTTTAATAAAGAGATAACAGTTTGTGTTTGCTGTGATGGGAGAGAGCTCTGTTGCAACATGAATTCAGATATAAAGTAATTGTATGGTTATGGCCTGTACTGTTATTGGAATAGTGCATTTTGCTTTAGTGCAAAGTGTTTTGTGTATGTATGTGTGTGTGTGTGTGTGTGTGTAGAGAGAGAGAGAGTGAGAGTGTGTTTTGTTTAGTTTTTTCGGGGGGGTTCAATGTAAAAATACTCATTAGGTAAATGGTACTATCTATTTTGACTGATCACAATGTGAATTCTGTGATAGTCCTGTATATTGATAGCTCTGCTGCTGAAATCCATCTACTGGATGCTTACTGAATATCAAACCACTGCCCCCAGTGGCCAATTCAAGAAGTGTTGTTGACAAGTTTCTGGACCATATGTCCACAGGGTGGCGTTATAAGCATTATAAGGGTTGTAGCCTAATTTTAATAGTAAATTATGTAAATGAAACAGTCAACAGGAAATCATGTTTTCTTACCCCCTGACCCAAACCCCAAATCTAGCCAACAGTGAAGTATAAATGTAAATTTAGAGCAAAAATGCAACCTCCAAATCATGCTTTCCATTGTTTCTGTGAACTCAAATACTTTCTGTTTTCCATGGGACCAGAACCCATGTTTCTGAGATTGCTCACACACAATGCACTATCAGTAAGCACCACAGGGAAAGGTAACCATGCTTGAAAGGGGTCGATTTCAGGACACACAAACATTTGGAAGCAGCACGTCTGTGTCCATGCTGATTAATTTGCCCCATTCAGTGAAAGACAGGGGAGTGTTTGGGAAATCTGTTTGCAAATTAGATTTCTTTAATTTCTTTTGGTGAAACTAGTGGCAAAAAATTACACACATTATTCACACTTCACATTTATTCCATAAAGTCAAATTTGTCTGATAACAGGGGGCTTACCAAATAAAATGGCTGGTCATGCGATCTCAACATTGCTCCATTTGTGAGTTGACTGACTGATATGACTAGAGCCTTATGCGAGTGTAATACATTTAAAACATATTTTACAAAAAAAAATGTATATTACTATTTCTTTCTGTTTAAAAGTTTAGCAAAAATTAATTTCTACAAAAATGCATTAATTTCTTTAGATGTAAAAATTATAATGAGTAAAAATGTTTTTTAAAGAAAAAATCGTCGTCTTTAAAAAAATCACACAGCTAAATGTGATTATACTAAATGCTCGTTCTGAAAAGACATGTTATATAAATTCATACTCAAAAGGGATTTGAACACAAGTTATCCAGATTTGGTTCACAGTGAAGTGAAGATACAGACAGTTTAGCCATGACTCATTCTGAGCTTTGTCCACATTAGCCTACTAAATGAAAACCTGATTTGAGAGTGTGTGTGTGTGCGTGCATGTGTGTGTGTGTGGCAAGAAGTCCCACCCATATTTGTTCTGCCAGCAGTCTGCTTGCACAGTGAAGGTGGACCTCACACAGCGCTCAGCTAAAGCCACAGCGTTTCCGACAGCATTCTGAGCCTTGCTGCCACTGCAGGGAGAATGAGGAATTCTCTGAGAATGAAGGAGATGCTGCCAGATATCAGCCCAGAGGCCGGTGAGTGAATCTCTCGTGAGAGCCAGCTGGGTGTCTACATCTGACAGCTCGAGCGCAGTGCCCACAGCAGAAGAAATCTCCATCAAACCACAATGAGACACCAAGAACTACTCTGACACTCAACAATGTAATTATGATGAGAGAGAGAGAGCCAAAAGACCTTCAGTGTGGTGTGTTTGTGACAAAATACCAGCATTTGGCACAAAGGTCAAAACATCCAAAAATACATAACAGCGAATTAAAAACTATTGTCACTGAGGGATGATGTCAATGTCTTAATGACATTGTGTCTTCCTCAGCAATCTTCTGTATTTGGATCCAAGCCTGTTGAGTTATTCAGTACAGACACATTAGAATATTTATAAATGACAGTAAAGCAGGTGAAGGATGCTATAGTGATATAACAAAACTCAAACCACACATCAAAAATGTATCACAAAACCACACAAGTATTATGTTTGCTATGTTTGACATAGAATCTGCAAGCTATTCCCTGTCTTGTCATCCAAGTATAAATCATATCTTTATGAATATGGTCAACACTTAACAATTTTTATTTGTCAGGGGCATGCAAGGAGATCTGGGTTCAAAATTCATCCCTAAAATTACAAATCTGTCATCATTTACCCTCATGTTGACCCATATGACTTCATTTCCTCAGTGGAATATAAATGGAGATGCTTGGCAGTATGTTAGCCTCAGTCACCATTCACTTTTAATGCGTGAAGTGAATGGTGACTGTGGATGTTTTTGCCCAAATTTTATTTTGTGTTCCATAAAAGAAAGAATGTTGTGTGGGTTCAACAACAAGAGGGTGAGTAAGAGATGACAGAGTTTTCATTTTTGAGTGAAATATACTTATATACTGTATCTATCACATATAATTATTAATTACATCTGAATATATAATTGTGAATCTGAATATATAATTATAAATCTGAATATAGTTGTATATGTGAATACCAGTGGTGGACAGTAACAAAGTATGTTTACTTCATTATTGCACTTATGTAAATTTTTCATGTGTCTGTACTTTATCAGATTATTTTTATTTTTGGAAACTTTTACTTTTACTTCACTACATTCAAAAACATAATATCTTACTTTTTACTCCATTATATTTTTTTAAAATGTGACATTCCACGCTACTTTGAAATGAATAAATACTGTAGCGTTAAATTAAAATAGACTACTAGGTCTTGTTGTGAGAGTTTCCGCAGAACAAGGTTTACAATTCAGATATAACGTTGTCTAATGTATTTAATTGGCAAAAAAACTTTTTAAATGTCTTCTATGCCTGTCAAGCAAAATACACAATGATGGTATCATCTTTCAAGAATTCCCGTCAAACTTGAAAAACACATCAAGGTAAGTAATTTTTAATATTATATTAATATAACAACCACAAATCTACTTGCTTGCTAGCAGTAATCTTATAAATGCACTCTGACCAATACAAATTAGGTTGCAGGGTAATATAGGATATAAAGAGAGAGCTATATAAAGAGCCGAGAACAGTTTATTTGGACTATAAAAAATATATATTAATTTCTGTTTTAGGAATTATCAAATCATAAAATGAATAGCAAATCTGAGGCATGAAATCAGATTTGTCTACCTTTATCGCAATCTACATGGCATGTGGCATGATTGTTGGTGCCAGACGGGCTGGTTTGAGTATTTCTGTAACTGCTGATCTCCTGGGATTTTCACACACAACAGTCTCTAGAATTTTCTGAGAATGGTGACAAAAACAAAAAACATCCAGTGCGCAGCAGTTTTGCAGATGGAAATGCCCTGTTGATGAGAGAGGATGGCGGAGAATGGCCAGACTGGTTTGAGCTGACAGAAAGGCTAAGGTAACTCAGATAACCCCTCTGTACAAATGTAGTGATCAGAATAGCATCTCAGAATGCACACCACGTCTAACCTTGAGGCGGATGGGCACATTACATACATCTAATACGTACATTTAAACTCAGTTTTTCACAATTCCTGACATATAATCCTCCAAAAATAATGATGGTCATTATGGCCAAACAGTTACATTTTTGTTTCATCAGACCAGAGGAAATTTCTCAAAATAGAAAAGATCTTTGTCCCCATGTGCATTTGCAAACTGTAGGGTGGCTTTTTTATGACGGTTTTGGAGCAGTGGCTTCTTCTTTGCTGAGGAGCCTTTCAGTTTATGTTGATATAGGACTTGTCTTACTGTTGATATAGATACTTGTCTACCTGTTTCCTCCAACATCTTCACAATGTCCTTTGCTGTTGTTCTGGGATTGTTTTGCACTTTTCGCACCAAACTACATTAATCTCTAGGAGACAGAATGTGTCTCCTTCCTGAACGGTATGATAGCTGTGTGGTCCTGCGGTGTTTATACTTGCGTACTATTGTTTGTACAGATGAACGTGGTACCTTCAGGCATTTGAAAATTGCTCCCAAGGATGAACCAGACATGTGGAGGTCCACAATTCTTTTTCTGAGGTCTTGGCTGATTTCTTTTGATTTTCCATGATGTCAAGCAAAGAGGCACTGAGCTTGAAGGTAGGCCTTAAAACACATCCAAAGGTACACCTCCAATTCAGTACACCTAAATTATCTAAAAAATCTATCTGGAATTTTCAAGGCTACTTAATGTCACAGTAAACTTCTGACCCACTGTAATTGTAATATAGTCAATTAAAAGTGAAACAATCTGTCTGTAAACAATTGTTGGAAAAACTACTCTCTAAATGACTATGTTATGCACAAAGTAGATGTCCTTAACGACATGAAAAAACTACAGTTTGCTAATATTAAATCTGTGGAGTGGTTAAATTTGGTTTTGGGGGCCTGGGTAGCTCAGCGTGTATTGACACTGACTACCACCCCTGGAGTCACGAGTTTGAATCCAGAGTGAATCCAGCCAGGTCTCCTATTAAAAGATGCCTTTGGTATGACAAGTTGGCATTAAAATGAGTTCCGATTAAACTGCTTAGATGTGCCTAAATGGCAATTAATAGAAAATTCCCAACCGTAATGAGCCATAGCGAGATACATAATTATTTTTCTCAAGAAAGTCCCGGTACTGAGGGCAGAAGATCCAAGCCAAGAATGTTGGTGTTCAGTGCCTGGAGACATGCTCCCCATGTTCAGAGACACAGGCAGAGAGAGAGATAGTCTGGGTATGGCGTTGTAGACAGTCAAGATGTTTTAAGTGGTGTGGGGAGCATGTATGGTTAACAGACCTCACAGACCGATGGGTTCGGGGTGGACACAGGCAAATCAGACACACACAGAGATCACAGAGAGTGGTTAGAGTGGTATGTGTGTCAATGTGCGTGTGTGAATATGCCTGTACAAGCTTACATCGCTAGCTTGCCTTTCCCCCAAAAAACATTTACCCAAACACAGTGCAGGAATTCATCCCATGAGACAGTGACAGATACATCATGCCTGTAATCCCTCATAAATGCAATCTATTCAGAAAAGATACAGGTAATTACACAAGCGTGCCAAATATGGATATACATGAATGGGGCAAAAATTGAGGTTGTGCATGTAAATCAGAGGGAAGAGGTAAACTCAGGTTATGATTAATTCATTATCACAATAACCGAAAATTATGCCCTGCAAAGTATAAATGCAGTAGATTAGATCAGAATATTTTTTATTGTCAATGCGCAGAGTACAAGTAAAAAGGCCAATGAAATACAATTACCATCTAATCAGAAGTTGTAACAAGCGTTAGTGAGACAAACAATTTCAAAAATTCTAAATTTTGGTACCCATTCAATTGTATTGTGAGGAACAGAACTGAAATATTCTTCTAAAAATCTTTATTTGTGTTCAGAAGACGAAAGAAAATCATGCACATCTGGGATGGCCCAAGGGTGAGTTATTGATTAGAGAATTGTCATTTTTGGGTGAACTATCTTTTTAAGAAAAAATAAGAAAAAAACGTAATACATAAGGATTATACATAAGAGTTATATAAGCAATATTAGTAGAACAAATATTATATAAGAGGTACAGAATAGTAAAATGTACAAAATGGCAAGTGATATTTAATGATTACATTGAGACCTTGAGAAAGTGCAATGTGCAATACAGCAATATATGCAATCAATAGAGATACGTACAATCATTGCAAAATCGAAGAAAAAAACTGAGAAAAATGGCTTCAAGGTTTTTTGAATGCCCAACCAAATGTGGACTTTGAAATAGTCTCACTATCTTTTCTCTGAATGTGATCTTAGCTGAGCCAAACCCATCTGTCTCAGGTAAGATCTTACTAAGATACAAAATTTTGGTCATAACTCAGTATTGTCTACATGTGTTATTATTTTGTTTAGTTGATTTGTTCAGATTCCTTAGGTATTATAAAATAAATCCATTAACATTGGTCCATTTTTTTATATTGCAGTAAATATTTGTACCCTTAATCTGAGACTTTATTATTGCTTTCTTACTCTCTGTCTCTCCCTAAGCCCTCCTTTCCTCCCTGTCATTATTCAGGGCTGGGCTGTGACTCTTTGCCCGGACCCTTGCCACAATTAGGAGTTATGGCAGTCATTAACAAAGTGGGATATGAGGCAAGCCAAGCCCAGACAGCAGGTAAAACAGTCAAAAGTCTGATACAGACACTCACCTAGCACAGGGAGCCTGGCATTCACAGGACCCCAGCACCGGAAGGGAGTGTCCATCCAGACATGGCTGCAGCTCAGGGAGAGTTCGCTGGGATGTGTCTAACTTTGTCCACCCCAGCGCAAAACCCATGCCAGGATGGAGAACAGTCTACTTGTGGGGCTTTACAAGGAATCTGAAGGGTTTTATGAAGTATCACCCTGCAAAGCCTGTGCTTAAAGCCAGTGAGTTAATGATGACTTTCAGTGCAGTTATCACAAATTACAAATCTCTGTGGAGCGTAGTCTTTCCAAAAGTAATTCCAGCATTAATGAAGCCCTTAAAGAGCAATAACCTGCTGTAAGAGCTACTGGACATACTGCATAAATTCAATGAGCAATTCCAAGCTATTTTAAACTGCTGTAGCAACAGTATATAAATAGTTTTATTACAGTAGAAATACCCATAATATTTTATGGGGAGCCAACTGAGCTAAAATTATTGAATTAAAATTGAAGTCTGTAATTTCTGTGCCACTAGCATCACCAAATGGAATTGCAAAAATAATGGCTATTCCCCTGACCATTGGTCAGACAAAAAGATAATGCTGTCTCAAACTCGTGATACTGGTTGGTCTGGATGCTGAAACAAAACAATGTTTTAAAAGCAACACAGGGTCACAGTGTTTGTACAGTTTGAGAAAATCAACATACAAATGGCTTATTTCTTGTTGACTCTGTCTGAACATTAAAATGAAATTAAATAAGAAAATCATAATGTATTTTAAAATTAGGACTGAGGAACCTATGGCACTCTGTGTAATCCAAGCAAGAAAATGTGTCTCATCAAAATCCCTTTCAAAGCAAGCTACTCCACTCTGTGGCCATCTTGGGAACACTATTTTCTATGAATACAAGTGGTATGAAAGAACAGCTCCTGTATACTTAAATGGGGAAAGACCTAAATCTCCAAAACATTTGGTCAAAATTAACATCAAATGACATTTTACATCAATGTGATAATTTGTGCTTCTTTAGCTCAGATCAAGGAAAAAAAATAAATGTTCAGGCTGGTCCAGCATATGTGCATACACGTTCTCGAATTATTTGACAGACGATGATAATATTATAGACAGTGATATTATTATTTAATTGCAAATGCAGTTATCTGTAATAATACTGATTATTACATGGTGGCCTAGAACACTCGATTCTGATTGGTCAATGGCACCATCTAGCGATCTGTTATTGCTCTGAAACCACCGCAGCTCCACGTATCAGACCGCTCATCCAGGTCCTTGCGAGCCTTCTCTCTTGCTTCTTTGATCACTGTGCGATCTCTTCAAGTAAGGTAATAAAATATTTTCAACTCAAATAAATGTTTCATGTCAATTTATTTGTTTATTTGGCAAGTAGTCTTGTAATAGCCTGGATAATGAGGAGGCAGACGGCCATTTTCTGTTAAACACTAACAGAAAACTCATATCAACTTTTCAGCGAATTATGTCCCCTCAAATTACATAATTTTAACTCAAATCAATATTTTATGTCCATGTATTTATATTTGGTTAGTAGCCATGTTATAGGCAAGATAATGTACAGTCAGCCGGATGTTATTGCAAAATAAAACCCTTCAGTGTTCTGATCACCCTGTGGGGGTTTATTGTGCGATAACAACCAACTGACTGTACATTATCCCTTACATATTTTCTGTTGCATATAAATGTACATTTGACTGTAAAGCATTCAGTTGTAAGGGAGATGTGATTTTACTAATAATGACAACAATAAAATCTGTCATCTATGAAAGGCTTCTGTCATCTATTAATCTGTCATCTAAGTAGGACTTCTTAACTGATATTTGTCTTTTATCAGGATCTTAATTATTGAATTAACTTGAATGACCTTTTTCCATTAAAATTCATTTGAACTGAACACATTTACAGCAAAGGGAAAAATTCATAGCTTCATACTTAATTCACTGGGGTCCAGGCTATAAAGCTCTTGTTAAATTCTCTGTTGTATTTGCCCTTATGAAAATGTACCACAGTTCTTGCATTGTATCCAGATTTTAACTGTGGTATTAGTAAGAACTTGGTGATGACAGGTAAAACCATGCTCCTCATTACCAGATGTAATTATGGTTTCTAAAAAACAAACAATGATATCGAAAATAATGAAAAACAATATCCATCCTAGAGACTATAAAAAGCAGCTGCCAGGAAGGTGACTTATGTTCCCCTAGTATACAATATTTAATATAATTAAAATTATAGTAACATATACAGTATCTCAAATATATACAATATTTCTGCCAAAAACACCATGTTTTTTTACATATAGTTACTAACTGCTATGCAACAAGAATGGTGATGTGTGGATTGAAAAGTATGTACTGTAATTACCCATTGTTATCCTGTTTACATCGTCACTGCTGTTTAGAATATCAGGGCTGTATAATCTGGTTTTAAAGAGCTTTGCACAGAATCTTTAAGGTTTTCATATCTCGAGCTGTGTTTACCATGGGACTGTGTGGTGCGAGTGCAGAGCAGGTTCATCAGCGTTGCATGGGTGGGCCGGTCTGGTTTGGCTCTCGCACTGCGGTCAGTAGATGCTTTGTGCAGGAGGTCTGGTCCTGCTCGGCTCTCGCGCTGTGATCCGGTAATCGGGTAGTGCTGTTTCATCATAATTTTGGAGTATTTGGTGTTTTCCAAGCACAGCAGTAAATGGCAGTGCTTAATAAATAAGAGTAAGGCGATTGACCGGTCTAATACTCGACTGTGAAACTGAGAGATCATTTGGAATCTAAATTGAGACTATGGTTTCTGTAGTGAATGAGACCTGGTGTCATCCAGGTTTCCTGTTTTTTCCGACAACAAAGAACTTGAACGCGACATACTATTAATTGCCAATTCAGAAGTAGGATAATTCCGATAGCACATGAAGGCAGCATAAGTTCAAAAAAACTTTTTACCACAGCTGCAATGAGGTTTCTCAAACAGCTGCTGAGAGAGTGACAGAATATTTGGCCTCTTTTTCTCTTCTGACTTCTATAATCGATTGCTCTCTATTTATTTTTTTCCTTTTGGAAAGCTGTGAAAGCTTAATAGTGAATTTCTTTCTTTTGCTACAGGAGAAAATGAGTAATCAATAATTATATTTGCTTATATTCGCTATACAAGTTTACCCTGTTATCGTTTACTTCCGCATTCCAAAACTGAATATGTTAAAAGGGACCATTGGGCATTCCAACTTCTCCCATTCATTTTAATACATGTGCTCCGTCTCTGGCTATGTAATCTTTGGCCTTATGAAAGCAGTAGGTTTGACAAAACAAATGCAAAAGAAAATTATTTTACAATAATTTAATATATCTAATATTTATATATTGCATTATGACTTTAAAACTAAGCATCTGAATATTACATCATTCTGATCAAATAGACAGATGTTTTTAAATAAAGCTGTGTGGATATCAGTGGGGCAGCACTAACAATCTGGCATCAATGATATTCGGTTTTGTAAATGAGTGAAATATTAGATCATCCCTTATTAAAATGGTTTCATATTCCTTTTGCAGCTGGAATGTCATAGCTGCAGCATACACACACACACACACACCAATAATCACATACACACAAATACACTTTTTTTTGTGCTTAGGCAAGATGAATGGATGCAAATTGCCTGTGAAAAAACATGATGGTATTTGAGTCCTGGATTTAAACAGTAAGATCACAAACACCTCTGCAGCCAAATAGCAAAGCCATTTAGGCCTATAATTCTTTTGCTGATTGCAATTTACAAATTGGCATTCGTGAATTCCTTCACCACTAGACAGTGCTGCAGTTCAGTGTGGAGCTGACTGAGCGGTTGTGTGGTCATGATTTATGCACCATTATCAGTTGCTAATGGGACTGTGAATGTGTATTCTTACAGTTCAACCTCCATGTCAACTAGCACTCACTGGGAGACCTGCTACAGCAGAGTCCAATTGTGCATGAATGAAAACCATGTGGCCAGACTCTGTCAAACTATGGGCTAATTCCTCTGGTCTTTTAACCCAAAACTTTGAGTTGAGCTCCAATGCTGAAATGCCTCACTTGCACACTATACCTCATGACCACACCAACATAATCCTTAATCTCTAAAGTAAACAACATAAATGTTTTTTCTATTCCTTCACTTGTCATAACAAGGATCCTTTTCTGTTTCCTCATGCATTATTATGTTTGTGAAGCCAACCTGTAAACCCTTGTGAATGGCAGATTTCTTTGATTCCAGGAGCAGTGAATGAAAAAGACAGAGGAGTATGAAGCCTGTGGAGCTCAGTGTGTTTATCTATGTCACAGTCTATCGGTGGCTGACCGTGAATAAGGTGGTGTGGGGGTATGGTGGGGGGGGGGCTGTGTTTGTTTCCATGGCAGATGGGGCCCTCTCTCTCTCTCTGGGTCCAGGAAGTGGCGTAAACACAAACCACACCAAGCGTGTTGTGCTTTCGGCCTGGCCGTGGCTTGCAGCGAGGCAGCGGTCAGAATTGCGACTCACTCCCTGGGTGGTCTGGCCCTGCAAATGTTTATGATCTAAACCAACCTAATCCAACTGGCTTGTTTAAGGGAACTGAGAATGATTTACAAGAACTGCAATGGCCAGGAATAGGAAATCGAGTCTGTTGTAGCCTCATGACTCTGGTGTGCTATTATCTATCTGCCCTCAATGTTGTTTGCTGGAAAGTCTTCATGTTGACTGCTGCACCAAAGTTATCAGGCTCATTTGTCTTGATAACTTTAGACTCTGTGGATTTGCAACACATTTTGCAATTTTACACCTGAATCCCAAACAAATTGGCCCGGTTGCTACGGAGGGTAGAGTCACTTGGGTTACCCTCCTTGTGGTCGCGATATAGTGGTTCTCACTCTCGATGGGGCACGTGGTAAATTGTGCGTATAATATAGCGTGGGGAATAGCGTGAGCCTCCACACGCATTGTGTCCATAGTAATGCACCCAGCAAGCCACGTGATAAGATGCGTGGGCTGACAGTCTCAGAAGCGGAGGCAATTGAGATCTGTCCTCCGCCACCCAGATTGAAGTAAGCAATTGCGCCAAATAGTGAGCATTGGGGAATTGGACATGTCAAACTGGGGGAAAAGGATAAATGGCGTGCTAAACACGCCATTGGACCGATGACATGGTCCAATGGCGGGTTTAGCAGCTGGTGCAAAGTTTTCATGAAAATTCACCATGGCTACCTGTTACAAACCACAGAAACAAACTCAAAAACACCTTTGTTTTGGCCAGATTGTGATCTAAATGACATCACACCCATTCATTCTTTGATTCTGTATGAAGTGTGCCAGGGCATTCATGCTCTGTTGAGATTGCCTGTAGTTTCTTGATGTTTGGAATCTTAGAGATGATAATGCTGTATGTGTAGAAATAATAATGTTAATTTTGAAAATAACTGTTATTTTTCCTATATGAATTCTTCAATATACCTAATAAAACACAGTAGAATATAAATGTTATTCAAGAAATGAACATTGTATTTTTTGGGGTCAATTGACCCCAGCAATAGCAACATAGTAGAAAAATGCAGTTAAAATAGTAAATAGACAGGAATGCACTGTATGGTGTTAAGTTTTCCCATTTACATTTTTTTAAATGTAAGAATACAAATCAAATAAACAGAGAATATAATTGATTTTTTTTCATATTTTATATCTGGAATAATATCTGAGACCACCAAATGTATGTAATGTAAAAATGTTTATTGAAGTTATTCATGTAAATAAACTGAAATTTTATTTATAATCAGTTCTCATTGGTCTCTAAGACTTCTAAACCTTGAAGTCTGCCCGTCATGGACTTTTGGGATTTGGGATGGACTGCAAACTCCCTAAATCATCATTCTTACAATTAATTAAAAATCCTTTAGTTTTAAACATTGCCCACCAATATTTACTCAGTTTACTAACATAAAACAAGACTTCACAAAGAGTGATTTAAGACATTTCAGCATTTACAGCATAGTGTTCTCTAAAGGTGTTTTGAAACGATGTGTGTTGTGAAAAGTTCTATACAAATAAAAAAGGCTTAAATTGAAATAAGGTTCCATCAGAAAGGGTTCATTAAAGTTTGTATGCATGTTCATGTCAAGTAGCACTCATCAAGTACTGTGTTCTATAATGCAACACCTGTGGCCCATTTCCTGTCAGTGCCCCATCCTTCCATACCATCATTAACACAGTCATGTCTGCCTTTAGACTTAAGCCCTGAGTAGTTTGTCATGGTCACAGGTTAGTGCTATAAAAGAGCAGATAATCACTAGAGGAGTGTTAGAGGCTTGAACTGACTTTTATTATATCTCCCCTTGAACCAGAGCCCACTGCTGTAATGGCAAAACTATTGCCTTCCTTTATGTAGTGAACAGCTTGTAAATAAAGATTAATTGGAGGGTATTAAAACATAAAAAGATTATTGGTGGATAGGAGAGATGATGGTTGCCAGATTATAAGTATATGTTAAAATCAACCCACTGGCCTTCACTTAGAAGTGTGTAGAAGTGAGAACCCTGAAATTCAAGCATATTTTTATTGGGGGTGATTCTGATCTTTAATCTGCATATACATAACAGTATGTAATGCACTTAAATAACTTCATGTTGATGACCTGTATTGTAATAAGTCAAGATATAATAAAAACAAATTTATGAAACAGATAGTGGATGAGCTATTGTTGTAATTATAAAATGCCATTACACTCACACCTGAGACTGTAAATTATTAATCCGGACAGTTTATCCACTGCTTGGTAACTATAAAGTCTAATGGACTATAAAACTTGGTGTAGGAAATGTTTATTTAGATTTTTAATAAACAATATATTGAACATCTTTGTATTTTATCATATTGCTGTTGCCGCCATTTAATAAAAGCAACAAGCCACACGAGTCAATGTGTTACAGAAGTAATATCACTATAATGCACAGCCTAATTGTATGTAAAAAATAAATAAAATGTACACATAATAAAATCTAATCTGGGTTCAGTAGAAAATAATGACTACTTGCTTAACGACGGCTTCATCCAAGGTGGATAAGCATCGCTTCACGAGTGATGTCCTTCCATTGATGGCGATCTTTGGCAAGCGTTTGTAGGTGTCCAGTCCAAGTGTTTGCATATGCTTTACGACTAAGATGAAATGGCTTCATAATAAATTGTTCTGTTGCTTTTTGAAAATAGCGTTTAGTGGTCGTTAATACATCACCTCGGGGCCGCTTCCAGCGAGGGCCGTTTGTGCATAGGAAAGCTTTTTGTGGTAGCCTATCCTCGGACATCCTTAGCACATGGCCGAGCCATTTCCAGCGACGTTTGGTAATTAGTTCTGATAGCGGTAGTTGGAATCCGCATCTTCGCCGAATTTCCTCATTGGTGATTCTGTCTATAAGGCGAACTTTCGTGATAGACCGCAGGCAGCGGTGGTGAAATATTTCTAGTTTTTTGAGGTCCCCTTTCTTAGTGTTCCACGATTCACTACCATACAGCAACATTGTATGGTAGTTTTTTCAAACTTAATGACCCGGTGGTCACAGACTATTTACAACAATTATTGCACAAGGTATGGGCTGAAGAACGTATACCCCAAGATTGGCAAACGGCGATCATAGTTCCTATTTTCAAAAAGGCAGATAAAAACAACTGCGCCAATTATAGAGGTATCTCACTCCTTAACATTGCCTACAAAATCATGGAGAAGATCATATTGCGCCGTATTGGACCCTTTTGTGATTCCCACACAAGAGAAAACCAGGCTGGTTTTCGGCAAGGCCGAGGTTGCAAAGATCAAATCTTTGCCATCAGGTAGATACTCGAGCAGAGGCATGAATTTTGCCAACCCACCATCATGGCATTCCTAGATTTCACAGCAGCCTTTGATAGTGTCCATAGGGATGGCATATGGGAGCTCCTAAGGACTATTGGAATCCCCAAAAATTGGTTCGCTTATGTTCAATAATGTACGCTGATACTCAAAGCCTGGTTCACGTCTATGGAGAAATGGGTAAAACTTTCAACATTGCAAGTGGAGTGAGACAGGGCGGAATCTTATCCCCCATGCCTCTTCAATATTTGCATTGACGCCATACTCCAAAACGCACTTGACAATAAGCCAGGGGGCATCTCTCTGCACCCATATCAAACGCCTTTAACCGACCTAATGTTTGCCGATGACGTAGCCCTATTAGCTGAAACAACAACTGATATGCAAGCTATGATCGACAGAGTTCAAGCAGAAGCAGCGCAATTGGGTTTACATCTCAGCCCAGCAAAATCCAAATTCATTGCGTATGACCCAGATCCCGACCACCACCAACAAATGCTATCAATCGGCCCCAATATAATAGATGCTGTCGATTCCTTCACCTACCTGGGCAGCTTGATAACAGTAAACAGCCAAGTTGCCTGTGAGGCCAACAGCCGAATACGTAAAGCCATGGCCACCTTTCTAGGCCTAAAATTCCAATGGAACCGCAAGGATATCAGAAACAAAACCAAAGGGCGGGTATACATGGCAACAGTATGTGCAACGTTGCTGTATGGTAGAAAATAATGATATAGACTATATCAAGCAATTTAGTGGACTTATTTTGTATTGCATTTGTTTTTTACTCCTGGTGTGAAGTTTTCAGTGGAATATATATATATATATATATTCCACATAAATAATACATACATCTATGTAAACACATTGTATATACAAAGTACTCAATAATTACTTGTTTTTGCTCTCTGTTTGTGAACCTTTTGCATGACTCTTCAGAAAATTCAGTGGCCTGTTCAAGCAAAGCACCAGAAGATGCTAAACTTGGGTCATGTTATCTATATGAGAATTCTCAGGTAATCTTTTCAAAATGTTGTTTCACTGTTTAAACATTGAAAAGATAGAGTGGACAGATTTTTGGGAGTGAGAGGATTACAAACAGTTTTAGAGTCGAGATTGTTAGTAAGCATACCAAATGTGTAAATTCAGCACACAAACAGTCTGAGGTTTAACATCAATATTTCCTTTGCTTTCACTTTTCTTTCTACTTTTTTTCTAATGGAAGCAGCCTGCTCTGTTATTCCAATGTTTCAAATGCAGGCAGCGACCAATGAAGCTCATCTCCTATCCAGAGAAAACAAAGCTAAGCCACATTCCCAGAGTTCAATTTGCTGTTACATCGGAGGTCTGTGAATTGGGGTTTGGGCCATGCCTGTTGACTGAGGGAATCTTGGTAGATGGAACTGGGCTTGAGTAAAGACTTTTTTTTGTATGAAACTGGACGTTTTCTTAATACACTCTTCCCAGGGAAGTTCAGGACAAGAGAGCATTATTAATGTGGGAAGAAAAAGTCCCTGACAAAAATGTGCCATGGTAACCATTCTGCCAAAATACCACAGGTTACTACAGTTCTTGTTAATTCTATAAAAGCATTATACATTATTGATATATGACCTCCTTTAAAGAGCTAGACACATTCAGAATTGTTCTGGTATTTTATTTTATTTATTTTTTGATGCAGTGGTGGTTAATGAACTACCTCAATTTATTATGGCTATTTAACACACAAACACACACACACACACACACACACTAGTAAGATGCCTATTTGAATGGAACCTAACAGGATAGAAATAAAGAGCTAAAGTAATTTATCAGGGAGGGTCTGAGGATAATCTTATACTGCACATTAGAGTGTCAACTTGAAGGTAATTTTCAGTATTTTTAAATATCTGTTTACATTTTGATATAATCTAACCAATTTCTTTAATTGTATCTAAAATGGAATGCTTCAAAGTGCGACAAACCAACTCATAGCCTACAACAAAACACAAATTCATAAAATCTGTTTCTACAAGCTATTGTTTGTCCTGTTGTTTTCCATCCAAAATTGGTGTCACTTCCTGTAGGATGCTACCACTGACAGAATTTGTAGATGTAGAGGTAGATGTAAATAAATTTAGGTTTCGCATATTACAAAATCACAATACAGCTGTTCAGGTTATAGTCCAAAACAGAATTCTCCATGGGTTCCCTTTGGATTTTCCTATGGGCTTTTATAATGGGGTTTATAACGACACTTTATAAAGTGTCAGAGAAGCGACACTAGTGGTCTCTCTTGAGCGCCTATATATACCTCTGTCTTATGAAAAAAGGCCAATGAGAAGTTGGCAGACGATATTTGCATATCCCGCCCCCGGACATATGGGTATTTAAGGGGGGCGAATACGGGAGTTCATTCAGAAAACTTCTTCGGAGCCGATTCCTGTCATTCCTCTGCTGCATGCTGTTGGATCTTACAGCGCACAACAGCGGCTTTCTCCTGTTTGCACGGCTGTGCATTCCTGCCCCTGGGCACTTCGACAGCGCAAATTAAAGAAATCTCACAAGTTTTTTTCATAAAAGAGTGATTTTATTTAAAAGAGTAATTTCCTCTAAAAGAGCCAAACACAGCGGCGTTGAACATCCTTTTAAGGACGCGTCTTTATGAAGATGCCTTTCCGCCCCTGTGTTGTTCCTGGATGCAGTAGAGTGCTCTCCGCTTCAGACGGCCACAGGCGTTGTCTCATGTGTCTGGGTAGCGATCACACCGAGGCTGCGTTTGTGGATGGTTCATGTTCTCACTGCGAGCAACATCCTCGCTGACCGCGATGGCCTACAGCGCCGCCGGACACGCTGTTTCCGCCCTGCATGCCATGGCTCTCCTGCAGGTCCACCAAGCCAAGGCACTCAGAAATATGCACGCCCTCAACGCCCCTGTCTCCCAGTTTGGCCTCTTAACCATTCAACTCGGTTACACAATTCAGTTTGCCAGGCCTCCGCCCCCCTTCGTGGGCGTCCATTTTTCCGCAGTACTCGCCAAACATGCCCAGTCCCTGTGCGAAGAAATCGCCTCTCTTCTAATCAAGGACGCGATAGAGCCTGTCCCTCCAACCGAAACAAAGAGGGGTTTCTACAGCCCTTACTTCGTTGTACCCAAGAAAGGCGGCGGCTTACAACTGATCTTGGACCTGTGAGTTTTCAACCGGGCTCTGTCCAAACTCCCATTCAAAATGCTCACCCAGAAACAAATTCTATCTGGCGTCCGGCATATAGATTGGTTCGCAGCCTGAAGACCTGAAGGACGCATACTTCCACGTCTCAATCCGCCCTCGTCATCGACCCTTCCTAAGGTTCACGTTCGACGGCCAGGCGTATCAGTACAAAGTCCTCCCCTTCGGCCTGTCTCTGTCCCCTCGCGTCTTCACGAAAGTCGCAGAGGCAGCTCTTGCCCATCTCCGAGAAGCCAGCATACGCATACTCAATTACCTTGATGATTGGCTCATCCTGGCCCCCTCATGAGAGTTACTATGCGCGCACAGAGACCAGGTGCTCAGGCACCTCAGCCACTTGGGGCTTCAAGTCAACTGGGAAAAGAGCAAGCTCACCCCGGTTCAGAGCATCTCTTTTCTCGGCTTGGAGTTGGACTCAGTCTCAATGACTAGAGTCCAACTCCAAGGTGCTAGAGTGCCTCGCTTCCTTCAAGCCAGGCACCGTGGTCCCTCTAAAACGATTCCAAAAGCTCCTGGGGCATATGGCATCCTCCACGGCAGCCACGCCACTGGCGTTGATGCATATGAGACCACTTCAGCACTGGCTCCAGACTCGAGTCCCGAGACAAGCATGGCGACGCGGCACGCACAATGTGGAAGTTACCACCACCTGCCTCCAAACCTTCAAACCCTGGACAGACTTCTGCTTTCTACAGGCAGGAGTACCCTTGCAGCAGGTGTCCCGACACATTCTGGTCACAACCAACGCCTCCAAACTGGGTTGGGGCGGCGTTGGAACCGGGCCCTGCTGTGTTGGCACATCAACTGCCTAGAGCTGCTGGCTGTTTTCTTTGCCCTGAGGAAGTTTCTCACGTTAATTCGAGACAAACATGTCCTAGTCAGGACAGACAGCACTACAGTGGTAGCCTACATAAATCACCAAGGTGGAGTACGCTCCCTCTACATGTCACAGCTCACCTGTCGTCTCCTCCTTTGGAGTCAGCAGTGACTCAAGTCACTGCGCACCACTCACATCCCCGGCAACCTTAATGTGATAGCGGACGTGCTGTCAAGACAAAGCTTGCCCAGCGGAGAGTGGAGGCTCCACCCCCAGTCGGTCCAGCTGATCTGGGATCGGTTCGGCAAGGCCCAGGTAGACCTGTTTGCCTCCCAAAAAACCTCCCACTGCTCGCTCTGGTATGCCCGGACAGAGGCTCCCCTCGGGGCAGATGCTTTGGCACACAGCTGGCCCGCGGGGCTGCACAAGTACGCATTTCCCCCAGTGAGCCTTCTTGCACAGGTGCTGTGCAAGGTCAGGGAGGACGAAGAGCAAGCCCCCTACTGGCCCATCCGGACTTGGTTCTCGGACCTCATGCTCCACACGACAGCCTCTACCTGGCGAATTCCCCTGAGGAAGGACCTTCTTTCTCAGGGACGGGGCACACTCTGGCACCCGCACCCAGACCTCTGGAACCTCCACGTCTGGCCCCTGGACGGGATGCGGAAGATCAAGCCGGTCTACCATCGACCGTCATAGATACTATCAACCAAGCCAGAGCCCCCTCTACCAGGCATCTTTACGCCCTAAAGTGGCACTTGTTCGCAAATTGGTGTTCTTCCCGGGCTGAAGACCCACAGAAGTGCGCGGTTAGGTCAGTGCTCGTGTTTCTACAGGAGAGGCTGGTGAGGAGGCTGTCCCCCTCCACCCTCAAGGTGTATGTCGCCGGGTGAATCGCTTGCGCCTAGCGCCCTTTCCCTCAGCCGAGGTAAAATAGTGCGCCTTTGTTCCCAGGAGACCCCATCTTCGGGTCCCTGGTTGATTCCTCCCAAGCCCTTTTGGGTCTGCAGTTCAGCGGAGGAACTCGCCGACCCAAGCCACTATGGGTACTCAATCTACCCTGTACTGGAATAGGTGCTCCACAGTTTAAGGCCTCCTGTTCGGACTCCCCCTGTGTGTAATTCCACGGTACTGTCCCCTCACGAGCGGACTCCCGTGTCTCCCTTAGGCAGTTACAGCTGCCTCGGTCGCCGTGCTGTAAGCTTCCCCCCTCTACGAGGCTGGATCTACCACCGCGCCAACTTTCCCACATAGGTCCTAAGCGGCCATGTGATGTATTCGCCACTCTTTGACTCCCCTGCAGGGTAGGTGTGGTCTCCGCAGGGTCTTCTCCCCCTGAAAGAATAGGAAATGGGGTAAGACCCCCTTCCCTTAATGCATGTAGGGGCCCCGGCCGTAGTTGCTCTATGTGAGAAACATAGAGAGAAAAGAGGCCCAGCCAGGCTTGGCCCGTTCCCAGGTTGGCAAGCATCACCTTGTTCCCCCCTCCAGGGTAACCAGAAGGATTCTGATGGCTTTAATGGGGCATTGGGGAAGGGCAGCCTGATACAGCTGGTCGCCTTTGCACGTAAGAAATACCTGCCCGCTCCTGTATCAGCAGTTCACGCACACGGCTCAGCGCATGGCACATTTAAAAGTGGACCCCTAGTGTCGCTTCTCTGACACAACGTGGAGAGAGCGACAGAAGGGGAACGTCTAGGTTACGTATGTAACCTCCATTCCCCGATGGAGGGAATGAGACATTGTGTCTTCCCCGCCACGTCGCTGAGCCGAGCCACTGTTGTGGCCGGACCATTTCCGGCTCCTCAGAAAAATCTTGAATGAACTCCCGTATTCGCCCCGCTTAAATACCTATATGTCCGGGAGGATATGCAAATACTGTCTGCCAACTTCTCATTGGCCTTTTTTCATAAGACAGAGGTATATATCGGCGCTCAAGAGAGACCCCTAGTGTCGCTTCTCTGACACAATGTCTCGCTCCCTCCATCGGGGAACGGAGGTTACATAACCTAGACGTTTTCAACCTATGAGTAAAATAATATCTGTGGTAAACATTAATTGATGATAAGTGGATGTTTTGTCCTACAACATGAATTACACACTTTCATACCTCAAATGTGAATTTTGTAGCTGTATTGAATTGCATAATAAAAAAAAATTATAAAAAGATCATGGCTACATCAAAATTCACATTTGAGGTGTAATTTATGTTATAACAAAACATCCACGTATCACCAGGTAATGTTTACCACAGACCTTATTTTACTCATAAATGTAAAAACCCCATTATAAAACCCCATAGGAAATTCCTGAAGAATGCCATGGCGAATTAGTCTTCTCAGTTTATCTACCAATTGATGTCACAGCTGAACAGCTCTATTAAAGGTGGACTCAGTAAGTGTTTGTCTTGGACTTACACTGACACTTAGAGGTGTGGATGCAGCATCATTCAAACGCAATTGTTTTCAGTTGTCTATCAGGAATCATTAGGTAGGACCCAAATGCAGAATAAAAACAATAGGGAATTGAATAAACCAAAAAACCAAAAAGTCCATCACTGGAAGCACACTGAAGCTGTGCTGGGGCAAAAGAACTGGAAAAAGGACCAACCGGAACCGACAGGACCAAACAGGAACAGGGAAAAATCAGACTGATACGATCACGAAACAAGACGAACTGGCACTGGACAGCACACACAAGGAGACTAAAATAGGGAAGGAAATCAACAGGTTAACAGGTGAAACAAATGAACTGATAATAGGCAAACAAGGAGGCAGAATATGATGCAAGACTGAGAGACATTTGTAAATTCAGAGACAAAACAAAGCCACATGCTCACACAAGACACAGACACCCGAATGGCATGAGCACATATCGCCAAGACAATAGACATCATGCACCCATGCCAACTGACAGACAAGACAAGAGAATGCATGGCAATGTTAACAAAGCAATGCCATGCATTCTCACACAATGCACGCAACAGGCGAAAAAACGAGACAGGACACCTGTGCGCGAGTTCGGCCACAAACAAACCCGACATCTCACACCAAAGTGACCGAACTTAGCACAACACGAAGACAGATCGCGACCCGGGTGCGCACAGCACAGTCAGCGCAACGTGCGTCCGAGGTCACTAGAGACAGTCACAGACTATTGACGTGAGGGAAGTCAGGATCCAGACACAATGCTCAGGACATGAAAAACGAGACCAACCGAAGAGCGCATTGCAGGGAAACAACAACCGAAGACGCACGGTCAAACAAACACAAGACAAACATAGAACAATGATGTCACGATCCTGTCACACAAAAACACAGACTGACAGCATCAAATTCACCTTTCAAAGTCAGACAGGATTCATTTGATCCCTGAGTAAAAGTGTCCAATTACATGGTGGATAATGATAATAAGCAAGTAATCTTCGGCTGGTCATGTGATTCTAACATGGCAGGCCCCATTAGGGGACTCTCTCTATATAGAATAAAATAGCCTTTATACGGTTTCTGATATCGCTGAGGTCTGCATCTCAAGTGAGTGGTCATGACTGAATACACATTTTTCACAACTATAATTCATTTCTTTAATAGTAAAATATTTATATGAAGAAAAAATTACTATGTGAGCAAAGGGGTGAATAGTAGGCTAATTAATTTTGTTAGGCTAGTTCAATGGACATTAAAAAAGACAAACAGGATGCAAAGTGAAATAAAATGATCTATAAAATTATTAGGTATTAAATATTTTCCGAATTAAACATGCTTTGTTTGAAACATTTTGATTAGAGAAAGAAAATAAAATGGGGAAAACACCTGGATTATTTCTTTAATTGCCAGTTTTTTTATTTTAACAGATGGATGCACCAAGGGACAAGAACAAAATGGCAACATCCACTCAAACTCAAATAATGAAATTATTTACAATTCACTCATTTTATGTAATTATGACAGAAAATGTAACTAATATGATTTCCATCTTTAAAAATTAAGTTAAAAGATATGTCATAGGGACAAGGACAAGTCTAGACATTATGTGTAAAATTGATAGTTTGTAAACTGTTATAATCTAGATAATTAAACCTCATCCCTCATAGGACTATCAGATGTACATTACTTTAAACATGAACATGTGTTACGTAAAACGTCCTCTGCACAAATAACGTTAAATCGGCATGAAAAGAAAATTCACTCTATCTATTTTCTAAATGCCTTTTACTGATCCTATTGTGAATGATTCATCCATGCATATGTTTTATTTTAAGAAAAATTACCTCGTAAACTTTAATCAAAATGTTATAACCGGATCTTCCGGTGAAACAACAGACTTCTCTCTGGTCACGTATGCGGTACTTCTCCAATCATTTATCACCTTATTCAGCCCTACCCCTTTTCTGCGATGCACGTTCTTTTGAATTTTGTCATCTAACTTCCTGTTTGTATTGAAGAGTACTGATGAGAGTCTGTAAATTTGGATTATGTGTGGGAGCACAGAATATATTTTTCACCAACAGTTGATGGTGTGAGTATACTCCACCCCTTTTCTACGTGAAAATGCTATTCAAGTGATTTTTCTGTCACTCTGAATGTTCACTTTTTCATGATACACCCGTTTAATTGTTATACGTTCAATTTTGCTTATTTTTTTAGGTTTCAACTGGTTAATAATTTGTGTTAAAATGTGTGGATGACATGAAATTTCCAACAGTGTTAGCTCGTAGTATTTCACATGCAAGCTCATAACATAAAGAAAAGTACAACTGTACTTTTAAAATTAATTTGTTTTAGAGGCATAAATGTGATTACAAAAAGTTACAAACGAATTTGAAATAAAACATACATTATCATATGTGTATGTGTGTATAAAAATAGTAGCAAGGTTCCCCCATCCCAGTTTAACACTAAACAATCTGCTCACCTTAACAATAACATGATGGGTGAATGAAACAAAAAGATGGTCAGAGGTGTCTTACAGAGATATAATAAATGACTTTGTGTTGTCTCTTGGAGTTTCATGAGCACTGCAGAATATCAGCATGTCCACAGCATTAAGGATCTTAAATAATAAAAAAAAATGAAGCATTCATGTTTTAAAATGTCCCCACTCTGCTTCCAGTTGTTATGACATACCCTGAACACTTTAAAATACTTATGATAGCTTTTGACTACTCTATAACCGGTAAATACACTCCGCTATCTACTTACACTTTGACATCAACACCATAGATATATATATATAGAACCACTAGAACGGAAGTTCCGAGACAACATTTTCAAGATGGCTGTGCGTTAGTGTCTCTGGTGCATAAGGTGAATAAATAACACAACCTAGTGTATAGTTGAAAACAATCGAAACTAAAAAGACCTTCAAAACTACCGTTCTTTAACTCAAACTTCCTTGGTTATGGGTCAACTGGCTTGAATTTACATTTCAAATGAAGAGGAATAATGTTGAATTTATGGTTATGTTAAAGACATTTCACGCCTGAATTGCTGAGGTGATCACTAATGAATACAATGCTTCAGATGGCTCTGGAGTTTATTTATATTTTTGAATGCAGTTATCTTGGAATGCACAGCATGAGTAAGTATTTTTTCCCCTTTATATTTAGTGTATTGTGATTCAAAACGTTAAAATATGGTTATCTTTTATCACAAATTTTCCAACGGCTACAACCTCTTCGTAACAAAAGACTGCGATGTGCTCATGCGTTTGTGTTGTCATTTTGATCATAAAATCGACACTCAGTTTCACCGATAACTGGCTCTGACTCGAGCAGCATGGTGGTAGGGGTGTGTGTCCGCTGCAAACTCTCATTCCAATCTGCCTCCATTCCACTATGCAACGCCCATATTTTCACAATCCAATCAACAACCAATTAATAAACTCAAATCCCCACCATACAATTTTTCTTGTTCGAAAAGCTTTTTCACTCGAAAACATAATCAAATGAGTCTACCTGTGAAATAGAGTTCCCAGGGGGTGACTGTTATCTTGACTGCTTTGAAACAGTGAAAAGCACTATAGATATGACAACATCTTGACTGGCTTCACCTAATTCATGAACATGTTTATTTTATAATAACAATCATGTGTTAAAGAAATGTTTTAGGAAAGTTGGTTTTAGCTGAATTTACTGAATTCAATTGGTATTATGAATAATCACTGGTAATGCCATATTCCATTTGAATATTAGAAGGCATGTGCATAAAAATGCAATGTCCCTCAATATGTGCTTAATACTCCTTGTATGTTAAGTGATGCAATGCAAGCAATTTACTGTACATTTATTTTTGTTGTTAATGTGATGCTTCAAATAAATGTATAAATATTCTTAAATTTAGCCTAGTCAAACCTGCTAAGGATACAATTATTTTTCATATACATATTGTAAGATGTGTAAATATGTTCAATATTTTGTAATATTGTGTTTCAGTAATTCTGTGGCACATATTGCCAAATGTAAGCTCACTGAAAAACAAACAGAACAATAAATGTTTAAAGGAGCAAAAACATTGATATCAAGCGTTTAAAATGGATACTGCAGTCCAAATTAAAAAATATTGGAGAAAGTTGTCTCACCCACCCCCTCCTCCCCAGACTCGAAACTCACGTGGGTTGCCAGGTTGAAGGCACGCAACAGGAACGAGCCAACTAACAATGGCAAGCAATGAGCCTTACACTGTAAGTTGATCTGCTAATGTATACGTTTGCAAATTATAATAATGTAAATGTTAGTAATATGCGTAATATGACTCACATTTACATATATAAATATATAATAATGTAAATGTGAGTAAATGTGATAATGTGAGTGTCACTATTGAGGAGGTAACTAAAGCCATTAGGAAACTATCAACGGGTAAATCTTGTGGCTTGGATAAAATCTCTGTGGAGCATTTAAAATTTGCCAGTCATAGAGTTGTGGTATTACTTGCTTTATGTTTTTCTGCAATGTTAATGCATGGTATATTGCCCAGCTCTATGCTATCTGTTGTACTTGCACCTGTAATGAAGGATAAAACAGGGAAGATCTCTTGTATTGACAATTACAGGCCAATTGCATTGGCTTGTGTCATATCAAAGGTTTTTGAAATTGTGCTCCTGGATAGATTTCAGAAATATGTTGTCACCACTGATGAGCAGTTTGGTTTTAAAAGTCAACATGGGACTGATATGTGCATCTATGCCATGAAAGAGGCTGTGAGGAAGTACAGAGGGCAGAACTCCACTGTGTTTCTGTGCTTCTTGGATGCCTCCAAAGCATTTGACCGCATCAACCATGGCAAACTGTTTGAAAAATTGCAACAGCGAGGGGTTCCTCCCTACCTAATCCGGATACTAGGTTTTTGGTACACACATCAAACAATGCAGGTTAGATGGGGTAGTGTGATATCAAAACCTTTTTCTGTGACTAATGGGGTGAGGCAGGGTGGGATCCTGTCACCCATGCTTTTTAATCTTTACATGGATGAACTCTCCCGAACTTTGAAAAACTGTAAGACCGGCTGCATGATAGGGGAAAGACTAAACAAAGTCTTTTAACCATTTAAACCATTTAATTTATGCTGATGACCTGGTCATTATGTCACCATACTCTGCAGGCCTCCAGCAATTGCTTGATGTGTGTACTGAATATGGTGAACGATATGACATCAAGTTTAATCCGAAAAAGACTGTTGTGATGATTGTGAGGTATGGAGAGCAGCGTAATGCTGTATTTCCCATGTTCCACTTGTCAGGAAGGGATCTGGCAGTTGTGGAAAAAGTGAAGTACCTTGGTCACATTATAAGGAGTGACCTCTCTGATAATGATGACATCCAGAGGCAGTACTGTAAATTGTATGCACAGGCAAATATGCTGGCACGGAAATTTGGAATGTGTACAGAAAATGTAAAAATAGCCTTGTTTAAAGCCTACTGCACACCACTCTACACTGCTCACTTGTGGTGCTGTTACACAAAAGCTGTATTTCACAAGTTACAAGTAGCATATAACGATGCTCTTAGGATTCTTTTGAAAGTACCTCGTTGGACCAGTGCAAGCCAGTTATGTGTGCAGAATGATGTGAACACATTAAATGCTGTAATAAGAAATGCTGTTTATAAATTTATGATGAGACTTATGGACTCGCAAAATGAAATTATAATTGTTTATATATGGCCTGACCAGAGCAGTACTAGGTACAGTTCGCTGCTTTGGAGGCACTGGAGAAATTGTTTATATGGATTATAGTAATCCTTTGTTTTTATCTGTCTGTCTGTCTTCTTTGTATGTTTCTTATGGACCTTTTTTTTGAGTCTGAAATAAAAAAAATAAAAAATAAATAAATAAAATATAAACCTGAGGAGTATTCCAGAAAGCAAGGTTAACTTACCATGACATTAACTCTGAAGCTGCTCAGTTGATTAACCCAAAACTTTCTTACGTATGTGGGTTCCAGAACACCTGCGCTGGGTTAGTTCACTAAACCATGAGTTTGAAACTCAGAGTTTGTGCGCGTTCTTGGTTAACTCAGAAAGGCATTCTCAGCAGATCACCGAATCCATAAGTTACCATGGAAACAGACATTAAGATGAAAGGTGTGCCATATTTCAGTGAAGCAGAACATGAAGTTTTAATACTGCAAACGAGCATTATTTCATCTTTACATGTAATAGCGATAGGTGCTACTCTAGTTTAGGACTGAGAGTTTGCTTGACAGATTTTTAAATTAATAAAACTATAAAGTTCTACCGTACATATAAAAGCTTAAATCAACATTAATATTATATCTCTCTCACCTACATTAATGTTTAATAGGTCAAACGTTACATTATATGTTTGCACTGAACTTCATTATAAGTATTAACATTCACATTCTATTAATATTATGATAGGCTATATATTTACTATGGTATTTACCATGATATGTGCATGCTAATTTGATTTTACTGTATGTCATGTGAACCTAATTCCTTTTTTTTATTATTCCATTTGATGTATTAAGCTGGGGATTCTAAAACTTAGAATAATGGCACCTTTAATTTCCCACAGTTGCTTATGGTCTCATTGTATTAATAGACCCTCTTTCAATTGTAGGATCTCCACAGTTGTCATAATTTTCCATTGATTTAATGTAATTCAATTCAATTTTATTTATAGATCACTTTCAAAAACCACACTGGGTACCAATGTGCTGTACAGGAGTTACAAAAATAACATACATACAGCTTAAAACTGCAACAAGCATTTAAAACCAACAAAGACAGGATAATATATATTGACCTAGTACAATTTATAATGCAATTAATTAAAAGCTAGGGAAAATAAATACGTTTTTAATGCCCCCTAAAAAGACACCAGAGATGGAGATAATATCACGGCCAACGGAAGCTCATTCCAAAGTCTAGAGGCTGCCACTGATGTAACTCTGCTATTAACAAGTTAATTTACAAGTTGTGTAAATTAAAAACTTTGTGTCTTACCTAATGTAACATTAGTAGCCTTCTCCCCTGTGCCTGGCTGTGATGCATATAATCCATCCTCCTTGCCAAGAAAGTTAGTAAAATTCATCCAAGCTTTCTATGATTCCTCTCTTGCCGATTGATACAGCATAGCCAATCCACTCATTTCAGCTTCAAAAGTCCACTTGCGACTTGTTTAGAATCAGCTTTGCAGTTTTTTTGTATCTCACATAATATAACTTTGACTGTTTGCTCTTTTGAGCTATAATAAAGATTGCTCGTTCATTGCCACGGCTGCTAACGTTAGCATTGCTAATTTGCTATCGTGTGCCTTAACTCCGCTCTAACTTCACTCGGCTCATTGTGGCTCCGCTCCGTTTTTCACCTTATTTCCCAGCCCGCTCTTTCTCATCCTAATTTTACAATGTTTCAAGTTACAAACACACACACACAGCACCATCAATATCAGCACTGTCTGATCACGGTGGGGCCTTCTTGGATCGACTCTGGTATTACATACAATGTTATACAGACCCGCAGCAATAGAATGGGACCCAACCCGGGTCTCGGGTTAGGGTGGACACGTGAAGGCCTCTAATGTAAGCATTCAAATGGTCAACATTATGGAGGTCAGTGGATTGCATAACTGACAAACTATCTGTAAAAGTTGTGATGGGGAATAAAAAGGCAAGCCAGCTTATTCTGTTCTATTGCTGAAAAGTCTCAAGCCTAATATGTGACAATAAATGGCAGAGTGCCTTATTTTCTAATGAAGACCAGCTTGTCTTCAATCATGCACATACTCTGAAAAAGGAGACATTATTTAGGCCTACCCATGTTCTTACAAAGCTGTTTTGGGCAAACGAATGCAAATTGACAGTGCTGGATAATAACTACATTGCAGAAATTACCTTCAAAAATAAGAACGTTGGTGTTTTTGTAGAAATAAATCATAATTCATAACTTGGAACCCTATGTTCCCTTCATTGCTTGAGCTCATTTGAGAGCCAGTAGAGGAGGCATAAATTCTTGGGCATCTGTGTTTAATACCTTAATCATAGTAAATGTTTATTGTTCACACATAGCCGTTTAGACTAACTGTTCAGTCCAGCTGGTGTGGAGTTTGTGGGTATGGCCCTTTGCTTGCCTAGCAGTATAGTATGCACCTTTATGTGTGGCACAGTCTGCCATGTTAACAGAGTGCCAGCCAACAAGACCCTGCAATGAGCTTTTACAAGTCTTAGCACAAACTATGGTAAGAAAGCTGCTTTGCTAGAAAATATTTGTAAAGTAATGCAGGATTCAGGGAAAAAGTATTTTCCAATTGGCCGAAACACTCTATCTTTCACTGGGCAGAATGTGATTTGATGAGGATCAAATCATCATGAGGATCATTAGTGATGAAGAGGTGTGTTTCATCACTTTAAGACACTGTAAGCATGGTGACTAAATGGAAGAAACAATCTCAGTGTGAGCATACACACATTCATTTGAGCATAAGCTTGTTCCCATAGGCAAGTAAAAGCAGGCATACACAGCATCACCTATGTCCCGTGTGAGCTGGTCTGGGGTCAGTGGAATGATGTGAGGGCCAGATCATGTGTGCCACAGGGGGATCTTTGATTCATGCAGTCTGGCACTACTGGGTCCAAATCCACAGAGTGCCTCATTTCACCTGCTGAAAACTCAGCAGCCAGAGACCACTAACTGTACAAACATATGATGTCACAACCCTTTTTCAACCCTTACAAACATTAACGGGCCTGCAGGACATGTGTGGGGTTTTTGTGTAGATGGGGTGGTACATGTCATTGACATGTTATTGGTGTTTCTTGTGTATGGTGTAGCCCAGTGGTTAAAGATCTAGGCAGGTAACCAAAATGTACCGGTAGTTTTTTCAATCCCCACAAGGGGTGGATCTCTCCTTTAATATCTATTCAGTTCTTTACAGTCAATTGTTGATCAAATACAACACATCAACATTTAATTCTAATAATGAATGACATGGATGTGGTTAATAAGCCATTTGAGTCCGTTAATATGCACTTATTTACAGACATACTTTAAGACAGACATTTTCTTAAAGAAACTGTTCCGATTTTTAGCACACATTCTACAAATCAATGTATATTTTTAAATGCAAAATATAAAGTATGCATTAAACAATAAATGTAAAAAAATATATGAAATATAATATCATATTTATTGATGGAATACACAGGTTTGTACATTTTTTAAAAGCTAAAATGTGACCAAAATGATGAAGAAAAAAATACAGGTCCCCTGTATAATTTATAGCATTAGCTGGGAGATTATTTATTCCATATGTAAGCAAAATGGACATTATATCTGAAATATAAACATATGAATCAATACTTAATCAAATCGGAATCTAATCAAACAACAATTAAAGGTGCACTCAGTAACTTCTGTATTTGTGTCATCTTGGATTTAAACCTAGCAGCTTGGATGCAGCATCATGTGTATATATATATATATATATATATATACACATGATATATATATATATATATATATAAAATATATATATATATATTTTTTATGTTATGATACTTGTTTATATTTATGCAATATCATGGTGTTTGGGTGGATACTAGGGGTTACTAGGTGGTTCAAGGGCATTACTAAATGGTTGTTAGCTGCTTACTGGCCCAAGTCAAAAGAGACCATCCCCAAGTATCTATGATGTTCTGATCACTAGATATGTGTGGGAATTACGGCTGAGTGATTTGGACAAAATTTCCATTGGCGTTATTTTGAACATTTTTGCAATTGTGTTTTAAACTGATATGATTATCAAAAAACTGGTAAGTGATTCCTCATGGCCAAATTTGGAAATGTTTTTCCCATGTTCTACTGCCAAAAAAAAAAAATGTATATCCACTTGAATCCTCTTTAAAAGAACCAAACGTAGACATTTTTCACTTCAGACACAAACAAACAATCAAATAAATAAATGAATAAAACAGTGAAACAAATAGGGGGAAAAAACTCTGTCCTCTTTGTATTAACATTGTACCTGTCCATTGTGTAAATGTGTTTGTCCACTTTGTGATCGAGTCTCAGCCCTCTATTCATAATTATTATTATTTTTATTTTTGGAACCCAGTCAACTTGAATATTATATTATTGTAATATTATTATATTGATGATTATTATTATTATACAATAATAATGGTAAAAGAGTTAAAAACCGTCTAGCTCAAGGGTAGCCAATCCTGCTCCTAAAGAGCTACTTTCCTGCATTTAGATCCAACCCTAATCAAACTCACCTGAACCAGCTAATCAAGGGCACCTATTATGCCCCTTTTCACAAGATGTAATTTAAATATTTGGTGTCCCCAGAATGTGTCTGAATTTTCAGCTCAAAATACTGTACAGATAATTTATTATACCATGTTGAAAATGCCAATTTTTGGGTGGGAATAAAAATTCGCTGTTTGTGTGTGTGTTTCTTTAAATGCAAATGAGCTGGTGCTCATTTATTAACAGTAGTGTCTGTCAACAGTCGTGGGCAGGAGCTGTACAAAGTGACATCACTTTGTACAGAATCTGCGAACGGCTTGTTCTGAGAGAGTGCTTATGATTAATTGGGATTTAATAAAAAGGACTGGGTGGATTTTTATCATTAGATTCCTCCGTAAGGAGGGAATCTATTGTATTTGACGGTTTTATTATTATTATTATTATTATTATTATTATTAGATTCCTCCGTAAGGAGGGAATCTATTGTATTTGTCGGTTTTATTATTATTATTATTATTATTATTATTATTATTTATTATTATTAGATTCCTCCGTAGGAGGGAATCTATTGTAATTGATGGTTTTATTATTATTATTATTATTATTAGATTCCTCCGTAAGGAGGGAATCTATTGTATTTGTCGGTTTTATTATTATTATTATTATTATTATTAGATTCCTCCGTAGGAGGGAATCTATTGTAATTGATGGTTTTATTATTATTATTATTATTATTATTATTATTATTATTATTATTATTCTTCTTCTCCTTGAGCCCCAATAGCTCAAAAAGTCACTGGTCAAAAATTTTCTAAATTGGCACATTGATACTCCATGCCAACGGGTACCCCCAAACCAAGAATGGCCCACATTCGCCCATAGGTGGCGCTACAGGCCACGCCCAAAAAACAAAATTCAAAGTGATACAATTTCCACGCCATTTGTCCAAATCTTCTGAAATTTGGTGTACATGCCTCATTCCTCATGGGGAACAAAAAGCCTCAAGAACCCATAACTTCCGCCATGATGGATTTTCCCGTACGTTGAAAATTTGCGAAAACCTACAAAACTCTTCTTCTCCTGAACCGTAGCTCCAATTGACTTGAAATTTGGTACACATGTGTAGAATGGACATCCTTGAAAACGTTACTTAGGAAAAATGAATACGATACAAAATGGCTGAAAGAGGCGTGTTTATGTAAATGTCCAAATTTTAACAATATATACGTGTCAATAAATCAAATGTAATTTTGACTGATGGTTTTTCAAACCTAACATGCTTAAAGATGACATCACTCTGAAGTACTGTGCAAAGAATGGCCATGCCAAAATTCCCATTTTCTGGTCAAAAATGTTCTAATTTGGTAAATTAATAGTACAGGCCAACAGGAATCCACAAACCAAGAATGACCGACATACGCCACTAGGGGGCACTACAGGACAAGCCAAAATTCCCATTTTCTGGTCAAAAATGTTCTAATTCGGTACAAGAATAGTACAGGCCAACAGGAATCCACAAACCAAGAATGACCGACATTACGCCACTAGGGGCACTACAGGACAAGCCAAAATTCCCATTTTCTGGTCAAAAATTTTCTAATTTGGTACTTTGATACTACAGGCCAACAGGAACCCACATACCAAGTGTGGCCCACATTCGCCCTTAGGGAGCTACAGGCTACTCCAAAATTTCGTTTTCTGGTCAAAAGCGTTCTAATTTGGTACATTGATACTGCAGGTCAACAGGAACCCTCAAACCAAGAATGGCCAACATTCAGCCCCTAGGGAGCACTACAGGCCATGCCGAAATTCCCATTTTCTGGTCAAAAATGTTCTAATTTGGTACATTAATAGTACAGGCCAAAAGGAATCCACAAACCAAGAATGACCGACATTCACCACTAGGTGGCGCTAGAGGCCAAGCCGAAATTCCCATTTTCTGGTCAAAAAGTTATAATTTGGTACATTGATACTACAGGCCAACAGGAACCCACAAACCAAGTATGGCCCACATTAGCCATTAGGGGCTACAGGCCACTCCCAAAATTTCGTTTTCTGGTCAAAATTTTCTAATATGGTACATTGATACTACTGGCCAACAGGAACCCACAAACAAGAATGGCCAACATTAGCCCTAGGGGCACTAGAGTCCTGAAATTCCATTTATGGTCAAAAATGTTCTAATTTGGTACATTGATACTACAGGTCAACAGGAACCCTCAAACCAAGAATGGCCAACATTCACCCCTAGGGGCGCTACAGGTAATTCCCAAAAGTCCCATTTTCTGGTCAAATATTTTCTAATTATGTACATTGATACTACAGGCCAACAGGAACCCACAAACCAAGAATGACCCACATTTGCCCATAGGAGGCGCTACAGGCCACGCCCCAAAAAATATTTTCAAAGTGATACCATTTCCACGCCATTTAACCAATTCTTTTGAATCTTGGTGTACATGCCTCATTTCTCATTGGGAACAAAAACGCCTCAAGGATCCATAAGGTATGATGGATTTTCCTGTAGACTGAAAATGTTTCGTTTAGGATTCAGACAGAAATACATGTTTTTGGATTCATCCATTGAGAGGGTTTAACCCCAACCCTCTACTGATCAATTTGAAATGATTTGCCATTTTGAGGAGGAATCCGCATTGCTGCTTGCAGCTATATTTATTATTATTATTATTATTATTATTACTTCTTCTCCTTGAGCCCCAATAGCTCAAAAAGTCACTGGTCAAAAATTTTCTAAATTGGCACATTGATACTCCATGCCAACGGGTACCCCCAAACCAAGAATGGTCAACATTCGCCCATAGGTGGCACTACAGGCCACGCCCAAAAACAAAAATTCAAAGTGATATAATTTCCACCCCATTTGTCCAAATCTTCTGAAACTTTGTAAACATGCCTCATTTCTCATGGGGAACAAAAAAGCCTCAAGGACCCATACTTCTGCCATTATGGATTTTCCTGTACAGTGAAAATTTTGGAAAACCTACAAAACTCTTCTTCTCCTGAACCTCAGCTCCAATTGACTTGGAATTTGGCACACGTGTGTAGTATGTATGTCTTTCCAAACGTTACTTAGCAAAAATGAATACAATACAAAATGGCTGAAATGGACGTGTTTATGTAAATGTACACACAAAAGATGATCAAAAATTTTTAAAATCCCATTGATTTACAATGGCTGAGCAAAAGTGCTCCCTCTACTGGACAAATATGGTCCACATGTAAAATCCCATTCACTTACATTGGCTGAGCAAAGAGGCTCCCTCTACTGGAGTAACTCTGTCTACCACATGCAGCTCTTCTGTAGCAATCTCTCTAATGAAGCATTTCGGTCTCCTAGTGGGTGGAGCTCCAGACTTAGACTACAGAAGACATTTTGCGTCTGCATGGAGGTATGTCAAATCAATTGTGTGTCTTAATGCTTTCCAGTTTGAACATTCAAGCGATTTTACACTATTCAACTCAACAAAGGCAAAACAACTCAAATAAATGTTTTCGAGCAGTTTGTGTGACACAGCGAGCGAGCAGCGTCGCGTCTAGCGTTCGCGCGCCGATGAGAGTTCAGCTTTCCCTTCTTGCGTTTCAACGGACAATTTCATACACCAAAATACATGATATATTGGGGTGTCTGCTATATCTCAAGTGAACAAACAGTTGATAAAGAAATCGGGTATCAATATATTGAATTATGAATTATTGAAGGGGTCTAGTGATGCCGCTGTGATGTCCTGTTAGATTTTTCTCTATCGAGACAGCGTTAACGTATCAAAACTTCCGAGTATGATGTTGTTTAATTGTCTCTGACAACACGCCAATCCTCGGCGAGATCATTTTTGCTCGCATCTTCCACGAAGGTTTGTTGGTTGTGTACAATGGTTGCCTGCTTGAACATTCAAGCGATTTTACACTATTCAACTCAACAAAGGCAAAACAACTCAAATAAATGTTTTCGAGCAGTTTGTGTGACACAGCGGCGAGCAGCGTCGCGACTACGCTTCGCCGCGCCGATGAGAGTTCGCTTTCACAGCTTCATGCGTTTGAGCGGACAATTTCATACACCAAAATACATGATATATTGGGGTGTCTGTTATGTATCAAGTGAACAAACAGTTGATAAAGAAATTGGGTATCAATATATTTAATTATGAATTATTGTGAACAACACGGATGCCGCTGTGGTGTCCTGTTAAGATTTTTCTCTCGAAACAGCGTTAACAGCTTAAACAAAATACTGCGTTATTTTTGCACATACAGATACATTTAATACATCGTCACAAACTATGAAAGTTGTACTTTTATTTGTTGTAAAATAAAGAAAATAAACCGTGTGCTCTTTGTCTAAGCGAATATCTTTCTGAAACACGTCACAAAAACTTACACAAACATGAAACATATGTCTAAAGAAAGTAGGGATGGGCTGATCAATCCTAGCGTATCAAAACTTCCGAGAATGATGTTGTTTAATTGTCTCTGACAACACGCAAACCATGGGCGAGATCATTTTGCTCGCATCATCATGAAGGTTTGTCGGTTGTATACAATGTTTGCCTGTTTGAACATTCAAGCGATTTTACACTATTCAACTCAACAAATGTCAAAACAACTCAAATACATGTTTGCGAGCTGTTTGTGTGACACAGCGAGCAGCGTCGCGTCTAACTCACGCACTCCGATGTCTTTCGCTGCTGCTTGCGTCTGAGCGGACAATTTCATACAACAGAGTGTCAAAATACATGATATATTGAGGAGTCTGTTATGTCTCAAGTGAACAAACAGTTGAGAAAGAAATCTGGAATAATTATATTTTATTCTGGCATTATTCCAGATGACGTCCTGCTATATTTTTCTCTCGAAACAGCGGAAACAACTTAAACAAAATACTGCGTCATTTTTGCCCATACAGAAACATGCAAGACATCATTACTGAACTATGAAATGTGTACTTTTATTTGTGTACACTTACAATAACAACAAAACCTTGTGCTTTTGTAAAATAAATAAACAGGGTGCTCAGTCTCTGTCTTCGCGATTATTTTTCTGAAACACGTCACAAAATTCAAGTGAACAAAATCAACCATTCACGCAGTCTGTATTTTATCATCTCACAATGAATACAAATGCAACAAGCATGGCACAAAACGAAAATAATGATACTTCTCAGTTCTCAAAAGATTAAACTGAACTGTGCCTTAAGTATCGTATCATGCGATAAAAGCCTCTTAAAGAGACAGTAACAATTTAGCCTTAGGTCCTGAACATAGACATTCCCAAGTAATTGAGAAGTACAAATGGTATTATTTTAAGTTTTTTTATTTCTCTCTTACCTTGTAAAATGCCACGTTTTTGAATGGCATGTAAACACAATCACTCCATTTTTTTCACTGGATCTGTTGCTATTTTAATGATTTAAAAATCAAAGCACTGACCATTTAAAGTGTGAGCTTGTAGGCTACATTTTGAAATAGTTATAAACAGTCACAGCTATACAGTGTTATTATGTGCCTAGATAGTCTTTCAAATAAAATTGCTTGTGATATGCTTATGTAAATCACACAAAAAAACAGAAAAAAAATCTTAAGAGAGAAGTGAAAGTGAAAGTAGAGATTTTCAAAGTGATTTTTCATTCAAAGTGATACAATTTCCACGCCATTTGTCTAAATCTTCTGAAACTTGGTGTACATGCCTCATTCCTCATGGGGAACAAAAAAGCCTTAAGGACCCATAACTTTCACCATGATGGATTTTCCCGTACGTTGAAAATTTGCGAAAACCTAAAAATACTCTTCTTCTCCTGAACCGTAGCTCCAATTGACTTGAAATTTGGTACACATTTGTAGAATGGACATCCTTGAAAACATTACTTAGGAAAAATGAATGTGATACAAAATGTCTGAAAGGAGTGTTTATGTAAATGTCCAAATTTTAACAATATATACCTGTCAATAAATCAAATGTAATTTTGACTGATGGTTTTCAAACCTAACATGCTTCAAGATGACATCACTCTGAAGTACTGCGTAAAGAATGGCCGACATTAAGCCCCTAGAGGCGCTACAGGCCATGTCGAAATTCCCATTTTCTGGTCTAAAATGTTCTAATTTGGTACAATGGTACTACAGGCCAACAGGAACCCACAAACCAAGAATGGCCGACATTAAGCCACTAGGAGCGCTAAAGGCCACGCCAAAATTCCCGTTTTCTGGTCAAATTTTTTTTAATTTGGTACATTGATACTACAGGCAGACAGGAACCCACAAACCAAGAATGGACAACATTCACCCCTAGGGAGCTACAGGCCATGCCAAAATTCCCATTTTCTGGTCAAAAATGTTCTAATTTGGTACACTGATACTACATGCCAACAGGAACCCACAAACCACGAATGGCCAACATTAAGCCATTAGAGAGCGCTACAGGTAATTCAAAAATCCCATTTTCTGGTCAAACATTTTCTAATTTGGTGTATTGATTCTACAGGCCGACAGGAACCCACAAACCAAGAAAGGCCCACATTCAGCCCCTAGAGGGCTTACAGGCCACTCCAAAATTCCCATTTTCTGGTCAAATATTTTCTAATTTTGTACATTTATACTACAGGCCAACAGGAACCCACAAACCAAGAATGACCAACATTTGCCCATAGGTGGCGCTACAGGCCACGCCCCAAATTTTTTTTTCAAAATGATATAATATCCACCCCATTTGTCCAATTCTTCTGAAACTTGGTGTACATGCGCATTTCTCATTGGGAACAAAAAAGCCTCAAGGATCCATAAGGTCGGTATGGATTTTCCTGTACATTGAAAATGTTTTGTTTAGGAATCAGACGAAGACATGTTTTTTGAATTCCTTAATTGGGAGGGTTTATCCCCAACCATCTACTGATCAATTTTAAATGATTTGCCATTTTGAGGAGGAATCCGCATTGCTGCTTGCAGCTATATTTATTATTATTATTATTATTATTATTCTTCTTCTCCTTGAGCCCCAATAGCTCAAAAAGTCACTGGTCAAAAATTTTCTAAATTGGCACATTGATACTCCATGCCAGCGGGTACCCCCAAACCAAGAATGGCCCACATTCAGCCCATAGGTGGCGCTACAGGCCACGCCCAAAAAACAAAATTCAAAGTGATACAATTTCCACGCCATTTGTCCAAATCTTCTGAAATTTGGTGTACATGCCTCATTCCTCATGGGGAACAAAAAGCCTCAAGAACCCATAACTTCCGCCATGATGGATTTTCCCGTACGTTGAAAATTTGCGAAAACCTACAAAACTCTTCTTCTCCTGAACCGTAGCTCCAATTGACTTGAAATTTGGTACACATGTGTAGAATGGACATCCTTGAAAGCGTTACTTAGGAAAAATGAATACGATACAAAATGGCTGAAAGGGGCGTGTTTATGTAAATGTCCAAATTTTAACAATATATACGTGTCAATAAATCAAATGTAATTTTGACTGATGGTTTTCAAACCTAACATGCTTAAAGATGACATCACTCTGAAGTACTGTGCAAAGAATGGCCATGCCAAAATTCCCATTTTCTGGTCAAAAATGTTCTAATTTGGTAAATTAATAGTACAGGCCAACAGGAATCCACAAACCAAGAATGACCGACATACGCCACTAGGGGCACTACAGGACAAGCCAAAATTCCCATTTTCTGGTCAAAAATGTTCTAATTCGGTACAAGAATAGTACAGGCCAACAGGAATCCACAAACCAAGAATGACCGACATTAGCCACTAGGGGGCACTACAGGACAAGCCAAAATTCCCATTTTCTGGTCAAAAATTTTCTAATTTGGTACTTTGATACTACAGGCCAACAGGAACCCACATACCAAGTGTGGCCCACATTAAGCCCTTAGAGAGCTACAGGCTACTCAAAATTTCGTTTTCTGGTCAAAAGCGTTCTAATTTGGTACATTGATACTGCAGGTCAACAGGAACCCTCAAACCAAGAATGGCCAACATTCAGCCCCTAGGGAGCACTACAGGCCATGCCGAAATTCCCATTTTCTGGTCAAAAATGTTCTAATTTGGTACATTAATAGTACAGGCCAAAAGGAATCCACAAACCAAGAATGACCGACATTCACCACTAGGTGGCTAGAGGCCAAGCCGAAATTCCCATTTTCTGGTCAAAAAGTTATAATTTGGTACATTGATACTACAGGCCAACAGGAACCCACAAACCAAGTATGGCCCACATTAGCCATTAGGGAGCTACAGGCCACTCCCAAAATTTCGTTTTCTGGTCAAAAATTTTCTAATATGGTACATTGATACTACTGGCCAACAGGAACCCACAAACAAAGAATGGCCAACATTCAGCCCCTAGGGAGCACTAGAGGCCACGCCGAAATTCCCATTTTATGGTCAAAAATGTTCTAATTTGGTACATTGATACTACAGGTCAACAGGAACCCTCAAACCAAGAATGGCCAACATTCACCCCTAGGAGCGCTACAGGTAATTCCCAAAAGTCCCATTTTCTGGTCAAATATTTTCTAATTATGTACATTGATACTACAGGCCAACAGGAACCCACAAACCAAGAATGACCCACATTTGCCCATAGGAGGCGCTACAGGCCACGCCCCAAAAAATATTTTCAAAGTGATACCATTTCCACGCCATTTAACCAATTCTTTTGAATCTTGGTGTACATGCCTCATTTCTCATTGGGAACAAAAACGCCTCAAGGATCCATAAGGTATGATGGATTTTCCTGTAGACTGAAAATGTTTAGTTTAGGATTCAGACAGAAATACATGTTTTTGGATTCATCCATTGAGAGGGTTTAACCCCAACCCTCTACTGATCAATTTGAAATGATTTGCCATTTTGAGGAGGAATCCGCATTGCTGCTTTGCAGCTATATTTATTATTATTATTATTCTTCTTCTCCTTGAGCCCCAATAGCTCAAAAAGTCACTGGTCAAAAATTTTCTAAATTGGCACATTGATACTCCATGCCAACGGGTACCCCCAAACCAAGAATGGTCAACATTCGCCCATAGGTGGCGCTACAGGCCACGCCCAAAAACAAAAATTCAAAGTGATATAATTTCCACCCCATTTGTCCAAATCTTCTGAAACTTTGTAAACATGCCTCATTTCTCATGGGGAACAAAAAAGCCTCAAGGACCCATACTTCTGCCATTATGGATTTTCCTGTACAGTGAAAATTTTGGAAAACCTACAAAACTCTTCTTCTCCTGAACCTCAGCTCCAATTGACTTGGAATTTGGCACACGTGTGTAGTATGTATGTCTTTCCAAGCGTTACTTAGCAAAAATGAATACAATACAAAATGGCTGAAATGGGCGTGTTTATGTAAATGTACACACAAAAGATGATCAAAAATTTTTAAAATCCCATTGATTTACAATGGCTGAGCAATAGTGCTCCCTCTACTGGACAAATATGGTCCACATGTAAAATCCCATTCACTTACATTGGCTGAGCAAAGAGGCTCCCTCTACTGGAGTAACTCTGTCTACCACATGCAGCTCTTCTGTAGCAATCTCTCTAATGAAGCATTTAGGTCTCCTAGTGGGTGGAGCTCCAGACTTAGACTACAGAAGACATTTTGCGTCTGCATGGAGGTATGTCAAATCAATTGTGTGTCTTAATGCTTTCCAGTTTGAACATTCAAGCGATTTTACACTATTCAACTCAACAAAGGCAAAACAACTCAAATAAATGTTTTCGAGCAGTTTGTGTGACACAGCGAGCGAGCAGCGTCGCGTCTAGCGTTCACGCGCCGATGAGAGTTCAGCTTTCCCTTCTTGCGTTTCAACGGACAATTTCATACACCAAAATACATGATATATTGGGGTGTCTGCTATATCTCAAGTGAACAAACAGTTGATAAAGAAATCGGGTATCAATATATTGAATTATGAATTATTGAAGGGGTCTAGTGATGCCGCTGTGATGTCCTGTTAGATTTTTCTCTATCGAGACAGCGTTAGCGTATCAAAACTTCCGAGTATGATGTTGTTTAATTGTCTCTGACAACACGCAATCCTCGAGGCGAGATCATTTTTGCTCGCATCTTCACGAAGGTTTGTTGGTTGTGTACAATGGTTGCCTGCTTGAACATTCAAGCGATTTTACACTATTCAACTCAACAAAGGCAAAACAACTCAAATAAATGTTTTCGAGCAGTTTGTGTGACACAGCGAGCGAGCAGCGTCGCGACTAACGCTTCGCGCGCCGATGAGAGTTACGCTTTCACAGCTTCATGCGTTTGAGCGGACAATTTCATACACCAAAATACATGATATATTGGGGTGTCTGTTATGTATCAAGTGAACAAACAGTTGATAAAGAAATTGGGTATCAATATATTTAATTATGAATTATTGTGAACAACACGGATGCCGCTGTGGTGTCCTGTTAAGATTTTTCTCTCGAAACAGCGTTAACAGCTTAAACAAAATACTGCGTTATTTTTGCACATACAGATACATTTAATACATCGTCACAAACTATGAAAGTTGTACTTTTATTTGTTGTAAAATAAAGAAAATAAACCGTGTGCTCTTTGTCTAAGCGAATATCTTTCTGAAACACGTCACAAAAACTTACACAAACATGAAACATATGTCTAAAGAAAGTAGGGATGGGCTGATCAATCCTAACGTATCAAAACTTCCGAGAATGATGTTGTTTAATTGTCTCTGACAACACGCATAAACCGCGTGGCGAGATCATTTTTGCTCGCATCATCATGAAGGTTTGTCGGTTGTATACAATGTTTGCCTGTTTGAACATTCAAGCGATTTTACACTATTCAACTCAACAAATGTCAAAACAACTCAAATACATGTTTTGCGAGCTGTTTGTGTGACACAGCGAGCAGCGTCGCGTCTAACTCACGCACTCCGATGTCTTTCGCTGCTGCTTAGCGTCTGAGCGGACAATTTCATACAACAGAGTGTCAAAATACATGATATATTGAGGAGTCTGTTATGTCTCAAGTGAACAAACAGTTGAGAAAGAAATCTGGAATAATTATATTTTATTCTGGCATTATTCCAGATGACGTCCTGCTATATTTTTCTCTCGAAACAGCGGAAACAACTTAAACAAAATACTGCGTCATTTTTGCCCATACAGAAACATGCAAGACATCATTACGAACTATGAAATGTTTACTTTTATTTGTGTACACTTACAATAACAACAAAACCTTGTGCTTTTGTAAAATAAATAAACAGGGTGCTCAGTCTCTGTCTTCGCGATTATTTTTCTGAAACACGTCACAAAATTCAAGTGAACAAAATCAACCATTCACGCAGTCTGTATTTTATCATCTCACAATGAATACAAATGCAACAAGCATGGCACAAAACGAAAATAATGATACTTCTCAGTTCTCAAAAGATTAAACTGAACTGTGCCTTAAGTATCGTATCATGCGATAAAAGCCTCTTAAAGAGACAGTAACAATTTAGCCTTAGGTCCTGAACATAGACATTCCCAAGTAATTGAGAAGTACAAATGGTATTATTTTAAGTTTTTTATTTCTCTCTTACCTTGTAAAATGCCACGTTTTTGAATGGCATGTAAACACAATCACTCCATTTTTTTCACTGGATCTGTTGCTATTTTAATGATTTAAAAATCAAAGCACTGACCATTTAAAGTGTGAGCTTGTAGGCTACATTTTGAAATAGTTATAAACAGTCACAGCTATACAGTGTTATTATGTGCCTAGATAGTCTTTCAAATAAAATTGCTTGTGATATGCTTATGTAAATCACACAAAAAAAACAGAAAAAAAATCTTAAGAGAGAAGTGAAAGTGAAAGTAGAGATTTTCAAAGTGATTTTTCATTCAAAGTGATACAATTTCCACGCCATTTGTCTAAATCTTCTGAAACTTGGTGTACATGCCTCATTCCTCATGGGGAACAAAAAAGCCTTAAGGACCCATAACTTTCACCATGATGGATTTTCCCGTACGTTGAAAATTTGCGAAAACCTACAAATACTCTTCTTCTCCTGAACCGTAGCTCCAATTGACTTGAAATTTGGTACACATTTGTAGAATGGACATCCTTGAAAACATTACTTAGGAAAAATGAATGTGATACAAAATGGCTGAAAGGGGCGTGTTTATGTAAATGTCCAAATTTTAACAATATATACCTGTCAATAAATCAAATGTAATTTTGACTGATGGTTTTTCAAACCTAACATGCTTCAAGATGACATCACTCTGAAGTACTGTGCAAAGAATGGCCATGCCAAAATTCCCATTTTCTGGTCAAAAATGTTCTAATTTGGTAAATTAATAGTACAGGCCAACAGGAATCCACAAACCAAGAATGACCGACATAGCCACTAGGGGCACTACAGGACAAGCCAAAATTCCCATTTTCTGGTCAAAAATGTTCTAATTTGGTACAATGAATAGTACAGGCCAACAGGAATCCACAAACCAAGAATGACCGACATTCAGCCACTAGGGAGCACTACAGGACAAGCCAAAATTCCCATTTTCTGGTCAAAAATTTTCTAATTTGGTACTTTGATACTACAGGCCAACAGGAACCCACATACCAAGTGTGGCCCACATTAAGCCCTTAGAGAGCTACAGGCTACTCAAAATTTCGTTTTCTGGTCAAAAGCGTTCTAATTTGGTACATTGATACTGCAGGTCAACAGGAACCCTCAAACCAAGAATGGCCAACATTCACCCCTAGGGAGCACTACAGGCCATGCCGAAATTCCCATTTTCTGGTCAAAAATGTTCTAATTTGGTACATTAATAGTACAGGCCAAAAGGAATCCACAAACCAAGAATGACCGACATTCACCACTAGGTGGCGCTAGAGGCCAAGCCGAAATTCCCATTTTCTGGTCAAAAAGTTATAATTTGGTACATTGATACTACAGGCCAACAGGAACCCACAAACCAAGTATGGCCCACATTAAGCCATTAGAGAGCTACAGGCCACTCCCAAAATTTCGTTTTCTGGTCAAAAATTTTCTAATATGGTACATTGATACTACTGGCCAACAGGAACCCACAAACAAGAATGGCCAACATTAGCCCTAGGGGCACTAGAGGCCTCGAAATTCCCATTTTTGGTCAAAAATGTTCTAATTTGGTACATTGATACTACAGGTCAACAGGAACCCTCAAACCAAGAATGGCCAACATTCACCCCTAGGGAGCTACAGGTAATTCCCAAAAGTCCCATTTTCTGGTCAAATATTTTCTAATTATGTACATTGATACTACAGGCCAACAGGAACCCACAAACCAAGAATGACCCACATTTGCCCATAGGTGGCGCTACAGGCCACGCCCCAAAAATTATTTTCAAAGTGATACCATTTCCACGCCATTTGTCCAATTCTTCTGAAACTTGGTGTACATGCCTCATTTCTCATTGGGAACAAAAAAGCCTCAAGGATCCATAAGGTCATGTATGGATTTTCCTGTACATTGAAAATGTTTTGTTTAGGATTCAGACAGAAATACATGTTTTTTGGATTCATCCATTGAGAGGGTTTAACCCCAACCATCTACTGATCAATTTTAAATGATTTGCCATTTTGAGGAGGAATCCGCATTGCTGCTTTGCAGCTATATTTATATATTATTATTATTACTTCTTCTCCTTGAGCCCCAATAGCTCAAAAAGTCACTGGTCAAAAATTTTCTAAATTGGCACATTGATACTCCATGCCAACGGGTACCCCCAAACCAAGAATGGTCAACATTCGCCCATAGGTGGCGCTACAGGCCACGCCCAAAAACAAAAATTCAAAGTGATATAATTTCCACCCCATTTGTCCAAATCTTCTGAAACTTTGTAAACATGCCTCATTTCTCATGGGGAACAAAAAAGCCTCAAGGACCCATACTTCTGCCATTATGGATTTTCCTGTACAGTGAAAATTTTGGAAAACCTACAAAACTCTTCTTCTCCTGAACCTCAGCTCCAATTGACTTGGAATTTGGCACACGTGTGTAGTATGTATGTCTTTCCAAAGCGTTACTTAGCAAAAATGAATACAATACAAAATGGCTGAAATGGACGTGTTTATGTAAATGTACACACAAAAGATGATCAAAAATTTTTAAAATCCCATTGATTTACAATGGCTGAGCAATAGTGCTCCCTCTACTGGACAAATATGGTCCACATGTAAAATCCCATTCACTTACATTGGCTGAGCAAAGAGGCTCCCTCTACTGGAGTAACTCTGTCTACCACATGCAGCTCTTCTGTAGCAATCTCTCTAATGAAGCATTTCGGTCTCCTAGTGGGTGGAGCTCCAGACTTAGACTACAGAAGACATTTTGCGTCTGCATGGAGGTATGTCAAATCAATTGTGTGTCTTAATGCTTTCCAGTTTGAACATTCAAGCGATTTTACACTATTCAACTCAACAAAGGCAAAACAACTCAAATAAATGTTTTCGAGCAGTTTGTGTGACACAGCGGCGAGCAGCGTCGCGTCTAACGTTCGCACGCCGATGAGAGTTACGCTTTCCCTTCTTGCGTTTCAACGGACAATTTCATACACCAAAATACATGATATATTGGGGTGTCTGCTATATCTCAAGTGAACAAACAGTTGATAAAGAAATCGGGTATCAATATATTGAATTATGAATTATTGAAGGGGTCTAGTGATGCCGCTGTGATGTCCTGTTAGATTTTCTCTATCGAGACAGCGTTAACGTATCAAAACTTCCGAGTATGATGTTGTTTAATTGTCTCTGACAACACGCCAATCCTCGGCGAGATCATTTTTGCTCGCATCTTCCACGAAGGTTTGTTGGTTGTGTACAATGGTTGCCTGCTTGAACATTCAAGCGATTTTACACTATTCAACTCAACAAAGGCAAAACAACTCAAATAAATGTTTTCGAGCAGTTTGTGTGACACAGCGAGCGAGCAGCGTCGCGACTAACGCTTCGCACGCCGATGAGAGTTACGCTTTCACAGCTTCATGCGTTTGAGCGGACAATTTCATACACCAAAATACATGATATATTGGGGTGTCTGTTATGTATCAAGTGAACAAACAGTTGATAAAGAAATTGGGTATCAATATATTTAATTATGAATTATTGTGAACAACACGGATGCCGCTGTGGTGTCCTGTTAAGATTTTTCTCTCGAAACAGCGTTAACAGCTTAAACAAAATACTGCGTTATTTTTGCACATACAGATACATTTAATACATCGTCACAAACTATGAAAGTTGTACTTTTATTTGTTGTAAAATAAAGAAAATAAACCGTGTGCTCTTTGTCTAAGCGAATATCTTTCTGAAACACGTCACAAAAACTTACACAAACATGAAACATATGTCTAAAGAAAGTAGGGATGGGCTGATCAATCCTAACGTATCAAAACTTCCGAGAATGATGTTGTTTAATTGTCTCTGACAACACGCAAACCGCGAGGCGAGATCATTTTTGCTCGCATCATCATGAAGGTTTGTCGGTTGTATACAATGTTTGCCTGTTTGAACATTCAAGCGATTTTACACTATTCAACTCAACAAATGTCAAAACAACTCAAATACATGTTTGCGAGCTGTTTGTGTGACACAGCGAGCCGCGTCGCGTCTAACTCACGCACTCCGATGTCTTTCGCTGCTGCTTGCGTCTGAACGGACAATTTCATACAACAGAGTGTCAAAATACATGATATATTGAGGAGTCTGTTATGTCTCAAGTGAACAAACAGTTGAGAAAGAAATCTGGAATAATTATATTTTATTCTGGCATTATTCCAGATGACGTCCTGCTATATTTTTCTCTCGAAACAGCGGAAACAACTTAAACAAAATACTGCGTCATTTTTGCCCATACAGAAACATGCAAGACATCATTACGAACTATGAAATGTTTACTTTTATTTGTGTACACTTACAATAACAACAAAACCTTGTGCTTTTGTAAAATAAATAAACAGGGTGCTCAGTCTCTGTCTTCGCGATTATTTTTCTGAAACACGTCACAAAATTCAAGTGAACAAAATCAACCATTCACGCAGTCTGTATTTTATCATCTCACAATGAATACAAATGCAACAAGCATGGCACAAAACGAAAATAATGATACTTCTCAGTTCTCAAAAGATTAAACTGAACTGTGCCTTAAGTATCGTATCATGCGATAAAAGCCTCTTAAAGAGACAGTAACAATTTAGCCTTCGTCCTGAACATAGACATTCCCAAGTAATTGAGAAGTACAAATGGTATTATTTTAAGTTTTTTTATTTCTCTCTTACCTTGTAAAATGCCACGTTTTTGAATGGCATGTAAACACAATCACTCCATTTTTTTCACTGGATCTGTTGCTATTTTAATGATTTAAAAATCAAAGCACTGACCATTTAAAGTGTGAGCTTGTAGGCTACATTTTGAAATAGTTATAAACAGTCACAGCTATACAGTGTTATTATGTGCCTAGATAGTCTTTCAAATAAAATTGCTTGTGATATGCTTATGTAAATCACACAAAAAAAACAGAAAAAAAATCTTAAGAGAGAAGTGAAAGTGAAAGTAGAGATTTTCAAAGTGATTTTTCATTCAAAGTGATACAATTTCCACGCCATTTGTCTAAATCTTCTGAAACTTGGTGTACATGCCTCATTCCTCATGGGGAACAAAAAAGCCTTAAGGACCCATAACTTTCACCATGATGGATTTTCCCGTGCGTTGAAAATTTGCGAAAACCTAAAAATACTCTTCTTCTCCTGAACCGTAGCTCCAATTGACTTGAAATTTGGTACACATTTGTAGAATGGACATCCTTGAAAACATTACTTAGGAAAAATGAATGTGATACAAAATGTCTGAAAGGGCGTGTTTATGTAAATGTCCAAATTTTAACAATATATACCTGTCAATAAATCAAATGTAATTTTGACTGATGGTTTTTCAAACCTAACATGCTTCAAGATGACATCACTCTGAAGTACTGCGCAAAGAATGGCCGACATTAAGCCCCTAGGGGCGCTACAGGCCATGTCGAAATTCCCATTTTCTGGTCTAAAATGTTCTAATTTGGTACAATGGTACTACAGGCCAACAGGAACCCACAAACCAAGAATGGCCGACATTAAGCCACTAGGGAGCTAAAGGCCACGCCAAAATTCCCGTTTTCTGGTCAAATTTTTTTTAATTTGGTACATTGATACTACAGGCAGACAGGAACCCACAAACCAAGAATGGACAACATTCACCCCTAGGGAGCTTACAGGCCATGCCAAAATTCCCATTTTCTGGTCAAAAATGTTCTAATTTGGTACACTGATACTACATGCCAACAGGAACCCACAAACCACGAATGGCCAACATTCAGCCATTAGAGGCGCTACAGGTAATTCCAAAAATCCCATTTTCTGGTCAAACATTTTCTAATTTGGTGTATTGAGTCTACAGGCCGACAGGAACCCACAAACCAAGAAAGGCCCACATTCAGCCCCTAGGGGCGCTACAGGCCACTCCAAAATTCCCATTTTCTGGTCAAATATTTTCTAATTTTGTACATTTATACTACAGGCCAACAGGAACCCACAAACCAAGAATGACCAACATTTGCCCATAGGTGGCGCTACAGGCCACGCCCCAAATTTTTTTTTCAAAATGATATAATATCCACCCCATTTGTCCAATTCTTCTGAAACTTGGTGTACATGCCGCATTTCTCATTGGGAACAAAAAAGCCTCAAGGATCCATAAGGTCCGGTATGGATTTTCCTGTACATTGAAAATGTTTTGTTTAGGAATCAGACGAAGACATGTTTTTTGAATTCCTTAATTGGGAGGGTTTATCCCCAACCATCTACTGATCAATTTTAAATGATTTGCCATTTTGAGGAGGAATCCGCATTGCTGCTTGCAGCTATATTTATTGAGTTGTTGTGTACACACACTGCCAACACACATTTATGTTCAAACACCATGTAAAAGTGAATTTTGCATAATAGGTCCCCTTTAAGGATTACTTGAAAATCATGTGTGTTGTATTAAATATATAACATGCTCGGCACACCTAAGCAAATGGAACTGAACTCGTAGCACATTTGTTACTCTTAAGTTGTGGAGCATGGAAACATTCTTGAAACACTGTAATAATGCTCTGCAGACAGGACAGAACAGCACATAAACTTTTAAGCGATCAGACTTTATGTAATTATATTGCAGCCCTTTGTGTTTAATAAATGCACAAGATCATATCGCAATTTATTGCTTAATCGATTAATTGTGCAGCCCTAGTGGACCTTTTCAATGGAGGTCTGTGGGATTTTACACATTTGCCAGATGGACATACAGTATATATTCTAAAATGAAAATATTTTAGAATATAAACCATGATTCTGAATTTGTTTCAAACTGATGCAATGTGGAAGGTTTCCAATTATTTGCTTTTTTTTTCTCTCAAATAAAGGGTTTACTGTATATCTACTGTAAAATAATGGTACCACCACTGACAGATAGGTGGCACTCTTTCCAGATGAAATGCCACTATAAAAGTTTGTGTTCAGTGTGAAAACAAGATTGTCATAATCAAAAGAGAGGTTTGTCTACTGTACTCTACTGACCCAAACAGAAGAGATATTGTAAGTCACTTTGGACAAATGGTCAAAATCGCTGGATAGCATGGTTCAGTTAACCCCTTCTGTTGGTAGATGGGATTAATAAAATCTTATTCCAGAAAGTAAATATTAAATTAAACAAATTACAAAAAATGCAAAGTAATCTCTTCAGTAATCAAAATACTTTTCAAACTGGTATTCTAATTACCAATGGTTTAAATTATAACTGTAGTGGAATACAGTTAATTATATTTTAAATACGTGATTCTGTTACATATATTCTGTTTCTCCCCAACTAAAGAGAAATAATTAATTAAATTATAGATTTTCTACCGCCCTCTCTTAAAAGTGTGAAATGGACTTTCCCCTCTTCTGCTGCATTTGACATCACAGCTCAGGATAGTCACTAGTAAACAGCTTGGGACCATTATAGTTTCATCCAAGCAATCAGCATCCTGCAGCTCCAGAGTAAGTAACATGGCATTTATGGCTCAATTGATTGGCACAAAAATTCTGGAAATGACTGCCCATCAGCAAAATTTCAAATTGCGCACATCCGGGGGCTCGTACTAGCTAAGATGAATTGGATTGTTATAGAACTCCTTGCTTTGGATAAAACAATCTGCTAAATCACTAATTAGTAATTTGTTTCTTGTTGAGGTCAAAAGATTGCATCCATCTGATACATTAATGTAGTACTTTAATGCTTCATTTGTCAATTTTATGTACAATTGCACACAATACTATGAAACTGCAAGATCTTGGAGAGGGCAATGTCTTAAACATGTGCGAACGCTCCTCACAGGGATTAACTCCACTACAGTAAATATAAATGCAGTGGAAAGGGAATGTCGAGAAGGAGGGCCTGCTGGAGCACGCTAATAGCACAGATGTGTTTATTTCTAATCCTAGAGAGAAATGAGAGATTAAAAGCATTGAGTTGCAGAGCTCTCCAGTGCACGAACAGCCCCACTACGTGTTGAGAGATGAGAGTTGGCAATAGGGACATTAAATCCCCGTTTTATTGTATGGTATAAACACAGAGTATACTCCCTTGCTTCAGCAAACAACATGGATATAATGGAAGCATCTGACTGAGTGCCTGGCTCCTAAAGCTCTCTTTCATTAGCTTGTGTTTGCGTTCATACTGATGCATTGAGTCAATGTTTGTACAGAAACTGAATAATCTTCGCGTTGTCGCGTTCTGCCAGCTTTTGTTAGTAATAAGTCTTCTAGTTCAACGAGATCAGCTCTTTCCCGATCGACTTGTGTACTCATCTTTCCAGAAAAATGCACTTTTAAATCTTTGTTTGCACCAGGTGGTCAGGAAGAATAAATGTATCTTTTATTTTTTTTACTTTTTTGGTATTTAGAGCCATTCTGCACGCCAATTAAATGTCAGCATTCTCTTGCTTTTTGTTTTTGGATTTTCGTGGTGATGGATTTTATGTACACACAACATTTGTGTATATCAATTGGATAACCAAGTTGTGTGTTCTCATAGTCTATTCTTATGCATAGTTCACCCAAAAATAACCTTTATTTTGTTTTAAACCTATATGATGTTCTTTCTCCTGTTAAGACAGAATGAAAGCCTCAGTCACCATTCACTTTAATTGCGTCTTTTCATACAATGAAAGTGAATGTTACTGAGTGACTGAGGCTGTCAGACAATAACTTTCTGTCTAACATCTACTTATGTATTCCATGGAAAGAAATTCATACAGTTTGGAACAACATGAGGGTGAGTAACATGAGGGTGAAAAATTATTTTTGGATGAGCTATCCCTGTAACACATCCATCACAGCGGAATTGTCAGTGAGTTAGTGTGCTTGTTCGTAGTGGCAGATAAGTGTGAGCTGCATTTCTTCTGCCCTTCCTTTTGATTTCCTCTTATCCTGTTCTTCTTTCTCCTCCCTCTTTTTCTCCTCTCTTCCTCTGCTCCCCTCTTGGGTGGTCTCACCTGGCTGGCCCAGGGGGCAGCCAAGCAGAACTGGAAGTGTCTGTGGGTGGGCTGACCTCCCTGTGCCTCCACTCCAGTGCAGCACAGTGCAGGGCAGAACTGCGGCCTGCTGAAAGGCCCAGCGACAGCAGCAGTGCTCAGATGATCCAACAGCTGACGCCCACTCCAGAGCTTCAGTGGCCCTGTGACTGAGACAGGCCACTGATCCAGCCTCCCTGTGGCCAAGAGGGCATGGCTGTTGTCAGGCCTCAGGCATTTGGCCACTTGTTGGGTCCCCTCAAAAATAGAAACCCCAGCTATGAAATGTTAAGTGGTTAGAGCTGCAGTGACAGATCGATTTACTTGGGTGGTTTATTATGGGTGGGCTGGCATTGGTCAAAGTTTTTGGCATTTCAACAGTGTACATTCCTGGTTGACTGTGAAGTCATGGTAAATGTTTGGCTATTTGAATGATAGCTGCAATGTGGTTGATTTCCTTCGCTCTGTGTTTTATTTACCCTGGGACTGATTGAGTCCACATTTCCAGACATCTCCTGCCCGTTGACTACATTTATCCACAGCAGTGGCCAGTCTTGATTGTGAATGGGAAATCTGTATGTCAAATTGTCTTTTTCATGCTTTCTAATGCCGAGGCCTCAGACCAGATGGATTTTGGTTTTTCGGGATTAAATAAAGCCCCCAAATACCAACTGTAGGTCTTAATTTCAGTTTGTAAGTAGTATGTTCCTTTACCCCCCCTTGACACTTGCTGTTCTCCTAATTGTAGCTTTTGCTATGCCTAAGAATGCATGGAATATGAGCCTGCAGAACTATGATGAAAACTTAGCAGCAATGTTCCTTTTGAATTTTGTTCTTACTGTGCAAAGCCTATTTCTATTGGGCTACGCTTCGGCCACCTGTGCAGAAACACCCCATGCACTAGGGATGGGCAGAAGTAGTCACACACCTGCATCTCAGCGAAATGGAAGTTGAAGATTTCTGCACAAGTTTCCAATTTCGAAGATTATTACGATAACCTGAAGGAGAAACAGAGAGATGCGTTGTGAGCATTCTTTCATTGAGTTGACCAGCAAATCTTCACATAATGACAAAATATTATGCATTATATTTTGATCATGCCATCTTTTTTTACTTTTTGAAACCGATTACGTCATAGCCTATAATAATCTATAATAATAAATAGGCGAGACACTGGAACATTTTAGCATTATTGCATTTTACACATTGCAAATATTTAGGCTAACTTTGCAAACATGGTAGTTATTTAATATTGGTAAGTTATCTAGAACCCATGTTTTATTGTAATATTTCTATATTTGTTTATTGAAATAAGTGTATTTTATGTTATGCATATGTTACTTTCTTTGTAAACTTTTGTATGCCAAAACAAAAAGACAAAAAATATTATCTTAAAACATAATAATAATGGATGGGCTCTGTGGCTTCCGTATATTTGTAAACTTGTGAATTTCATTTATCCCTATGAACTTAAAATATCTGTAATGTTCTACGGTATGGTCATTATCTTGATTATTAATCAGTGCTACATATTTCCACACAGGTTTTTTGTTCCATTCAGAAAATCACTGGACATAAGAATGGGCATCCAGTTGTAGAGAGTAGTACACGTTTATTTTACCAAAGATTTCTATATTTACTACATATTTCTATTTTTCTGAAGATTGTTCCTGTAAATGAGTGTATAAAAAGTAAAAAAATGCACTTATTTGTTAGTGGGTCTTGCTCTGCTGTCAGTTTCATTGTGCTTTATTCACATGCACATTAGAGTTCATGCTGGGTTTGCAGTGGTCAGTGAGGAGGGATTGTTCTCCTTCCTCAGTAGCGCAGTTAGCTCATTCTAAACAGACAGCACAGTGCACTCTGTTATCTTTTGAGCATGTGTGCTGCAGTGGCCCCTGGGCCCTCTGCCCCGGGGCCAGAACAAGAGAACCGTAACTGTATCGGAGCGAAGCATCACGGCAGGGCCTCTCCCTTGGCCTCCCCAATGAGGCATGCTGCTCTCCCAGAGCAAGGCATGCTCTAACGGGCTGATCGCCGATCCTGCTCCCATGTTTATGTATCCGCACGCCCGAGATGGGCAGACCAGATGGGAACCAGACAACTCAAACAGAAACAATGGCAAAGGCGAACAGGATTTATCGTTGGGTTCCTCTCCATGCCTGTGCTTACTCATACACACTCATACACACTCACACTCACACACACGTACACACGCAAACTAAAGCAGAACACTGAGCTTATTCAAGAGATTTGGCCCATCAGTCACTCATTTTCTCACATCATCCTCATATCATGTTATAAACATTCCTTTTGTTGTGACCATCAAGAGAAATACAGCAAGAGTCTTTATGGAGTGCTGTAGCAGGCCACAGAGGAGCTGGCTCACTCTTTGATGTATATCATATAAAGCCCAGGAAGGTAAAGTCAACAGCAGTTGCTGCAACATTAAAAAAGCACAAAGCCATTTTATCAACAACTTCACTGCCATTTCTTGTTTTACATAATGACCGTAAATACAACTTAATACTCATTCTCAAACTACACTAATAATGGATAAACAGGTGCGAACAATAACACAATGTTGGAGACCGGGAACCATGGTGACAGTGACATGGAAAACACGGGGCAGACTACCAGGGAATCGTGATAGAGAAACATGGTGACGGTGACACGGAAAACACGGGGCAGACAACAGGGAATCGTGACAGAGTCCAAGATCATATTTTATTGTCTTGGTCTTGTCATGGACTCAAGAGCAATTTGACTCGGTCTTGACTCGAACTTGAACAAGTGTAGTCGAGTCCCTTTTCAAAAAATATACAGTGAAAGTGGAAAAATGCAAAACAAAACCAATCATTGGATAAGGTGGATTTTTACCTATAGCCAACAAAATACTGTAGGTAAATTATCCATCCGTCCGTCTGTAATTTTGAGAATCTTCCATTGGTGCTGTGTCTTTTTAATAAGGGGGTTTTTACACCAAAGGTGTTGTTGTGTCCATCTATGCTGTTTTTCTATGTAAACATGCTAATACGTAATGTATTGCTGTTTTTTTTTTTTTTTTGCCTTTTTTTTGTGCAGTTGTTTTGTCAAGTAAAAAAGAAATCAACTGTTAAAAACGTGTCTCGAGACACCTGTATTCATAGACAACACCCAGACATCTTTTTGATGTGTGTTTGTACATATGGATATCGTCTATTTTACGTTGTTTGCTATTAGACATATGTCAATAAGTACTGTATGTCTTGGATGTCAATAAGACATTCAGCAAATGTTTTTGTGATGTTTATGTTTTAGAATGATTGTAAATCTGATCTTTTTCAAATGTTTTGCAGATGGTAGATGCTTTCCAGATTAAAAGATCTAAAACAGACATATCAGAGATGTACGTGTGCCATGTTTGTTGCACTGCCTTGGTCTGAACAGCCTCTAGTCTTTTAAAACACGGGCTGTATTGAAGAAAATGTACAAATACTTCTCTCAATGTCACCAGAATGTAATCATTTCTGAAAAAAAGAAAAAGTTTCTGTGCATATCTTGAGATGAAACCATGCAGGCAAAAGTAAGCAGAAATGCTTACTTGACTTACAGTGAATGAAATATAGTAGTGTGATTGAGGAAATGTTTATGTTTATATTAAATTTGTGCATTAACATTGTCATATTTATTACATTATTGTTTGGTTTTTAGGCCAATTTTAGTTATAGTACAGTAATACTGTATTTTATAAACCAGAAATGTTTACTTGACCTGAATGGAATATAATACTGTAGTATACAGTATCACTTCTATGGCTTTTTTGTTTTTGTTTTTTTTTCAGCGTTTCTTTGCACAGTGCTATGATTCTTAAAGGAATAGTTCACTCAAAAATGAAAATTTGCTGATAATTTACCCTCAGGTCATCCAAGATGGGTATGACCTTCTTTCTTCATCAGAACAGGATTTAAGATTTCCAGGAATGTATCCCAGGTTTTTAGCTTCATCCAATGCAAGTGAATAGACACCAATTTTTGACTGTCCAAAAAGCACACTTAGTCAGCATCAAAGTAATCCACACGACTCCAGCCGATCAAGTTGTGTCTTCTGAAGTGAATCGATATGTTTGTGGAAAAAGTTATTACTGCCAGAAACAAAACGGGTTTTCGCTTGAAAGGCTAATCTCATGCATGCTGCTTAACTGCTGCTGCTCTTGTGCAAGGAGCTCTAAAGCTTGCATGCAGACTCATGAATGAGAAAAACGGTCAGTGAACATTTTTACTAAATAATACATTAGATTTTGGTTTGTTTTGGACCAAAACTTATCGTTTGCTTTCATAACAATCACGAGTCTCATGAAATCCTTTATTAGACTAATGAATTATTCTATTGTGTCTTTTTGAAGTATGAAGAGGTGGTCACCATAAACTGCCATTGTATGACATCACTGAGAACGGCATTTCTTTCACAATTTCTCCATTTGTGGTAAGAAAAAGGAAGTCATATGGGGTTATAACAACACAGGAGTGAGTAAGCAATGGCTGAATTTTCATTTTTGGGTTAACGTTAATTTAAGATTTTAATCTAATCATTCAACAATATCCATATTCCCTAACAGTACTGGGACGCTGGTGATTGAAATCTAAAAACTGAGTTTTCAAATGAAAATGTATTGGTGTTGACAAAGCCTTTTTATCATTCTTCTTGTTTGTGTGCCAGCTAGTGCTTTGCTCAATTATATAAAACAGCTGCTTTTGCTTCTTTTGAAACTATTTTAGTTGGAGGAGCACATGTAGACAAAATAACTGGCCATATTGTGTCTAAAGTGTAAGTTACAAAATATTACATTCTTGTTAAAGAAAATCCTGTTTTCAGTGTATGTAGAGAATACTCAGATAATAATAAATGTTTTTTTGTTGTTTTTTTTTGTGCCACTGGCCAAGATTAAGTATTTTAGCCCAACTGCTGATTTTTAAACCTCAAAGTAATCGTTTTAATTATGTGTACGGAACACACCGCTCTTCCATTTGGCATTATAATCAAATTGTGGGTAGAATAGCTGATTTGTACTGCCTTTTGCATTTATTTTCCTGCAGACAGACATTTTTGGTGGTGAGCTATGATTTGATAACTGACGTAGCCCTGCATGAATTTGTGGACCTCTTCCGCTCCCACAACGCCACCCTGTCGATGCCGATGAGCAAAGTGCAGTCCCTGGCCAGAAGGGCAAGAAGAAAACAGGTACATAAATGCTGTTTAATAATTTAGTAAACTACAATAGTGATTGTATTGAAATGTATTATTTAAGGCAGGGAATTTGTGCACAAGTGCTTCTTTGAGGACTTTATCAGCAGTGTTTTAAGAGGATGAACAGACTCGTCGACATGTCAACCATTCTAGCCCATCTCTGATGGACAGTGCCAACATCAGCAGTCAACTTTTCAATGATCAGCTAATTGCTAGGTTGAAAAGGATAATTTTGAATCTAGTGTTTTAAACAAAATGTTCTTTCGCTGTTTCCAAACACTATTTATTTAATTTCCTCTTTTCCTAATTGGACTCAAAATATATTCAAATGGACTTACTTTATTTTTGTAAACCTGCAATGTCTCAGTTTGTTGACTAGCAGTCTATGTTCAGACTGAATATAGTTCAACGTTGTGTGCCCTGTAGTGGTGTTTCATGAGTTTGCTGTGACATATTGGAATTGTGCCCTGTGGCATGAGAGCAGCGAGACTTTGTTGGCGTGGACGGCACAGGGAAGCGGCTTCTCTTCATGGCTAACGAGGCAGATCTGGAGGAAGGCCTTGTTCTCCGAAAGTCCATCATGTGCAAGTAAGTGTCAACATAACTTCAGGTACACTCTGTTCCAGCACTACACTCCTTTTCTAATTACTGGTAGTTTTATAATGCCATCAAGCACACCTAATCCAACATGGGGGAAGATGTTTCTGTGTGGGTAAGCTGTGACACTCCCATTATCTAGGACACTGTGCACAATATTTGTCTTGTGACCATATTTTTAGAAAGGGCCCATCGTATACAGTTGCCCATGATCAAGGGAAACAAGTGATACATTTTCGTTTTTTTGTACATCAAAGTAAATTTTCTACATTGAAGGTAAAATGTATTTTACATTTTACACAGCAAATGTATCCAAATCTCAAAATGTATATCATACATGTTGAAGAATTGCAAATTTATTAAACATGTACATAATTTGGCACTTTTCCTAAAATGGTAGGTTGCAACGTTATGAGATTTTCACGGTACGATAACGTCTCAGAATATATCATGGTATCATGGTATACGGTATTACACAATTATTATTATCAGTTACAATGACTCTTAAAGGAGTGAAAACAGAAGTTTTTTTTTTTTTTTGATTGAACAAACACTTTATTTAAATTGAAACTTGAAACCATTTTTTTTTTAATGGAAATATGTGTAAAAAAAATAAAGTCTCCATTTGAAAATAAATAGAATAAATAAGAAAGCTAACAGAATTATATTAATAAACCAAATTATAAACATAATAAAAAATAGCATAATATATAACATCTTATATAACTAAAGCATGTTTATATGTTTGCATATTATGTAAAATTAACTGCTAAATGAAAAATAACATCAGCTGTGAGAGCTTTAAATTAATGTCCTATGATCATTAATAATTAACATATACTGTAGGTTATAATGACATTCTAATAATCCTTATATTAGTCGATTATCAAAATAATTGTTTGTGCAGCCCTAAATGAATGTGAATAGTGATTTAGGCTAATTTCGTATAAACTATCCCTTAAAATAAAGTGGCACAGCCTAACCCTTTGTGAAGAAGATCATAGAGAGATGCATTGTTTCCATTTAAAAGTTTTCCATGCATGTCATGCCAAAGATTTGAATTGGTTTGAAAAGGCCTTAAGGCTACTGCCCTCAGAACAGTGGGCTGAAGGAGGTGCCATTCCCTCAGAACATTGCGATGACCCAGTGTTTATGTGGGCTGACTAAATAAAACCAGGGCCTCCTCTGTGCTGGCCTGTTAGCCCTGCTTCACCAGGCAGCTGCCTTTCTTAACTGTTGATTGTACCTTTTTCCAACCTCCCTCCCTCCTGAGGTCTCCTTGGCCTTTCTGCTCTGCCTTTCTCTCACTGTTTTCTCTTTTCTTTGGGTTTTCTCCGTGTCTGAGGTTTTGGAGCTATGTCTATTTTTTCTTACCTCAAGGACTAAAGGAAAATATTTTGTATTGTAGGTACTTGATTTCAAAAGCCTATTTCCCTCATCTGTCCCCTCAAGTCTAATAAGTTCATGTTTAAGTGCCAGTTTATTCCTATTTTTTACTACTAATTTACTACTATTTTTTTCACAATCAAATGACTCTTTTACTTACTCTTTCAAGATGAAATGACACTGCTGACTATATCAGCCAATAATTGGGCAGCAGTGCATAAAATCATGCAGATACGGGTCAGGGCTTCAGTTAAAGTTCACATCAACCATCAGAATGTGGAAAAATATGATGTCAGTGATTTAGACTGTGACATGATTGTTGGTGCCAGACGGGCTGGTTTGAGTATTTCTGTAACTGCTGATGTCGTAGTATTTTCACGTGCAACATACTCAGAATGGTGCAAAAAACAATAAACATCCAGTGAGCGGCAGTTCTACAGACGGAAATGCTTGTTGATGAGAGAGGTCAAAATTGAACGGCCAGACTGTTTCAAGCTGACAGAAAGGATTTGGCGGATGGGCTACAACAGTAGAAGACCACGTCTGGCACTTTATTAGGACCATAGTGTTCACAATAAAGTGCTCAGTGAGTGTGTATTGTATCACATTGGGGACATGCATTGCTTTCTCTCAGACAGTAAACATGTAACACAGACTCTCCAGAGAAGATCTTGGTGAACAAGTGTCGGTCTCAATAGACATGCAAACTATACAACAACAGTTCAAGTCCTTATAAATGTTGTAAACAGATATTTCGCTCAAATATCCCAATGTTATTCTTGTTTTAACTGCCCTAGTATCTCTTCTGTCTTTTCTCCCTGCATCTTTTATGTATTTATGACATCCAATGCAGAATTGTGCAGGGGGACAGTCAGGGCTCTGGGAGTAGTAGAACTGTGATAGAGCTCTGTGTGCGGCTGTCTGTGTTAGGAGCTCATAAATATTTTGGGGTGTCTAAGCCACTGTAAATCCTGTCCAATAATAGAAGAGTTGCAACAGCTGTTAGCATGGTGTTCCATGCACTGGGAGAATGAAACACACACACACACACACACACACACACACACACACACACACACACACACACACATATGTTGGTCTACCTATCATTATAAGTATTTTCCATAGACATAATGATTTTTATACTGTACAAACTATAGATTCTATCCCCTAAACCTAACCCTCACAAAAAACATTATGCATGTTTTTTAAGCTATTTAAATTATGGGTATTCTAGGAATGTCCTCATAAACTACATTTATAGCATAATACCCTTGTAATTATCAGTTTGTAACCTAAAAAATTCTCCTCGTATACCACATAAACACGCCAACATACACACACACACAGTGTACTGTGATGTTTGGTAACGTATTCCACCAGACTAATGCACTTATACTCACAATAGTATGAAGAAGTATTAAAAAGTATTAACATTAATAAAAGCAACCAATAGGTGAATCTCAATAAACCTATCAAGAACATGTCTGGGGCTTATTTCACCCAAAAATCGAAGAAAAGAAAATTGAGCCTACTTTTTGGACCATTAAGTTAATGCAATGCTGAATTCTCATTAGTGTAATGTAAAAATAAAAATATATTAAATTGTAAAGTATTTATTCATAATTATGTATTTGTTGTACTGTAATCATTTTTTCTGATTTAAATGTAAGAAATTATGTTTTATAGTAGTAAGAATGTAATGAGTATCGCCATTGAGAATAATGGGAATTACAAAACAAAACTCAAGTAAAATGTCCTGGGAAGCTGGCACATTATGATAGTAGAAATAATTTGAGGGGAATGTGCATAATTGTTATGAAAATAATGTCACAACTCGATTGTTTATTCACCCTCATGCCATCCCAGATGCGTATGACTGTCTTTCTTCAGCAAAACACAAACAAAAATATTTCAGTAATATTTTCAATATTTTTTTGAAAGCTCCAATAGCACATATAGTCATCATAAAAGTAATCTATATGACTTCAGTGGAATAATTAATGTCTTCTGAAGCGAAACAACTTGTCACTTGAAGAGACTTGTCAATTTGCACAATATAGTTAAAAGATTCAAAGAATCTGGTCAAATCTCAGTGTGTAAAGGGCAAGATGAAAACCACTTCTGAATGCATGTTATCTCTGATCCCTCAGACATCACTGTCTTAAAAAACATCATTCATCTGTAATGGATATCATGAACATGGGCTTGGGATAACTTTAGTAAACCTTTGTAGTCAAAACCATTCGCCGCTGCATCCACAGATGCAAGTTAAGACTTTGCTATGCAAAGCAGAAGTCCTACATCAACACTGTCCTGAAGCACTGCTGACTTCTCTGGGCTTGGTCTCATTTTAGATGAAAAGTAGATTCAAAAAAGTAGATTCATGTTTTTTTGTCCGATGAGTCCAGATTACAAATGTTTTTAGAAAAAACACAACCTCTCATGTTCTCTGAGAGGAAAAGGACCTTCCAAGCTGTTATCAGCGTCAGGTTCAAAAGCCAGTGTCTGTGTGGGCCAGGGGTGTGTCAGTGTCCATGGCATGAGTAACTTGCACATCTTTGGGGGCACCATTAATGCAGACACGTATGTACAAATTTTGGAGTAGCATTTACTGCCATCCAGCACCATCTTTTCCAGGGATGTCCTGGCATTTTCAGCAGGAAACCATATACTGTCGGAATAAGCAGAGAGTGCGGGTGCTAGATTGGCCTGCCTGTAGTCCTGACCATTTCCAATGAAGTACGTGTGGTGCACATGCATAATGGATGAATGGGGGAAAAGTCCACTTTTTAAACTTAAACTTGTGTCGTTAGTGCCTAAACGCTTAATAAGTGTTATTAGAAGAAATGGTGATGTTTTACAGTGGTAAAAGCTTGACTGCCCCAAATGTTTTGGAGTGTTGTAATCTGATTTGAAATTACTGTACATTCAAAATTGCTTTCACAGATACAGGTGAGATATCTCAAGATATCAATTATACTGATACAGAATGATCCAAAACACTTTAAACAGCAGTACAACCCATTAAAGGAGACTGTAAGTCTATCGCTTACAACCTTATCGTCATTCCTCTCAAAAACGTAAGATGTCGTTACTGTGAATGAGGTCCATTCTATGTCGTAAAATAGCTTTATGGGTGGAGCAAACCAAAATCTATATTTTCACTTATTCAAATCTAGTTTGTTCTTGATATTAAACAATAACTTGATTGTTTGCGCACAGCTGTAAGCACCTCACACTCAATGGCATATAAGGAAGAGGTGAAGAAACGTTACGCAAACTGTATTGGTTCGTGTCTATATTGTGAATGTGCTGGGTGACCTATCCATTTAATGTTTATCTGTAATCTTTTTTTATGTCAAACTCTGGACACATATTTGCTATATGTTTCAAGACCAAGGCTTTTTTTTTTTGTTTCTGCTGTTTTCAAGGACACAGGAATTCTCCATGCGGTAAGAGACGTCTGCTAATGTTTAACAGTACTTTGGATTCTTGTCTGTTTGTCTGAGTAGTCTCCGATGTGTTTATACAGAGCAAAGCCTATATGTGCAATCCACATGTGTTATGTCATTCCTTGTTATTTGTAAGACCTGTAAAAACACTGTTCTCTCTGCATCACAATGGCTCAAGGCTACTCTTTTTTATCCTATATATTTCTGTCCTAACAGCATCCTCAACTTGCTTTTTTTATTGACAATTCAAGTCAAGTCGCAGATGACTGACACATTATTATCATATTTTCATCATAAGATTCAGAAAACCTCCTTTTTCCTAAGAAACAGTACTCACCTGTAATACTTGGGTTAAATTTGGGAGTTATAATTTATACATGAACTGGTGTCCCGTTGAAAATATTTAATGATATTTCAATCATTTACACAACTTCCATCACAACAACAGTATGTATGAAGTGCTAAATCTTGTAATTTGATTCAGAATTAGATTAATATATTTACAGAAATATTTACACTATTTAAAGCCGCATAGCATGATTAAAAGGCCTAAGATGAAAGATCATAACTGGTTTGTAAATTATGTAAGACTGCAGATAGAATACTTTTTTCTTTTTTGTTTAGATGTTCTTGACAATGTCACAAAGCCTGCTTTCAATTCCAAAAACTATGTAGAATTGATTATTTATCTTTACGGGTAAAAATGACCCTAAGACAGTAGAAGGGTTAAATACATCTAACAGGTGGCCTGGTGAATTTCTAGGGTTGAAGACTCTTGGTAGTGGCAGAACATGGTGAAAGAGTGTTACACATGTGATGTTAGTTGACACTTGAATTGATTTTACAGTTTCTTACAGAATCTAATCTCACACATCTTGCTTCTTTTTCCTCCTTAAATTGTTGACAGGTGTGGTCTTTCTGTCTCCCACACACAGTTGTAATTGTTTACAATTGTGCATGTTTCTCACACCGACAGCTTAAGAAGCAGTAAACTTTCACAGACGCCTCATAGAAAAGGCATGTCAACATTGCTTCTCATTCATTTTGTGTGTGATTAACAGTGTTTAACATGGTATGTAGTCCAGCTCACTCTTTTAAACATGCTGCTCAAACATGATTCTCTCTGAACTGGCTGCAAATGTTTGAGGGGTAGGTGTGAGCCATATGACCTGTGCTAAGATTTACCAACCCATCAAACCCAGGTAGTGCCACAGTCAGCTCCTGTCTCTCTCATCCTCTCTCAGTCTGATAGTTATTTACCCTGTCAATTCAGACAAGCGAGCAGAGAACAAAAGTCCTGCGTCTTGTGGGGTGTCCAGACTCAAAGAAGCCTATATAAATTAGCTTGGGCTCCATGTCGACGTTGACAACGTGCTGTAAAACGTATGACCTCACTGCGCTGCTACGCTGCTCATTGTGCTGGGCTGTTTAGTAAGCCATTAAAACTAATAGTGTGAGTCACTCAGTGAGCCTGGAAGCCTTTCCCAGATTTTTGTCATCTTTGTCAGCTTGGACAACATAAAGGAACGCCAAGAGGATACAGACTCTGAGAGGAAATTACTGTATTTATTTGACAAAAAATTTTGAAGACATTTGATTTCACAACATAGTCCTTACTTTCTGAAGCATTGCGCTAAATAACATTCCGTGACAGTTCCTTCAAAATTAAAAAACTTTTTGTTAGACACACAGTAGAGAACAGACTTAAAATGCAAGGGGAATTGAGATCGGGGAATGTTGCGAGCCGGTTTCAAATTTCACTCTCATGAGCAGTATGTGTCAACATGGAAGCAATGCACTAACTAGAGGTCGACTGATATATTTGAAGTCAGAAGTTTACATACTCTTAGGTTGAAGTCATTAAAAAAAATTCTTAAACACTCCACAGATATTAGAAAACTATAGTTTTGGTAAGTCGTTTAGGACATCTCCTTTGTGCATGACATAAGTCATTTTTACAATATTTTTTTACAGACAGATTGTTTCACTTTTAATTGAATATATCACAATTCCAGTGGGTCTGAAGTTTACATACAGTACACTAAGTTAACTGTGCTTTTAAGCAGCTTGGAAAATTCCAGAAAATGATGTCAAACCTTTAGACAGTTTGCCAATTAGTTTCTGATAGGAGGTGTACTGAACTGGAGGTGTACCTGTGGTTGTATTTTAAGGCATACCTTCAAACTCAGTGCCTCTTTGCTTTATATCATGGGAAAATCAAAATAATTCAGCCAAAACCTCAGAAAAACAATTGTGGACCTCCACAAGTCTGGTTCATCATTGGGAGCAATTTCCAAATGCCTGAAGGTACCACGTTCATCTGTACAGACTATAGTACACAAGTATAAACACCATGGGACTACACAGCCATCATACCGCTCTGGAAGGGGGCGCATTCTGTCTCCTAGAGATGAACGTAGTTTGGTAAGAAAAGTGCAAATCTCAGAACAAAAGCAAAGGACCTTGTGAAGATGCTGGAGGAAACGGGTAGACAATTATCTATATCCTCAGTAAGACAAGTCCTATATCAACATAACCTGAAATCCTGCTCAGCAAGGAAGAAGCCACTGCTCCAAAACCGCCATAAAAAAGCCAGACTACAGTTTGCAAGTGCACATTGGACAAAGATATTACTTTTTGAGAAGAATATCCATCGCTATGTTTGGAGGAAAAAGGGTTCTTTTGCAAGCCAAAGAACACCATCCCAACCGTGAAACTTGGGGTTGTGGGGTTTCTTTTCTGCAGGAGGGTCTGGTGCACTTCACAAAATAGATGGCATCATGATGAAGGAAAATTATGTGGATATATTGAAGCAACATCTCAAGACTTCAGCCAAGAAGTTAAAGCTCAGTCGCAAATGGGTCTTCCAAATGGACAATGACCCCAAGCATACCTCAAAAGTTGTGGCAAAATGGCTTAAGGACAACAAAGTCAAGGTATTGGGAGTGGCCATCACAAAGCTCTGACCTCCATTCGACAGAAAATTTGTGGGCAGAACTGAAAATGTGTATGCAAGCAAGGAGGCCTACAAACGTGACTCGGTTAGACCAGTTCTGCCTGTATGAATAAGCCAAAATTCTAGCAACGTTTTGTGAGAAGCTTGTGGAAGGCTACCTAAAATGTTTGACCCAAGTTAAACACTTTAAAGTCAATGCTACCAAATACTAACAAAGTGTATGTAAACTACTGACCCACTACGAATATGATGAAAGAAATAAAAGCTGAATTCAAACATTCTCTCTACTATTATCCTGACATTTCATATTCTTAAAATAAAGTAGTGATCCTAACTGACCTAAGACTGGGAATATTTTCAGTGATTAAATGTCAGAAATTTTGAAAAACTAAGTTGAATGTAAACTTCTTACTTCAACAGTATATCGGTTTTACCAAAAATCCACACTGATAGTTTTTCCCCATCGTGTCCAGTGCTGGAGCGGCTGGGAAGGGTTCGCTGTCGTTATACAGTATGAGACGGGCACTTCACTGATGGCTTATGGTGTTTGTTTTGACAAGTGAGACTACACAACACATATATTTATCCTCACTGTAATACGATGACTTCTGATTGATCACATTTGTGTGCTAAAAAAGGCTAGACACAGTGCAAAAAAAATACAGTTTAACAGAAATCAGGTGTTTCTATATGCTTTTAAAGTTATTTTTAATTAGACTAAAAAACTGTGCTCCTGCACCAGACACTGAATAAACAAAAAAAAGGAAACAGACGTTCCTCTATTGCACGTTTGCATAGAAAAACAAATGGATGGTTGCAAAAGTGTTCAGTGTGAACAGCCCCTTAAATTAGGTGGAGGTCTTTGCCCATTGCGTCTTGCTCTCTTATAAGCATTTCTCAGATTAGGCAATGAGTTGTTTAAATGCTTTGTCAGGAAAGATGTTCAACTTGGAAATGTGTGTCTCGAGATCGTTGAGTTCTGTTCCATTCCGTTGTGATCCATCTGTTTGAACAGCCCCTGACCTGGGCTCATAGTCTGAGCTGCTTCACGACCGAGTTCAGGCAAATACCACTTCTAAATGTGAATATTGCTACTCTACATACAACTGTACTGAATAAAAATCAATGTGGTATTTCACTATTATGAAGCTCGAGTCTGGAGTAGTAGGAATCAGTGTAAGTGTAACACCGTGTGAACAGTCTATTGAAGCTTTTCCCTCTCTTACTTTTGATTTAATATTTGAGAATATGGACCGACTAAAACTTTGTTTTTATTTATTTTATGCACATTAGTTGAACATGAAATGCTTTTTTTTAACAGCCAGGATAGGAATGTTCTATGCAATAATATAACGGTGCTGAATGGTTTCATTATTTATTGCACCCTCTTGTCATCTAAGGAACAACGTCAATTTAAAAATCAGCTGAGTTTAAAATTAGAATATTAGTTCATATATATTAATATATATACAATTATTTAATTTAAATATAATACATTTTGATGATTCAGTCAGTACTGTTCATTTTTGTAATAAAGTTCAGCACTATTTTACTTTATAATTTTAAAAGAAATTTGCGGTTGATTAATATGTTATCAACAGGTACTGCCCAACTTAGTTATCGGTATCGGTAAAATCCACTATCGGTCAACCTTGAGCACTAACTACTAGGAATATGCCAGGATTGTTGACTAATCGACTAGTCTAACAACTGACTTGTCGATTATTGGGGTCAACTACTAACATTAGTATTTTTAGTGGTGGTAGTTTTAAAGGGAGATGTTATTATCAAATTAATAGAGACGCTACTTCTAAGAGAGTATTTTTGCATAATGATATCTTGCTGTGTTTAACATTGAACAGTCTCTTTAATGCTTTAGGATTAGTCATGCATTTTTGTTACAGAAAAGCACTGCATCAACAATATTCCTGTATTTCTGAGGTGCTGTGGAGAGATTAAAACATTTTGCTGATTCTGTCTAACACTGCTTAAATAGTTGAAGTTAAAAGGTTCAAACTGCTTGATGTCATGAAGTAGATATGTACCTGCAATATTATCTTGCAGTTCTGCGCTTGAATGTGCAGCGAGGATCGCCCTGAAGCACTGGTTACATTGAAGTGCATTATATTGCTTTTAGGGTGTGCATAAGTGGTTTTGTGCTGCTCTGTATTGGAGTCTTTCTTATTTCTTAATTTGATAGTTTTGTGCAATTAAATTATATAGTTATTTAGTCTATTTATTTGTTGAATATCCGTAAGTCACTAAGTTGAGTGCTGAACATTGCCTTTGTATATCACTCTAAAAGGCATCTGATTTGTGTCACATAAACATAACAGAGCCTATTCATACTTTATTTTCCTCAACAACGATTAGTCATTCAAACAACCAATTGACTAGTTGATTATGATATTAGTAGTTCCCTCTCGAGAGGTCTCTCCTATTGCGTAAGTAGCTTACGCTATGGGAAAACTCAGTTTCTCGAGAAATATTGAAGTCTTTATGTAAAACGCATTGCAGCTGCACAGCATACAGCAATGAGCGAGGCAGCTCGGTCATTGGCTGTGCTGCGGCAACTTGCTCGAACCAATAACGCTCGCGCGCTCAGAGCCCGCCAAGATGGGCGTGGCTAGGGCTATATATTAGGCGCCCCGTCATGAGAGTTCTTTAGATTTAATCTCCTTCAGCGAAGACCTCCTCGCTGGATCCTCCGGATTGTTGGAGTCTTTTCGCCCGCCATTGACAAGCCTACAGCAGGACTGCTAAGAGGACGCCAGCGCCTTCAGCCGCCTTCGAAGCCTTCTGCTACGCCAACCGGCGCGCATCACTGATATCCTTTTTTACTTACAAGTGTTCGCCTCTGCAACGCTTTTGATTTAAGTAAAAGAGCAATTTTCGAGCGTTGTTCCAAATGCCTTTAACCTGCGCCTCGTGCAGAGGCCCTCTTCCTGGCGGGGACCGTCACGTTATCTGCACTCGCTGCCTGGGACCTGACCACGCAGAAGCTGCTCTCATTCAGGGCGGATGCCCGAATGTGACTCCCTGGGCCTCGCTGAGCTGGCGCTCGCTTTGCCGCCTTCGCCGCAAAGCGAGCCTGCTTCCACCATGCTGCCGTCTCCTCCGTTCGAGCCGCGCAAGAAAAAGCGGCGCTCACAGAGGCTGCCAGAGCACGCGGAATTCAGTGACGTCACGCCGGGCCAGTCCCGCGTGCTTCACCACTACCCAAGATCTCCCGCCGCCAGTCCATTTCACGCAGGCGGACCAGCACCCTCCAACAGAGCGGTGGGTCTCGTCTCGTTCGGCGCGTCAGGGGACGATGGTGAAAAGGTTGACAGCCTTTCTATTGACGCTGCATCCGACGACTGGCCGGGCTCGGCCTTCGACCCCGCGCCGCCGACATTAGCGGACACGAGCACAGGCACCAGCATGGACTCTGAGATCGTCCGCATCCTGTCCAAAGCCGTGGAAGACCTCGGGCTCGACTGGTCTTCTCCGGAAGAACCTGCCCGCACCCGGCTGGACGAGTGGTTCCTGCAGGGGCGCCGGCAGGCCCCTCGACAGAGACCCTCCCCTTTCTTCCCTGAAGTTCACGATGAACTCACAAAGTCGTGGAAAGCCCCGCACTCTGCTCGCCTGAAGCCTTCTTTCTCTTCCTCGCTCTCCTCGGTGGACGGCGCGAGAGAAAGAGGCTACGAGGGAACCCCGCCCCTCGAGGAGGCTGTGGCCAACCATCTGTGCCCAAAAGAAAAAGAGTTTGCACGCTTCACTGAAGCTCGGAAGGATTCGCAGGCTATGCGTCACTTCCTGCCCAAGCGCTCCAGCTCGTCTCAGAGCCGCAAGAGACCGCCTCAGCAGCAGCAGCGAGCCAGGGTGGCGCCTCCCGTCTCCCAGCCAAAGAGCAGACCTGAAACGGACGCTCGACGCCGCTCGCATTCCGCTAACCGAAGGAAGCCGCCTGAGAAAGGGTCCTCGGCCCAAGATCGTGCTGAACCCGGAGCCTCGTATGTCTTCCTAGCAATAGGAAGAAAAAGAGAGAGTGCGTGTCTCGCAAAAGCCGGACCACTCTCGCTAAAACGTGTGAAACATTACCCAGTCCCCTTACAGGCGGCTGGAAATGTCTGTGCAGCAGTCAATGGGCCAGTCACAGAACTCGCTCACCTGCAATCAAACGCCGTTTTAACGGCAACACACAGAAATCACAAAAAGAGTCATTTTCTGCCTGTGTCACTAAGGGGTCACGTGTCACCGCTAAAGTGCGCATTCCCACGTATCAATACTGTCCAAACAGTGCCGAATACTTCCCCAGCTCCAGCTGGACGCGCCATATATGTAGATCGTGTGCCTATTGTCATGTATGTCACCACTACACGCAAGCACTGTTCCCACAGTTATAAACACTTCCCCAGTAAAAGCGGGAAATACTATAAAGGTAGCGCGCGTGCCTGCTGTCCTGCATGCACCCCTACACACAAACACTGTATGCATTGCCAAAAACCCCGCCCTGAGCCGGAGGCTTTATGAAAGTGGTGCGGCGTGCCTACTACGGTATATGCACCCCCACCCATAAGCACTGCCCATACAGTTTCAAACAGTTCTCTGTCTCATGCCTCAAGCATCACAGATGCGACAGCTAATAGAAACTCCCGCTAAGAGCGGAAGCTTTATGAAAGTGGCGGCGTGCCTATTACAATGTATGCACCCCCACCCGTAAACACTGTCCATACAGTTTCAAACATTTCTCCAGCTCATGCTGCGAGCATTTCGGAGATAGCGCGCGTGCCTATAATCTCACACGCACCCCTGCACTCGGCACTCAACAAGGCTGCTCAGTGCGCGCCCGCGCCTCCGACAGCTGTAAGCTCAGTGTTAGCACAAGGCAATTTGCCGGTGGGGCCCATACGTCACTGCGACACGCCCCCAGCCAGCATTCAGCCCATATCTGTGCGAGCAAAAGCCTGGGAAAAAATCCCCGACATGCCGAAATGGGTTTTGAACATAATAAAACACGGTTACTCACTTCAATTCGCTTTTCAGCGGTGGTCGAGACGAAAGTGAGGAGAGATGTGTCACATGTTCTATGCACCGAGGTGCTCAAACTAATAGAGAAGGGCGCTATAGAAACTGTTCCTCCCTCTATGAGCGAGGCAGGTTTTTACAGCCGCTATTTTCTCGTCCGAAAAGGACGGTGGCCTCCGCCCCATCCTAGATCTCAGACATCTGAACAAAGCTTTAATGATTCGGCTCGTTCAGAATGTTAATGACCAAACATATCCTCGCACAAGTTCAGCCCGGGGATAGGTTTCTATCAGTGGATTTGAAAGGCGCTTACTTTCACATTCGATAGCGCCTCATCACAGGCCTTTTCTGAGATTCAGCTTCGAGGGACAGTCATACCAGTACACAGTACTACCATTCGACCTATCATTGGCCCCCGTACATTCACGAAATGTATGGACGCAGCACTTTCCCCTGAGACAGCGGGGAGTGTGAATACTGAATTACCTCGACGATTGGCTAATCATAGCACAATCAGAGAGTCAGTTAACGACGCACAGATCTTGGATTATCAGCCATCTAGAATGCCTGGGTCTGAGAATCAATTTTGCAAAGAGCGTGCTATCCCCAGCCAGAATATCTCCTTTCTGGGAATAGTGCTAGACTCAGTGCAGATGACGGCGCCTCTCATCAGAGCTGCGCTCTCTGTCGACGCCTTGCAACATCATTCAGACCGGTCGCGCGCCCGTCAAACAATTTCAAAGGATGCTCGGTCTCATGGCCTCGGCATCAGCTGTACGCCAGCTAGGATTGTTGCACATGCGTCCTCTCCAACACTGGCTCAAGAGCCGTGTCCCCACTCACACGTGGCGCTCGGGCCACTTTTTAATAAGAGCAAATCACGGCTGTATAAAAGCCCTGACGCCCTGGAAAGATGTCGACTGGTATCGAACCGGCGTGAGTCTGGGCGTGAACACACGGAGAAAAATGATCATGACAGATGCCTCCAAAATAGGATGGGGGGCCCTTTACGAGGGCAGGCCTGTCTCCGGCTTTTGGTCAAACCCGGAAAAGCGCCTACATATAAACTGTCTGGAAATGAAAGCGGTTGCCTTGGCTCTCAGAGCCCTGCTTCCGTACCTGAAAAACGAACACGTCCTGGTCCGAACGGACAACATGACGGTAGTATTGTATATAAATCGCCAGGGTGGACTCAGGTCGAGCTCCCTGCACTCTATGGCCATGGAGCTCATCTCATGGTCACAGCACCACTTGCGCTCGCTGAGAGCAGCGCATGTGCCAGGCGTCCTGAACCAGGGAACGGACATGCTGTCCAGAGACAAGGTTCTCCCAGGAGAATGGTCTCTCCACCCCCTGACGGTTCAGTGGTTATGGCAAACCTTTGGCAAGGCGGAGGTCGACCTCTTCGCCTCCAGGGAAAATGCGCACTGCCCCCTTTTCTTCTCAAAGAGCACGGACCGCTCGCCCAAGTCTGGCCGAGCAGCCCCTTGTATGCTTTTCCCCGATCGCGATGCTACCTCAGGTCATCAGTCGGATCAGGGAAGTGAAATGTGCAGTGCTCCTGGTAGCCCCTCTCTGGAAAAACCAGACGTGGTTTCCAGAACTGATGCAGATGATGCAATCTGCCCCATGGCCGATTCCGCTGAAGCTAGACCTCCTCAGGCAGGCCAATGGGATGATTCTTCATCCCCGCCCCGATCTGTGGGCCCTCCATGCATGGCCCCTCAACGGGTTCCCGAGAACCTCCCCAGTGGAGTTTTGAGAACCATCACGGATGCGCGAGCGCCCTCTACGAGATGCTTATATGCCCAAAAGTGGAAAGTGTTCAGTGACTGGTGTGATACCAAGAGCTTGAACCCCAAATTGTGCGAGATACCAAGTGTACTCGCCTTTTTGCAAGAGCTGCTGGAGGCGGGCCGCACACCCTCCACGCTCAAATTCTATGTGGCTGCCATAGCGGTGTCACACAATCCTGATAAAGGACGTTCATTAGGGAAAAACAACCTAATCATTCGTTTCCTAAGAGGCGCTAGGAGGATGAACCCCCCTCGCCCCCCCTCGGTGCCGATCTGGGACCTGGCCACGGTCCTGGACGCACTCAAGAGTGCCCCGTTCGAACCTCTCCAAACCGTGCACCTTAAACAGCTCTCGCTCAAAACTGCGCTCTTGCTGGCGCTCGCCTCAGTCAAGAGAGTTGGTGACCTACACGCGCTGTCATCAAGCGCTGCTTGCCTGGAATTTGGACCTAACGACTGCAGAGTTGTCCTTAGGCCAAAGCACGGGTATATTCCTAAAGTGCTCTCCGCACCCTTCAGAGTACAGGTGATATCTCTGGCAGCTCTATCGTCCACAGTGGACGAAAGCGACGCTAATTTACTCTGCCCGGTCAGGGTGCTCAGAGTATATTTGGAACGTTCTGCCCCGTTCAGACAGACAGAACAATTATTTGTATGCTTTGGCGGCCGCACTAAAGGTCTCGCAGTTTCAAAGCAAAGAATATCGGCTGGATAGTGGATGCTATAGGCTGGCTTATGAAGCCAAGGGCCTTCAATGCCCCTTAGGTGTCAGAGCTCACTCTACGAGGAGCATGGCCTCCTCGTGGGCGTGGTCGGGTGGGATACCCATTGAAGATATTTGTGCGGCGGCAGGCTGGGCCTCGCCTTCGACATTTATCAG